>NC_048226.1:65453688-65539517 GCF_002007445.2 Ailuropoda melanoleuca
GGGGGGGGGGCCATCTCCCAAATGGTGATCTTAGCAAAGTGCCTGGGCTGTGGGGAAAGCTGCCCAGCTGGAACTCTAGGGGAATGACAGTCCATATTCTGAGTCACCGTTTGGGGATTTGGGGTTTCAACTGATAACAACTACTCCCAACCAATTTATTATAGAATCAACACACAATTATCAGCAAAGTATGTGTTTGTGTCTAATCTGTTCAAAGGATTACTCTAGGAACTGAGGCCAGATTGAGAACATTGCCTTTAATCAGAGGCCAAATTAAAGTTTTGGCTGCTGTGGCATTTTGCTAAGCATTATTCAAATGCCTCTAATGTAAGTTGAAATGAATGTTCATGCTTAATTTGAATACTGCTTAGCTCTACAGGGAACCCTCCCCAAAAGGAAAAAAAAAAAATCATAAAATGTCAGCCTTATACAGTAAAGCTACCAGGACTCGTGTATAAGTTTATGACCAGTTCAGATCTCTTGCTGAAGCACCAAATATTTTTTCTGGGTGGCCAGCAATATCATATTTGACATCTAAAAATAATTTCCTTGGCCCAGAATATCCTCAAATCATTGAAAAATTTATGCATTTTCTTTGGAAGGAAATAACAAAAACCAGCAGAGGATACAAAAATAAATCCCGCTGGTTGAAAAGAGTCTAAAATGCTTCCATCCAGTCATGAGTATAACAAAGAAACTCACAAAATACTTTCGAGAAGGATCTGCTGAATTGCCCTCTGACCCAGAGACCATTTGATCATATGCTGGCTTTTGTGAAACTTTTGTTTCATGCTTTGAATTGTTCACTGTATTTAACTCCTCCCCCAGTTAGATTATAAAGCACGCACATGCCTATATCCTATAACTCTTTCAACCCACCACGGTGCCTAACTAATACCAGAGATCAGAAAGGGAAGGAAACAAGCCTGCTGTCTAAATCTGCGAAGAGACAGCAAATGTCTTCAGTTCTCTCAAGTATTTTGTCCTGGCTATGGCAGCCACAGAGCCCTCGGAGCCCTCGGCCTTACTATCACGTGGCAAGTGCCGACCCCACAGCCATGCTCCCGTCTTCCTTGCAGGCAATGTGCCCAACCCCGGGGAACTAGTCCTGGTTAATCTGCGGGAGTCATAGCAGTAATGTCCCCTTTGCCAGGAATTGGTCTAAGGGAGGATCGATCGATCTATCTATCTATCTAATCTATGACTCATATCTGGCCAATGAAATGTAAAGGAAAGTGCACTAGAGACTTCAGGAAATATTTTCTTCCCTGGTTGTACTGGAGAAGCCCCTCTGGCCTGTTTTGCTACTTTTCTGTTTTGGACACTGTCTCTGAGAATATGATGCCTGGAACTAAAGCAGCCATCTTGGGAACATGACACAAGTTTGAGGACAAAAAGTCCTTGCTACATGTATGCCAAGGTGTTAGAAGAGAAGGCCTGGAAAGATGGAAAGAGTCTGGGGACTTGATAAAATAACTAAACAGCTAAACTCACCATGGGACCACTTGCTTCCAAATTCTTTATTATGGCAACAATAACTGCCCAAACTCTTGGTCCCCATTAGTCAGGGTTTTTGCTACTTGCAGCTGAAAGCCTTCTATTTGATTCGTATCACGCTTATCAAAATTAGTTGTAACCAGGTCTCCCTTCTTCTTCTAGAAGGGAGAATTATGGTAAAATGAAAAGGACAGAAGTTTTGGAGCCAAAGAATTCTGACTGAGAAAGTTTCTTAACTTGCAGAGTGTCAGTATTATTAAGTGTAAAATGTAGATAATAATGGAGACTTCATAAGCTTGTTATTATAAAAAATAATAATAAGTAAATAAACATAAACAAAAGATGGTGAAAATGTTCCATGTGTTACAGTCTAGCATGTAGGAGGTGCTCAATAAATGTTAACTGTCTTTCTTCCTTTCCCTCCCCACAGTCCCTGTGTGGAGTAGAAGGTTCAGTGAGTTTTTTGGGAATAAGGAAATACCCCTATGGAATGTCAAGAAAGAATGACTTGTCACCATCGTTCTTATTTGGAGACCAGAGAAGAGATAGGGACAGCTGCCTATGTGGGAGGCTGAAGCTCAAAGAACAGTTTATGACCTGCAGGCCTCTCTGTGTTGCCTCTACACAAACAAATCCCCTCATCTAGTAGTTGCGATGGCCTTTTGTTGAGCCTGGTGCCTTCTGTGACTTAGCCTCCCTGTCATACCATCTGCTCAGGGCCTTAATAGAGGCCTACTCCTTCTGAGCTGCTGCAAGCCAAGAGAGTCTGTTTCCCACAAGCTACCCACAGCTGGGAGTCTTCAAAATATGGACTCCACCGCTCCGTGGGCAGGGATCCGAGTGAGCACACAGGCCCTGGCAGCCTCCGGGCACTGTGGGCCTGTGGACAAGCAGCATGCAGTCTACAGGTCTACAGGCTATATTCCAAAGCTAGCTTGTTGGCCACTCTTATGCCCTCCCTGGGCACACACGCAGATGTGGCCCCCCATACACACACACACACGCACACACACACACACACGCTCCCACTCCCTGGTGAGTGGGCACAGCGATACCTACCCCCCAAAGAGCTTGAAGTCTATCTTCAGCCACACACCCTCCTCCCTCTTCTGAAGGCAGGAGACAATGTTAGTCCCACTCACCAACTCAAACTGCAAACCCCAGCCTGAGAGGCAGGGCAGAACAGTGGTCGGGGTGCTCCATTCTCAGCTCCAGGAATTACAACTGACATAACATCACACAAGTTACCGAAACTCTCTTGGGCTCTTTCCCTCATCTGGAAAATGAGGATAATAATAGAATTGTTGTGATGATGTGTTTAAATGTGCCTAGCACTGTGCCCAGCATATGGTATGAGCTCCACAAAATGGATTCTTCGAGTCTCAATGCACACTTAGGAAGAGACAGCTTCTGCCATAGGACAACTCCAAGATATGGCCCATCCAACCTACCATCTTCATAGACCATGGCTCATAAGACTAACACTTCCACCAGACCAAAATATTTGTCCACGTGTATGTACCCGGGACTCAGCAATGAACAAAGATCCTTGAGAGTTTATAGTAGAGAGGAAGAAACAAACTCAAAGACAAAACCATAGTCATAAATTGTGACAAATCCTGTGAAGGAAGAGGAACTGCGAGAACGAACAGAGTGAATAGTGGAGGTGGGAGTACCGTTTTATCAGGGAGTCAGAGAAGGCCTCTTGCTGAGGGAATGCCGCATAAATGGGCGGGAGCACAGTGTTCCCCACATCAGTGCTAGCTACATGAATAAACGTTCCGTAAGCCAGTGGTGGCACTGACAGAGAGCTGGGGCCTCAGGGCAGACCTGAAGAGCTCTCTCCATGACACAGCAAGGCCCTACACCCTCCCTTCCTGAGGAACAGTCTGCTCTGTGAGCGTAATCTTCTCCAGAATGTTACTAGGTTGCAAAGGCCTTGTCCCATACCTTTCTCCCCCTAAGTGTTCCGAATTTTCTCATGAAGTGTCTGGTGCCACACCGCCAGGCAAACAACAGCGGGCTTTGATGACCATGCTTGCCCAACGATCCTGGACTTAGGCTATTTCCTATTGAAGCTTAAGCTAACTTTCTGCTAGATCCTTCACTGGGTTTCAGTCTGCTGCTTTAACTTGTCCAGCTTGCTTTTCAGTGATATCCCTCTTTTACAGATCGTCTTTGTTCTAACCCAATTTTTTTAAGTCCTTTGAATTCGTGGGACCTCTTAGGAGAGCCCACACTATGTGTACATACCCATATATAAAGAGA
Organism: Ailuropoda melanoleuca; assembly: GCF_002007445.2. NCBI lineage: Eukaryota > Metazoa > Chordata > Mammalia > Carnivora > Ursidae > Ailuropoda > Ailuropoda melanoleuca. The sequence continues at coordinate 65,457,454 of NC_048226.1, forward strand.
GAAAGGGGTGTCTGGGTGGCTCAGTCGGTTAAATGTCTGCCTTCAGCTCAGGTCATGATCCCAGGGTCCTGGAATCGAGCCCCACATCGGGCTCCCTGCTCAGTGGGGAGTCTGCTTCTCCCTCTCCTGCTCCCCCTGTCTGTGCTCTCTGTCAAATAAATAAACAAAATCTTAAAAAAAAAAAAAGTGATAAAAAGTCATTGGCAGAATCACATTGGCTTCTCCTTTTCTTGCTTTTGATTACAGACTCATGTGTGGAACATTACTAGAGCACACCATACGTGGTACATTTCCAACATTATTCTTTTGCTTCCCTGCTCACTTCCATTTTCCTACTTGATTTCCAATATGCTCCAAGAGTAATTTGGTACCACTAAGTTTTTTGCCTGAGGCTTTGTACCGGTGATAGTCCCCCCCTACCCTTAACCTATTTGTATTAAGTTCATGCTTCTCCTTCACTTGAAATTAGTCCCACTCTCTGCTTCTGGGCACTTCCAGCCTCTCTGTAGTTTGTCACTGACACCTTGAGGAATCTTTAGGGGCCATTCATCTGCTTACTTGTTCAGGGCTTCGTGAGCACCTACTATGCATAAGTCCCTGAACTATAAGATTACAAAAATGATTAGGACATACTACTTGTCATTATTATTCTGTGGCCTTAAGGATCCCACAGTCTCTGACAAACAGACAAGAACAAGTCACCATGTTAGGTACTGTAAATTGAAGTGTGGACAAAATATTGTGGAAATAAAGAGGAGGGAGAGAATAATTCAGATTAAAAACTATGACCCAGTATAAGAATGTCTGAGCCGTATCTGAGAAAGGCTGCGAGCACTTTCTTCCTACACAAACAGCTCGTGCAGACATTCGGGGTATGAAAGAGCACAGTGGGCATCCAGGGACCCGGAAGTGATTCACACTGACTCACACTGGCTGCAGCACAGCACACGGGGGGCAATGGGAGTAAATCAGGGACAAGGACAAGAGGAGTCTGGTAAAAGTTCATAGCAAAATGCGGGTCAGTTTAGTAGCCAACAGAAAAATGACGGTAATTGATCATAAAACGCTAAATAAGTAAAACTCCACAAGTCACAGTGATGATAAAGAGAAGAAAAACATGCCCTTATTTGAAACCACTAGAGGCAATTATTATACCAACTTCTGATTCTGAAACTAGATAATAAAAGGAATAAATGAAGCATTTACACTGCCTTTCGGAAGGAAGTATAGTTCATTGCTAGATGATGAGGGTAAGGTCTTCCTCAAAGGAAAATACCAGATAACGTATGTAAAGGAAATGCCAAGATTAGAAAGTCACTATTTTGTAACCCACAGTGAAATAACGGGTTTGGGCAAATGTCATCAATGGCTGCTAAAACCCTGGGATGAAAGTCTAAGGAAACAGTATCCTAACAGTAATTTCAGGGATTTCCTGCTAATTGGAAGAGAGAAATATGGTGATCGCCATCTTAACCAAGTGAGCCAACGAACAGCATGACAGTGGGACCAGCTGTCACTGTGCCTTCAGAAGTGACACATTGTGAAGTACCAGCCCTTCTATGTACACTTGCCAAAGGCATTCCATCTGCATCCTCAGTTTACAAGAAATACAGGAGACAGAGGAAAAAGTTAACTGACACCAGGAATATGCAATCAGACAAATCCGGAATTTGGGACATCCTGTAAGACAACTGGCCTAACTACTTCAGAAAGTCAATGTCATGGGGGGACAAAAGTGAGGGGTTTATTTTTGTTTTAAAAAGATTGAAGAGAACACCACATGAATGCCTGAACACTATTCAATCTTGATTTTAAAACTAATACTGTAAGATAATCTTGGGAACAATGGAGAAATCTAAATGTGGACTGGATGCTAGATAGTGTTTGGGAATTGTCCTGCAGTGTGATGATGGTCTTATGTTTACGCAGGAGAAAATCCTTTTTTATGAGATGCATACTGAGTATTTAGGGGTGAAGGGTCAAGCAACTTATTTTCAAACTGTTCAGCACAACATATACCCAGAGAGACTAAATATGGCACAAAGTTAAAAATCATTGAACTTAAATAGTACATGGGTAATCATTGTGCTTTGTCAACTTTTATGTATATTGAATTTTTCATAATAAAAAAGTTTGAAATAAAAAACATGTAGGGTCAGATCATGGAAGGCCTGTTATGAGCTTCTTAGGATTTTGGACCTTACTCCTGAAGGTTTTGAACAGGTGACTGACATGATCAAATTTACATTTTAGAAAGATTACTGACTTATTGCATTTGCCCAAGTAGCATTTATAAACCACATGCATCAAATGTTGAGTGAACCCTGAGCGAGGTGCTACGGGAGACAGGAAAACCAAAAAGGCATTGCCTAGCAGGAAGAGCACTTACCGTGTAATGGAGGAGATGAGATACGGAATGCCAAGCACAGGCAGAGCTTTCTTGTCAAAAGAGGTGCCCAGGAGCACTGGGGCAGGGGCAGTGCACACACATGGTGCTTCCAACTACTATGTGACGCGCGTGTCAGTGGCAGAGCCACAGCGCTCCAGAAAGGAGGAGCCTGCAGGTGACTAGCATCCCCCCTCCATTCTAACCACTTGAGCTCTCCTTATTCCTTGATGGCAGCGCTATGTTTCCCTGAAATAGAGTGTAAGAGTGTGACCCATTTCTGGCCCAAGGAACCTGACTCAGGTCTCCTGAGATCCAGCAGGGACTACAGGCAGATTTTCTTCCCTGATAAAGACAGAAACATGTGAGCAGCGCCTGGGTGGCTCAGTCGTTAGGCGTCTGCCTTTCGCTCAGGGCGTGATCCCGGGATTCTGGGATCAAGCCCCGCATCAGGCTCCTCTGCTGGGAGCCTGCCTCTTCATTTCCCACTCCCCCTGCTTGTGTTCCCTCTCTCACTTGCTGTCTCTATCAAGAGACATGTGAGAAGATCTCCCCGTCCTCCTTCCTGTCCGCCTTTAAGTGCATTTGGGGAATCATGAGGGGAAAGCCAAGAGACGAGGAAGCACAGGTGCGGACCAGAGCCCTAACACCATGGAGATATTGAAGCAAGCAAAAAATTACCTCCTTTTTTCCAAATCATTCATCTTCAGGCATTGAAACTTTGAGCCGATCCTAACTTTAGAACAAAGCAGTTAAAGGAAGCCTCAGCCACCGTTCTGGGTCACCCAGCCCTAGCCAGCCCTGCTTCTAACCGAGCTCTGCAGGCAGGCTATAGTTCGGGACGGTCAAGAAGGTTCACACTCACAAGCCAACTCTGATGGGCTTTGACTGACCAGTGCACTGTGCTGAAGTTTCTTTTTTTTTTTTTTTTTTTAAGATTTTATCCATTTGAGAGCGAGAGAGCACAAGTAGGGGGAGCAGCAGAGGGAGAGAGAGAAGCAGGCTCCCTGCTCAGCAGGGAGCCCATTGGAGGACTCGATCCCAAGACCCTGAGATCATGACCTGAGCTGAAGGCAGACACTTAATGGACTGAACCACCCAGACGCCCCAGTGCTGAGGGTTCTGACACACTATGTGATGGCTTAATTAGAGGTTCTGTGGAAAGAAGGGTCTAGATTCATAGTACCAGGTATCTGCTTGGGCCTCACATTACCATCACAAGTATGGATGGAGTTTGGAATTGGCAGACCTGAGTTTGAGCTCTGGCTCTACTGCTTACTATTTCTGTGGTTTTGGTCAAGTCATTTAACCTCTTTGAGACATCCTACCGGATAGTTATTACAACTGAGATAATGTAAGTGACTGTGCTTTGTGAACCATCAAGTGTCACGCAGACAGAGGCTAGTTTGTCTTTATCTGTCAAAGCTCAGCTGAGAACCAAGTTGACAGGAGGCAGGGAGAGGAGGAAGCAATTCAAGGTTTGAGCCTTAGAGAGTATGTAACTGAACACCTGACCAGAGAATGCGGATCCGGGGTCCAGAAGCACGAAGTCAGAGTTTCAGGTGAAAATGAATCAGCAGAAGTGAGTTGGTACCCTGAATGATGAAATACGGTTGGAGAGGATTCCAAAAACAGAAGTGAAAATGCTAAGGACAAAGAGAGATAAAAACCACAGANCCTGGTTTTTTTTTTTTTTTTTTTTTTTTTTTTTTTGCTGCCCCAACCCCTGAGGGGCATGGCCCACCCATCAGTAACAGTGGCTCACCGAGGCCCAGATCTCAAGGGGAGAGAGGGCAGAAGGAGTTTCCACAATTTTCACAGGGACAAATGAGGGCAAAGTCTCCTCCTTAGGTGAGGCCACCCCGGAGCAGTGTGCCTCCCTGCCCTGTTGCAAATCGTGGAGAAGACCAGAGACAGGAAGCCCAAAGTGTAAGGATAGACAGTCCGAAGCTGATAAAAACTTTCAATAAGCTATGAGTAGTAAGACTATTTTTGTCTCCTCCCTCACCCATGGCATAATCAAACCCCCCATACTTCCAAAAAAGCCCAGCCCGTAACAAGTTTAGAAACCAAAAGAAGGCCTTTTGTAATAAAACTCGAAGTTGAGAAAAGGGCCAGGGATTCAGCCTAATAAGAACTACTCCAAAGAGTCCTCACTTTCCAGGTTATTAAAAACCTAAGTGCCCTGTGAATTCTGACCTAAAGGTCAGACGATGAAGAGGCTTCCTTTAGCTCCCATATGGATCTAAGGCACTCAGCAGCCCTAGGCAGGAAGACAGATTGACTGACAATCCCCCGGCAAAACCTGAGAGCTTGAAACCTAGGAGGGGGGCAGAATTCAAAGTTCTAGTTGTTCATAGCTGTATTTCTAACTCTATAACTGAGACTGGCACGTACAAGAGGCAATGAAGGAAGGAGCCCATGGGGAGGGAGTGAACCCCAGATCAGAGTGAAGGTTTCGCACCTCTGAAGAAGCAAGTGTGTGAGCCGAACTGGGCAGAGAGCCCTTCCCAGGGCATAACCCCAGAGGACTCGGCACGGATCCCAAGACGAGACCTGAGCATCCGAGGCTGCTCTCTATACCTGTTTGCACGCCACGTACAGCAAGGCTCTGGGTGTTTAAATTTTTTTTTTAGTTGAAAACATTCAAAATTGGGAGATTCTGCATAAAAATCCTGATTCCTCCCACTGCCCTTTGAAGATGTAGCCACCCTAGGCTGGCACCGCCCCCAAGTAAACAATCCAGCCCTGCAGAACAGCCACACACAATCTCCACCTCCGTCCATAGCTCCCAGGCTCGCACAGAGGAAAGGCCATGTGAAGACAGAGTGAAGAGGACCATCTACAAATCCGGAGAGGGGCCTTCAGAGGAAACTAATCTGCCCACACTTTGATCCGACACTTCTAGCCTCCAAAACAGAGCAAGTCAGTTCCTGTTGGTTAAGCCAGCCAGTCGGTGGTACGTCATTATGGCAGCCCTAACAAACGGATGCGTACATCCTCATGAAACGAAACTGGCCTACTTTGCAAATTTAATTACCAGACTAGCCCTGAGGCATCTGACTATAAACTGCGTTTCAAACTCATTCATTCATTCAATATTTGAACACCTACTATGCTCTGAACACTGCAAGTGCATTGATTCAAGCCCTTTATCATATAAACCAATTTTATTTTTTGTCATTTAACAATCCACTTCTAATTTTTTCCAACTATTTTCTGCTGGGCAGCTTTTCGTGGCCTTTTGTTGTCTGCTGCTGCTTCCCTTGATGAATAGAATTAACCTTCTTACATATGTGTTATGAACAGCATCAGAGACCCCAGTTCTCAACTCTGGCTAGACAACACAATCACGTGGGATGTTTCTAAAACACCTACACCTGGACTAACCCCTTCCCACATTCTGATTTAGTTGGCATTTGTGCAGAGCTCTGGCAGTATATTTAAGTTTCCCAGATAATTCTAATGTGCAACGAAGTCTGAGCACTGCTGCTCTAGTCTGAATGGGACTTGAACGTCACCTCCTTTGTTACTCAAAGTACAGTTCACAAACCACCAGCACTGGCATCACCTGGAATTTTGTTAGAAACGCAGAATCTCAGGTTCCAGCCTGGACAACTGAATCAGAATTCACACTTTAACAGGATTCCTCACACAATTCAGAGGTACTCTAAAATTTGAGAAACACTGGATTTCCACTAAAATCACCTGGAAAACTCGTTAAAAACAAGAACTACCGGGCTTCCTCCCAGAACCAAAAACAGAATTTCAATCTCTGCTAAAGGCGTGAGAATCAGAATTTTATATATTGTTATGCAACTTGTCACACCAGGGCCTAAGACCTAGGAATCACTCTTGGAGTCCAATGTATACATCCCCTCAACTACCTAGCTCAGCTTCACCTTCCAATTCTTTTTTTAAAATAAAAAATATAACAGAGATACAGGCTTTTATTTTTCCATCATGCATGCAAGCTTACAACTATTTATACTGTTTAGGAACAAAGGAATAATTGCATTATTACCAAGGTGTCAAATTACCAGTAAGACAACCAGTAACTGATTGCTTTGGGGAGGTTATTTTCTCAGAACACAGAAACAATTTCCAAATTATACTTCCAAGACCAGTTATATTATGAGACCAGGACAAGGTGATGATATTTCTAATGGTCACACAAGTCTCCATCTTTCACAGGCAAAAAAGACTGATATTCTGGTGAAGGGTCTCAAATAAGCACCTTATCGTATCAGTCTTCGAAAGATTTACAACAGAACAGTCTCTCTCTCTCTCCTTTTGTGGATACAGGGGAAAGGGAGCATCTTTTCATATCTTTTTGAGACTCCCTGTTTATCCCGAAGACTTTCACTTCTAAGGCCCATTTCTGGAACTTCATTAGTTAACATTCAAAACAAAAAGCAGACCTGATGTGATCACGACAGTGACCCCCACCACTATCACCACCAGAAGAGAGTCCTGATCTCCCAGACCAGTCAAGGTTGAATCGGCACAGTGTCGGATTTTCCATCAACAATACAGGTGGGGAGAGGACGATACCAGGTTGATCATAATTGACGTAGCTAGGTGATGGGTACCAGGGTGCAGGTACCATCCTCTCCGTTTCTGTGCATGTCTGAAAATGTCCATAATAAAGAGCAAAAAGTTAAAAAAAAAAAAAAGAAAAGAAAAGAAGGAAAGAAAAGAAAAAAGCAGACCTACACAGTTACATCTTCCCATTAGGCAAAAATGGGGGAAGAGGTAAGATTTTACTTATGGCAAAATAAGCAGCATAGAGCATCAATCTTCCACATACGCAAGGCCACACCTAGAACAAAAGAGAAAGCATCCAAAGTAACATTATTCTGTTTTGGATTTGTTTCTGTGATGTATAAAATCCACTAATCATAAAATAATCATCGGACAAAACTGTGGGCAAATCCTCACCTAGGCATCATATCGGCCCAGGACCCTTTTAATTCTCCCCTCCTTGCTCTGGGGAAGGTCCCGCCCCGTCCCTGCCCTCACTGAGAGATAGGCATCTCTCCCTGAGGCTTCTCAAGCCATTTCTACCAGCATCACCAGGCCCCCTCCACACCAGGCTCATTCCTGCTCTGTGTTTTTGCTCCAAGTCCCCCGCCCCTGCACACCCTCTCTACAAATTTGAGTCAAGGCCTCCCCAGCCCTTGGGGGACTCAGAACAAGATCTCCCGTAAGGAAAGGGAGATTAGGGGGAGGGCAAGTGTAGTTACAGTCCTACTGCCCCAACCTTAGGGATGTGGAGGAGAAAGAGGGCCCAGTTCAGGTTTTATACTCCCTGGAAATGAGCCTTGGAGATCCAGAAGATTCTGCCCAGCCTGTCCTCATGCCCCAGGACAGAAGCCTACTCCTAAGGGTATCTGAAGGTAGAAGTAAAGAGAGCAAAGGACTGCTGAGAGTAGAAAGCTGGAGAATGAGGGCCAGATGGCCCTAGGCTACCACAGAGGAGGAAACAATATGAGGTACCTGGGTCTTAAGGGGCACAAAACAAGAAAGAAAAAAAAGTTAGAATTGGAGTAAACACTAGTCCACAACACTGCTGCCTTAGGGCTTATAATTCTAACACATGTGTAGCCATGAAAAGAATTCTCAACTTGAGAATTACAGAGTGAACCCAGGAGTCGGGACCAAGGTCTGACCACAGACCCACTTAGCTTTCTGGCTTCCTCTACCCTCTGTCAGCCCAGTGTGTGAGTGTGCACAGCAAATCCCAGCTGCCTTGCTAGCTGTATGCAGAAAATCCTAGTTTCTCAGTCGTTTTCTCTTTCTGAGCTGTGGTAATATTGAAACAAGAAAGGAAGGGAGAAGTGGAGGAAGGAGGAGGACAGGAAAGGAAGGGAGGAAAGAAGGAAGAGAGGGAGTGAAGGAAGGGCAAGTAAGGTGTAGAGGTGTGCGATGAGGCAGACACAGGCCCACAGATCAGGAGTACCGCTTCCCCAGCAACCCCACTATAGCACTCTGGTCATGTGCTAGGAAGGGATAAGTGGAGCTGACAAAGGTATCTAGATTGTACGTGGGTCCAGTCCCCACCCTCACCTGGAGCCATGGCACGATGACAGTGAGCACATGTCCACACACCCACCCGTCAGTCTGGCAGGCAGCAGGGTTCCTGGAAGGCTAAGGAGGGTAGGTGTGTGTCTCATGCACTGGCAGGGGACCTGGGTCCACAGGCAATTCTTGGGATCCTCATTGACCAGGAGGCCAACTGGGGCCAATAGCAACCTAGACAAGTCTCAATGGCCTGACAGTGACAGGGCATGGTATAGACCTTGACGAATGTTCAACGATAGAATGGCCCAGAGGCAGGAAGAGACACATGATGGTACAGAACACATGGCATACTGCTTCTCACCCTTAACCTCATCCACGCCCAGCAGTCAAGCGCTATTGTGCATATCCAGCAGGGCAGCAGAGGCCCCTGGCCAAAGTCAGAGATCCAGTCGGTGGTGGCAACTAAGCCGGTGACCCCAGGGCTTTGGACAATCAGTTTTGGCTGATGGCCAATACCATGCGCACTAGCTTCATTCTGCAGTGGCAACAGAAAAACTGGCCATAGATGGCATGCGTGGCCAGCATGAACACAAAGCTCAGCAAGTCACTGGCCCTGAAGTAGCAGAGCTTGAGGATGCACTGTCCTCTTGGAAGATGACTCATAAGTGTCCATGTTAAAGACGGCTGGGAAAGGCCAGAGCCAAGAACACGGTCCAGGCAATGTAGACAAAGGCAGCACACATTTGAAGCATGTGTGCTTAACATATAAACAGGAGGGGTGAGATCATTTAACATGTAACACTAATGTGAAAAAGCAAGAAGGCCACCAGGAGGCAAAAGAACATGATCATAAATACCATATTCTTGTAACTGAAGTCCAAAAGGAATACAGTGCACAGAGGCCAACATGAAGAGAACACAGACAGCCAAACACGAGTGGTTAGCTAGGCACAGGTCCAACAGGAGGTAGTAGGGAGACTAGTGCAGGATCAGCTGGACTTGTTTGCCCCAGGCTCAGGGGTCTCCACTGGCTGCCTTGCTGGACCTTGTCTGCCCTCCTTTCCTTTCTCCGCACGGGCCCCTTCACTCATAAGGTAGTACTGCAGGGGGTTGGGCCACAGTTCTTCGTTGATTATCTCCACAATCTTGTCAGACTCAATGGAGCTGTGGTTTGCAAACCACCCAAAGAAGCTACGGCTGTTGTCAGGGTTCCCCTGGCTTAAGGACTGGAGATCATGCCCTGGGAGCCACTGGATTGGAGTAGAACGAGACACCACCTGACCCGAAGGACCACACCCATATTCCTTGATGAGCACCTTATTTTGGAAATAGGGGTTGCGCCCAAAGTAGAACTTGATTTTGTAGCCTAATCTGGCAAGGCCAAGCTCTTCCACCTCCAAGCTGTTCAAGTAGCTGAGAACCTCTTTATCTTGGTTGTTCAGAAAGGACGAGAGCTGGGGGTGGTTCTGAAAAGCTTGCCCCCAGAAACCCGGGATATTCTGGATGAGGAGGTTCCTGCGCTCTAAGTGATGCAGTCGCAACTGCCCAAACTTCCGCGACAGCCGAAGGTAGGCCCTGTCTGCCTGGGCGTTCATGGTCTCCAGCTTCAGCTGGACGGTCTCCAGCGTATCCATGCTGCCATCTGTCGCCAGGGGCCCTGACCCTGCATCCTTCTCCACCTTCTTTTCCTCTACCACAGGGAGGGAGACATTCTCCCCTGTGGCCCCCTTCTTCAGCTTCCCACCAGCTATGGCCTGAGGCGCCCTCCCCGCTGTGCTACAGGTTTCTGGGGCCTTCCTCCCGGCAGGGCCACGCCGATTTCCAACGCGGGGGCCGTTTTTCGGCCTTCCCACGGCTCCCGCGGTTCCCACGAAGACAGTGTCTGCGGCTAGGCGCTCCGAGAGAGATGTGGCCTTCCCCAGGCTGGGCCTGGTCGCGGCCTGCCCGCGATCCCCCGCAGCTCGGGCCCGGAGCGCGAGGCCACAGTCCAGGGGGAGCCGGCAGGCAGCGTCCTCCCCGGGCCGACGGGACGGCGCGGGCGCAGCGGTTTCCAGGCCACCCCAACCCGCGCCAGCCTGCACCTGTGCCGCCTGGGTTTCCTCCCCGAGCCTCTGGCACTGTGGCGGGTCCGGGTCGCGGGGGGCGTCGTCAGGAGCAGCGCGGACCCGGGCTTTGCCGCGGCCTTTGCCCCGGCTTTTGGCGCGGGAGGTCTTTTTACCCCTACTTCGGCCGCTCATGGTGGTAGCGGAAGCGGCTTCAAAGCCACGCTCCGACCCTGCCGCCCCTGGCGCCAGCTCGCGGCCCCCAGCTAGCGGGCCTCTCCATGGCAACTGCCGACGTCACGACTGTACGACTGTACAATCGCGCGAGGACGGGTTGCGCGCGGCGATTGGCTCCGCCGCCGCAGCTGCGCAGGAGCCGACCCTCACCGACACCCCCCTCCTCTAGCGCACCCTACCTCGCTTTGTCTGTTGGAGGGGGATGTGCTTTCCTTTCGTTGCTTCCGGTTGGTCTCAGCGTGCCCGCTGGGTCTCGTAGAACACGTCTAATTTCTCTCATACAAGACGACGTGACGACAGCCATCACGTCCATCCCCCCCCCCGCCCCCGTCATCTCATTTCTAAATTACCTCTTGTGACATTTGCCACGATGAAACTGCTGTGGGCCCCTCTGTTTTCTCTTTGAAAGCCTTTGCTGAGGGATTTGCCATGGTGTCTGAACTCCAGAGAATGAAAGGTGGGTACCATGGTGCCGGGCCACAAAGCGATTTGATAGGTGGTGGGCTGTTACTAGCGATTACAAAAATAATCACCAGTATTTTGTGAGCATCCTATGAACCAGGGACCTGACTACATGCTTTATATGCATCCTCTCAATAAATGAGGGAAGTGTTGTTGTCATCCCCACTTTCCAGATGAGGAAACTGTGGCTCCAGGCCCCCAAGGAATAGTCCTGAGATTACATAGTAAGGGAGAGAAGCGCAGTTCAAACCCAGGCCTAGCCGACTCATAACTCCTGCTTTATAGTCACAAGTGGCAAGTCCTCCCAGGCCTGCTCCCCTGCAGATTACTGCACTAGCCCTTACGAAGGCCAGCCTTGCATGTAAAATAGTCATTAGCAGAGCATTCTCTCTTCTACCTAGGAGCATAACCTAGATCCTCTAGCTGTCTCAGGCCAGTTTACAGGGCTGGACTTTCACTCAAGGTATAGGACCAGGAGTGAAGGCCGCAAGTCAGAACTTCATAATTGGAGTAAGATAGGAATGTGGTCAGAGCCTCCATAGTGGCAGTGAGGAGGCCCTAGAAACTTACTAGACCCTCCAGGGGAACAACCGGACAACCTGTCTCTTGTTCCTGGAGGGAGCTCTAGACCATGCTGTTACTAGCCAAGTGATAGAACCTTGAAATAGACCAGTGGTGAGACCATGACGGATAGGAAAGTGAACAAAAACCTTTTGAGGTTGTCCTTTCAGGCTCACAAGGAACAAGAAGGCCCTTGAACCCAGCTAACAGAGAGGTAAGTTCCAGGCCCCCTGGGAGCTCAACACCTCTTTACTCTTATTTGTCAATGTGTGGCTGTAGACTAACAGCCTGGCATCACTTGGAAGCTTGTTAAAAATGGAGAATTTCACACCCTGCCCCAGACCTACTAAATAAGAATTTGAATTTTAACAAGATCTCAGTTTATTTGTATCCACGTTAAAGTTGAAGTATAGGAGACCAGGGAAAAGATAACTTATTTTGATACAAGCAGACCTTGCTTTAAGCCAGCCCAATGCGAGTGACCGCTGACTTTCTCAAAGCCTCTACAGTTTTGCAAGGCTCTGTATGATCTAGCAAGTTCCCTGCTGCCACTGCCCAACTTACCCCTCTCACCTCATCTTCTTGTCTTTCCCACCCCTTTCCAACTATACTGGTCTCTTTGCTATTCTTCAGACACATTAGGTAAGCTCCTGCTTCAGGGCCTTTGCACTGGCTCCTCCTTCTGCCTTAAATACTCTTCCCCCAGTTGGGGTTGGTCATGTTGGCTGGCTCCCTACACACTTTGCTTATGTGTAACCTTTGCAGTGATCATCCTGTTTAAAATTATCCCATCCCATCCCATCCCTCTTACCCTGCACTACTCTTACATTATCCCTTAGCACTTACTGCCTTCCAACATACTATACCAATTATTGATTCTGTGTATTGTTTAACTCTCTCTCCTCCCCAGAATGTCAACTCCATGAGGGCAGGTATCTGTCTTTTATTCATATGGGCCAACAACAGTGTCTGATAGTCATGAAATCACTCATTAATTGTTGAGTGAAAGAACCAACCAAAGTAGAGTTTTTAAAAAATGGGTCTATAAATTTGTCTGAAATTCAGAATACCCCTGTTTCTCCCACAGAAGCAATTTTATAGGTGAAGGTTATATACACAGATCAACATATGAAAACTTATTAAACTCATAACTTAGACACAGAATTATCTTTTGATATGAGAACCAGTCAGGGACAGGTTGTAGGGGAAAATCTAGTGATAAATTTAAAAATTAAGTTAGAGGTTGGTGTGCCTTGCTGGCTCAGTTGGTAGAACATATGACTCTTGATCTCAGGGTCATGAGTTCAGGCCCCACATTGGGCTTGGGACCCACTTAAAATTAAAAATAAATAAATAAATAAATAAATAAATAAAGGCATTCCTCTTTATAAAAAATAAATTAGGGGAATTAATATTTGATTTCAAAGGGATTAATCCAAAGACTACCTTAAATTCTTGTTGAAGGCCCTTCATAACCGCATCTTTCCAAGGCCTTCCATGAACATTCCAGACCACAGGAAGTCATCCTGTCCTTGATCTCACAGAGAAGTTAACTGTAATATTTATCTGGCAATTAGACACGCGGTTTTGTGCCAGTCCTTATACAGAATTACCTCTTAAACTGGATAGCCACAGACTGGAATTGTCTGTAAATCTCAGAGAAAAACTTAAAAATCAGCTCAAGCAGTCACTGTCCCTCTGCAAACTGCAGAAATTGTTGGGCTGGCCCGCTTCTCAGAGCACTCACAGCTCTACCAACCTCTGTTGTCAAGAGCCTTAATCCAGCATCAGCAGCTGCGTCATTGACTGCTCACCCATGGTTAAACCACTGCAAGATTAATGTAGGCTGGGCCACTGCAAACGGTGTTTAGTATCCAATTTGCCTTGAGCCTGTTTCCATCATGTCAGAGAGATAAGCATCAGGTGAAGGGAAACAAATGTGAGACTAACATTTTATATAAAGATATTCCTCTGGTCCAGGTCACCCAGCCCATAGGGCTTCTATATTTAAGAGGCTGGTCCGTGCAGCTGAACTGAACTATTGGATTTTCTTCTCAGGTATTAATATTTAACTTTATATAAGACGATAGCTTGAGTTCCCAACTAGATATTAAACCATATGAGGGTAAAGACTGTGTCTCCTTTTTCCCCCAAAGCAGCTAGCATGGGCCTTGCATATACTAGTAATGTTACTGAAAGTTCACATTTATTTTGTACTTTATACAATGCCATGTTCTAATTTACTTAATCCCCACAGCCACCTCATGGGGCAGATGCAGTTGTTGCTTGCATCTTAGAGATGAAGTCATTGCTATACAAAAAGGTTCAGTACCTTGCCCAAGGTCACATGGCTAATTAATGGTTTTAGCCCAGGCAATCAGATTCCAGCACGCATGCTCTTAACCACTATTCCATGATATAAAATTATCATTTGAGAGATTGAAATATCAAACTCTTTCTAGTGGGTAAAAATACCTTTCAATGTTCAAAAATTATATGTGTGTATAAAATTACGTGTATACATGCATGTACATACACATTCTTACACATGCAACATGTCAGTTGGTCAGGAATCATTTTTCAGTAGGGTATGTACCTGATGTGGTGATACTCAACATAAGGGAGTTTTCATTTCACCAGTCCATGTTGGGAATAAAACATCTCCATTTGCACTGCATTTGTCATGAGCATTCTGTGAATATTATGAAAGAAATATGTTTACTATCATGAACTCAGAAATCTGGAGAATTTTGACCTTTTCCCAATAATGAGGGCCTTAAATCCATGATAATATAAGCATTTAATTGATTCTTTTGAATGTGGAGATATTTCATCATTTGCAAATTTTATTAAAAATTCATAAAAACATTTTTCAAAATATTAAAGTAACTAGTGTTCACTTTTGTCCTCTAAAAATTGTACTTTCTCCCTTCCTTTTAAGGTCTGTTTTCCTTGAATCATAGAAATTAACAAGCTGGGGAAAAGACATTTCAGTGATCCAACCTATTCCCCCACCAAGAGACTTAACATTCCCCACAGTTTCTCGGGTAGAACTTCAAGATCCCAGACTTGATATTTTTAGCCACAGGGCTTTGTCTCCCCAAGGAGATAGTATGAGGCTCTTAATTGGCAGGAAGTCTTGCTTACTGTATGGAATTTTGCCAACTAACCCTCCTAGGTTATGGAGGATCATGGAAAAGAAGGGGGTGACATAGGAATATTTTCAAAGCCAAGAGGGAGAGAAAAATCCTCCTATGGTAAATTTCAAAAACTATTTAAAGTTAATATCTTTAGACATTGCCTAGATTCTTTACAATTCCTCCCCAAAGAGCAAAATTTTATATTAGACCACCTAAGTCATTCAGTTCATATCATATAAGCAGCTGTAAAATATTTTTAAATTTTGACAGATGTATTCTTACTTCTTGGCATTTCCTTTTTACCCTACAACATTTTCACCATTAAAATTAGATCTTTAGGCTAAGGCTTTTATCCTAGAGAGGGAAAGGTACTGAAGAACCTAGCCAGAGCTGAATTCAGCAAGTCAAATTCTTCACTTTGAATTTCAAAATAGGCTCTTCAGAGGGGAAGATACAATGGTATTGAAAAAGAAAAAAAAAATTAGCTCTTCAAAGGCAAATCCTGGAGCACTAAGTGCATAGAGTTTATAACATAAAACATAAGGAGGAGGGGCGCCTGTGTGGCACAGTGGTTAAGCATCTGCCTTTGGCTCAGGGCGTGATCCCGGCGTTATGGGATCGAGCCCCACATCAGGCTCTTCAGCTATGAGCCTGCTTCTTCCTCTCCCACTCCCCCTGCTTGTGTTCCCTCTCTCTCTGGCTGTCTCTATCTCTGTCGAATAAATAAATAAAATCTTAAAAAAAAAAAACATAAGGAGGAAAAACATTTGATGATGTATAAACCATATCTTCACCACACAAAGAGGCAATAAGAACCTTTTCTGAGCTGGGTTTAAGGATCTTGGAAAACATTTAGGGAGTATGTAGCTGGTGCAGGATCTCTCGAGAAAAGGATTCTCACAGTTACCCTTCCAAGGAGCAAAACCCTTGGGGAGTTGGTAGAGACCATCCTCCTAGAAAAGATAGACATCTGAGAATAGGGAGGACTAGCTCCCAACTTGAAAACTAGAACCCAAACAAGAAATCCTCTGAGAGCTTCTTTCATCATAGGGCAGCCAAGAGAGTAGAAAAGTATGTACTGAGTGTTAACTTTAAAAATAAAACAGCCAGTTATTTTATAAGCAAAAAAGAAAAAATGGGTTTATTCAGGAATAGCAGAAAATTGTAATTCAGAACATGCAAGCTGTAGCAAAACTATAGGCAAGTTCAGAGAACAAAGGAGAGGAAGGCTCTTCCATATAGGAAAGAAGGAATTGGGAGGGGCTGTTACAAACAAAAGTCCATTGGAGTAAACTGAGAGTTCAAAGTATGGTGGGTTTTCACTGGCTGAGTTGTGACTCTCTCTCATTGGCTGGGCTGTTGCTGGGCAAGAAGAAAACCATCTTCTGCTGGGGTAATAAAGCCGCTAAAGTAGTATGGACTTACAAGGTGTGAGTCTTCCTGTTGTGTTTGCAATTGTCAACAAGTGGTAAGGCATAAGCGCTCGCCTTTTGGCCTCCTGACTTTATTTATAAAAGGTTTCTCTTTTTTTTTTTTTTTTATTTTATTTATGAGAGAGAGAGCATGAGCAGGGGGGAGGGGCAGAGGGAGAAGGAGAAGCAGGCTCCCCGCTGAACAGGGAGCCTCACGTTGAACTCGATCCCAGGACCCTGGGATCATCGCCTGAGCCAGAGGTAGACGCTTAACCAACTGAGCCACTCAGGTGCCCCACAAGGTTTCCTTTTATTTTCACAAGGTTAAGTGTTGCAAAGGCATTTCTGAAATGGCCTGTCCCACCCTCCAGCCACCCTACTCTCAATCTCTCACAGCCCCAGAGTAGAGTGTAAGTGCAACCACGCATTTCCCCATGTTAAGTCAAGAGAGGTGTGGAGATTGGTTAAGAGCATTTGGGGAATTTGAATGGACTTTGTGTTGTTGGCAAAGAAGGTGCAGAGTAAAGGACTTGATGACTAGAGACTATGAGGGGCAGGCTTCCTCGGGGGACACAATGGGAGTAGAGGCAGATTTCAAAGACCAGGCAGGTGCAGCTAAGCCTCAGCAGACACGGGCAAAGACGGAAGATGAGATTCACACCAGACTCTCCTCCATCAATGACAGGATGGAGAAGCTTTAGCCCTGGAGAGATGAGAAAAGAAACTGGGAACGTCCTACGTGATTAAGTATTTATCTAAAAGAAACTGGAATTTTTAATGTTAAGTTACCAAGTCATTTGAATTGCCATGTTCAAGTTATCTGAACTTTGTAAGTTGCTGCAACCATGAAAATTCATACTCACTGCAATAATATTAACTACCCCAGACCCAGGATCTAATGGGTTTAGTCACGCAACTCCAAAGCTGGAGAAACTTAAGAGACAGTGTTTTAAAACTCCTTAGAAAATAAGTGACATTGATAGTTTTAGAAAATAACAGAACGTATTAAAAGAAGGCCTCAAGACGAGGTTGTGATTATGAAAATTATGAAATCCATGAAACTCCAATCACCAAATGTGAGCCTTTTCACTACAATTTAGGGAGGGCCCCTAAAGCAAATCTAAGTGCTCTCCAAGAAAGTCTCTCGTTAATGGGTTATGTGCTGAATTTAGAACCGTGGGTGCACCCCTTTTATTGCAGTTATTACTTTTAATATGCGATTTAGTGATTTATCACACACTTGAATTTTTCCCTAGTTGGGCTACATATGCAAGCCTTTGTCTCCAACCAGAAAAGAAGCTTCATGAGTTGCAAACTCCAAACTTGCCTTATATACCTTGTATGTAAGCTGCACAGTGCCTTCTCCTTGAATTACTGCACGGTCATTCCTGTACCAAACCAAATTTCTAAACCAAAACAAGCTGTCCTCAGTCAACATCATCCCATGTTGCCCAGTGCAGAGAGCAGTAGGATGCAAGGCCTCTCTCTTTTTGTGCATTCAGGAATGTTTTATTCATATCATACTCATAATTTTTTAAATCTTCATTATCCCCTTTCCTATATATACACACAGACACACTCTTAACATCCTTACTCCTTCTTCTTTCCCAACAACACATTAATAGTACAGAAATGTTCTGGAAAAGGAAGTGAGGTTGGTAGATTTTCACTTGGGAGATAAACTGGGAGGAAAATATCCCAACAGGACTTGGATATGAATCTTGGTATATCCCAGAAAAAAGTTATTGACAAAGGGCAACATGAAAAACAGAAACTGGGCTTCCGTCCACTTCATATAATCTAAGATCCTGCATGGTTTACACTAGGTTCTGAGACTGAAGAAGGCCAGGATCTTCACAGAGGATGACCAGAGTCTGCGTGGAGGTAGGGTCCCTGGGATGGAGGTAGGGGAGAGAATCCTCTCATATCACCCAGCACACTTCAGACACCAGCCAAGTAACTATGGTAGTCGAGAAACCAATTAGAAGACCCCCCCCCATTTTATCAAACAAACCATAAATCGTCATAAAGCTAGGAATTTACCTCAAAGACCTGGGGAAAATGAACAAAGATAAAATTAAATTGAATTTTAAATTAATGGGCTAGCATTGTGTGGTTAAAATGTTCAATTATATGTTGCAATCAGCTAGTACCCATAAGCATGGGGTGTTATTGTTCCCTTTCCTTTTACCCAAGCTAATTTAACTGAAGATACTCCTTGCCTTCTGGAATGCTCAGTTTGGTTTTTCATTCTGTATTTGTGTAATATCTGATAGCAATAAGACATTTTCAAAAGCACCTAAGAATTAATAGTCAAGAAAAGGAACAAAGGAAAATTAAGGTCTAGGAAATTAAGGGAAAAAACCCCAAACAGAATGAAGTATCTGAATGTGTCCCTTTCCACTATGTCTCCTTTTCTTGCTGGAGGCTGGCCATGGATTCGATTCTGCCTTTAACCCACCAGTGCAAAGAGAGAAATCAGATGTGGTATAGCCTTTATAATGTTTGCAGTATTTAAACACACACACACACACACACACACCAGCAACAAAATGAAAAAACAGTTCTTGGAGAAAACACATTTATTCCCAATACTGAATCCAGAAAGGAATATCAGGAGTGAAAGCCCCAGGACCATGCTGATGCTGAATCCAGCACCATGGGCATGTCCTGTAGCACCAGCCACATAGACGGGCGAGCAGAACAGAGAGCCACTTGGTAAAAGCAGTTCTGTGGTGGTCCAGGTCCAAAGCGATAGTGGCTTCGTCCAAGGATATAGAGTTTGTGGAATTTCGAGGAGAACCTGGACATGTATCCTGAAGTCAGCCTCTGCACATGGGGCCCTCTCCAGCTGACATTGTGCCTGGGGCCTGGGCATTGTCTGTGGGGGGCGACATCACGTGAGGAATGGACTGGTGAATTCTGGCGCAAAGCCTTCCTGAGAGCCATGTCCTCCCCTTCCATTTTGTCATTGATTTCTCTGTCTCCCTCATTTTCTTTCTTTGCTCCCCCAACACATTGATGTGTGTAAAGAAACCATTCCAGTTGCTTTTAAAAACTTTTCCCCACTTCAAGTCCGCTCCCATTCACACACAAAGTTGAGTCCTTGGGGACTTAACCTGCATTTGTCTCTCAGAGTGACTCTGTACCTCAGTTTCCCCGGAGTGTGAGAGGTGGTTATTCAGGTCAGGGTTCAGGTATAGGACCAGGCAGGTGGTATAAGAGAATGAAGCAGGCCCAGTGCACATCAATAGGGAACTAAAGAGTGGGTTATGCCCTTTCTCAGGCTGACAGTTGCCACTTAACTCTGGCTGATTGTAGCCATGGAGAAATTTCCATTTTTGTGTGAAATTTCTTAAAGATCCTTTGAGAATCAAACAAAATAATTCTGCTGGTAGACTCCACTTTTTAACACCTACTCTACACCCTTATTTTTTTTAACTAATTTTTTAAATGAAATCACGAATGAATATCTGGAAATTACTTGAATTCCTCCAAAGAAGAGAGATTTTTTGTGGCTGCCACCCAAGAGAAACCTTTGAAAATAAAGAGCGCTCAGATGATCCCAGGTCGGACTGTCCCCTGCGTGATTGAGGCAAGCCAGGAGGTGATGGCAACTAGGGGACAGCTGCTACTCCAGATGGGCACACGTGAGAGGTTAGAGTCTTGTCAAGCAAGATTTTTTTTTTTTCATTTTGAACTTCCACGAGGATGATCGTTATTTTTAATTGGCTTTATTTTTTCATGCATAGAACCCCATGCTCCCTTAGATTTCTTAACGCACGAAATGTAGACTCCCAAAATATTTTCGTCTTCCTACACCATGAAGGCTTTGCAAGACCGGCTCAGAGACACATCCATGCTGCTCACATCCCCCGGCAGCTGCATCTACAAATCTTCACTGGGCAACGAACACACTTGTGACATAAATGGTAGACTTGAGTGACTAACTATGCCCCTCTGGATCCTTTTTTTCCTCCCCTTCTTAATACCCACACAATCGATCAGGTGGGCCATATGGCCTCTTTGATTCACACATGAAGACAATTAGGACACCAGGCAGTTAATTGCTCAAGCTGGCATTTTCATAACTAAAACAAGAAAACCTAACGCTTTGTCTTCCTCAGGAAAAGCCAACTCCATCTGGTCTTGGGTATGATTCAGATACTAATTCATATAATATCTAGCTAAAAATGGATATAACCCTATTTGGACAAAAATAGTGAATGAAAGTCAATTATGTGGCAGTAAGTTTTCCACTGCAGAATCCAGGCTGAAATGTAATAGTAAAAATCTAACATGAGGATAGCGAGTATACTGTATTTACTAAGATTTTACACACACTCCAAGAGGGAGATGCTGGTCACTGAAGAGCAACCAGACCACCCTTCTCTGGGACCAGATATCAGAGAGAACGGCAGTTTGGAGATGGAGGGGCGGGGTGGTTCATAGCTATGACCTCTAAAGTGATGGGAGGACACTTAGAAGTACAAGGCCAGGTATCAAGAAAGCTCAAAGGCTTATTTTCTGGCACCAGGACTTATAAAGTGTACCTCTCCCACTGCAACCCTATTATTAAAATAAAGCTAATCAGCATGTTGTGGTTGAGGAGATTTCTGGAAAGTTGTCTACTCCTAGCCTGGACTCTGTGAGTTGGGAGCCAATGAGAGGGGGGAAAAATAGCAACAGTCTGAGCACAGAATTATTGTTTTATTTAGAACAGAAAGAGAATATTTACCATGGTATGGCTAGACCTATGAACTGTAGTTGGAGGGGTCAGGAAATTTATACTTCCCGCGTGACTCATTCTCCCACCACAGGCAGGAGCAGTGAAGGAACCAAGAACCCCTGAAGCAGAGACAGCCCAGGAAGTGCGAGTACACTGAGCACACTTCTTGTGAAAGGTCTGCAAGCGTAAGGGAGACCCCTGAAGCACTTGCACGGCCTACCCACTCTGGAGGGGTGAGTGGAAATTTTTGGAAAGTGCCTGTGCGAAAGAGATGACAAATATTCCTCTTGTCTCTTGCCTGCCATCACTAAAACCAATAAAAAGGAAAACAGAATGGAGGTTCCTAAAAAAATTAAAAATAGCGCTACCCCACAATCCAGTGATTCCACTACTGGGTATTTACCCAAAGAATACAAAAACACTAATTCAAAAGGATATGCACCCCCATGTTTATTGCAGTATTAATTACTATAGCCAAGATATGGAAGCAGCCCAAGTGCCCATTGATGGATGAAGGGATGAAGATGTGGTACATAGATGCAATGGAGTATTAGTCAGCCATAAAAAGAATGGATTCTTGCCATTTGCAACAACATGGATAGAGCTAGAGAGTATTAGGCTAAGCAAAATAAGTCAGAGAAAGACAAATGCCATATGATTTCACTTATATGTGGAATTTAAGAAATAATTGAACAAAGGACAAAAGAGAGAGACAAACCAAGAAACAGACTCTTAACTATAGAGAACAAGCAGATGGTTCCCAGAGGGGAGGTGTTTGGGGGATGGGTGACATAGGTGATGGGGATTAAGGGGTAGACTTACCATGATGAGTGCTGAGTAATGTAGAGAATTGTTGAATCACTACATTGTACACCTGAAACTCATCTAACACTGTATGTTATCTATACTTGAATTTAAAAAAAAGAAAAAAATTAGGAAGTAAACAAAAGTATCTAAAAGAAGCAAACAACAATTCTCCATTTACAAACAAGATTTCAGCAACCAGTGATGTTTAAAAAAAATTACTACCATATGCCTCATGTATTACTCTAGTAAATGAATTTTTTCATCATCAGGAGAGTTTATAAGACATTCTCTTGATGATGAAAGAATTCATTTGCTAGAAGAGAATTCTGGAAAAAGTCATGTTAAGAATCATGCTGGCATAATTCAGGTTTATCTAAGGATCTGGCCTTCTGGCCTTAATTTTATCATTTAGTAGTGACTAGAAAATACTACAAACCACCCCCCAAAACTACACAGAGTGAACAACGTATAACATGTCATTTTAAAATTATAATAGAATATTCCTTTTATGATTTGAAATTATGTATGTGGGATTCATAGGGTGGGATCATGTGAGATGGGGGAGGCAAGAAAGGATGGCCACAGGCAGGGGCCTAATTTATGAGTCAGCATGCATTGGGATCTAAAGAAATCCCACCCAAACCTTTACAATTTTGCACTCAGGAAAATGAGACTACCTGTTGACAAGAAGCAGCAATGCTGAAACAACAGAAAAAGGAATTGGGCCTGAATCAGTTTCCTATTGATGCTGTAACAAATTACCACACATTTAGTGGCCTAACAAAACATAAATTTATTGTTTTACAGTTCTGTAGGTCAAAAGTCCAAATGGTCACAGTGGACTAAAATCCAGGTGGTGGGAGGTGTGTGTTCCTAATGGAAGCCATAGAGAAGACTCCATCCTAATGGCTTCTCCATCTTCTGGAGGCTATCTGCATTCCTTGACTCTTCCAGCCAGCAAGTGGATCGCTCCTAACTCTGCTTCCATCCTCACATTTCCTTCTCTCACTGACTCTTCAGCCTCCCTCTTTTACTTATAAAGCCCCTTGTGATTGCATCAGTCCTACCTGGATTATTTGGGATAAATTCCCATCTCTCAAATCCTTCACTTAATCATGTTTGCAAAGTCCTTTTTGCTACAAAGGGTAACATCTTGAAAGGTTCTGGGGATTGATATTTGGACATCTTTGGGGGCCATTACTCTTTCTACATATAAAGCCATAAATACTGAGTATTAATTTTAAAAATTAAGTGTTAAAAGAAGATTTATGACCAGTTATCCTGCTTTATCATTGTTCTTCTCTTTGATATACACCCATACTTTTTTTTCCTATGCCCTAAATATGTTTTATAATAATAATAGGTAACATGTATCAAGTGTTTTCTAATACTGGGTACTGTGCTAAGCAATTTACTTGCATTTTTGTATTTAATCCTTTCAACAACCCAGTGAGATAAGTGCCATTATCGTTCCCATTTCATGGATGAGCAAATGGAGGCTTTGAGAGATTTGTCTGATATTATACAGCTGAAATTCTGAGCTAGGTCTCTCTGGCCCCTAACCCATGAGAAACAATTCAGCTAGAATGAGGCTTACAAGAGCAAAGGTGTATTTCTTGTTCATATTCTCTATCTACCACATGTCTGTCTTGGGTCTGCTGCTTCTTCACATCCTTGTCATTCTGAGACTCAGGTTGAAGAAGCAGCCCCTATTTGGGCTTCTGCCCTTTTCAGATATTGCCCTTTGTTAGAAGAGAGAAAAGTGAGATGATAGAACTTCACATGGACTTTGAGTGTTATCTTGGAGGTGACATGCATCACTTCTCACATTACGTTGGTCAAAGTAAATCAGTGACTAAGCTCAGCATCCATGTAGCTGGAAGGTCTTACTCTATCACTAAGTAGGGCAGCAAATATTTGGAAAGAATAATACAACATATAACCGCTTCACATATGGTGCTGTACCATTCACTGAGGAGGAGAAGAAAAGTAACCATTTGTCTACAAAGCCAAGATGACTTGGGACCTCCCTTAGTGGCCTAGCTCTCATCTCTAGGCCACTGGACTCTTGGGTTTATGTATAAGAGGTCACCTGTATGGAAGGATGTTCTCTGATACTGAAATGTTCCTTCATCTGTGCGCTTAGAGTATCTCACACTGCATTGTTGGAGAGAAAATTGTGTCACCTGGGGGAAGCTATATGGTGCTAGGAGCTATGAATCGTTCCTCAGGGAGAATTTCTCCCAACTAGTAAGATGATAGATGGATGTAGATCTCCCTCAAAGCAGCAGATGAGAAAGCGTGGGGGAATCTCCAGAAGTCCTCTCTAGTACCCAAAAACTTCCTAGGATTCTAATCAAGATGAAGAATGCTCTTCTCTGAGTTTTTAGGACCCAAGGGTTGGGAGTGATCATTACATTTTGTGCAGTGGTCCTCAAACTGTGCTTTAAGGAGCCCTCAAGTTTCAATAAAGTTGTCTCGGAAATGGCTAGACAGAGGACCACACACCACATTCCCCCTCACCTTCATTCCTGGGCCTTGCCACACAGGCTAGAGCACAAATGGGGCTTTCAGTAATGAGACTCAAAGTGGAAGAAGAGGGAGAAGAGCTCCTTTTAGTACAATACACAGAAAATCTGCTAAGAGAGGCTCCATTTAGTAGTCTGGAAGATTCCTTTGCCAAGGGTTTGTTTCCCCTGCGGTTATAAATGGTTCTGCCCCATGCCTACTCTACCCAGCACCTTCAGAGAGGGTGGAGCTGAATGACTGGCCATCCTAGTGGGAAGCTAAGGAGAAGAGGGTAATAGAAGGGAGGAGGGGGTGGAGGAAGTTAGGCTGGGCCAGGGAACGAACAAGGAAGAGAGAGTGTCAGTGCAGGGGCTTGTTCTCTGTGCCACTGAGAAGGGAAGCCATGAGGCTAAGCCACATGTCTGTCAAGGTGAGGGTGCTTGAGTGGTGGAGAGACACACTTCTGACGCCTCCCTCCCCCACCTCTGAGCTCTGTGGGACCCAGTGTACCCTGGAAAAGCTGCCAGTTAGCTGTTTGCCAGAACGCTGTTATTACCACTTCCTTGCACCATAATATTGAGCATTGAGCACACATACATAAAAGACTTCCACTTAAGATTTAGTTTGAATGAAAAGAAAAAAAAACCCACTTGAAACCTCACAATTTAACCCAATCTTTTAACGTCATGGAAGAGGGAATAGGATCCCAGATGAAAAGGCTTGCCTAGGGTCATGAAAGGAAGCAGGAGAAAGTTGGAACCAGAACCAGGACTCTGGCTCCCAGTCCAGCGTCCCTCCCCGACAGCCCCATAATCCCCAGTTCTGGGCTGTCATCGTTGGGGCTCACAGCCCCATCACTTAGGGGTGACAGCCATTTGCTTTCACCGGGTAACCTCGTTTCCAGTTCCCTTCCAGAGGAGAATGACTTACTTGGATTTTGCGGCAGCACCATCGTGCTCGGAAATGAATCAGACCCTCATCTTCCAGTGGTATTAGACTCATCTAAAAGCCACAGCATGGGAGCGTGTGGGCTGCTCGCTTCACCTGGGTTGCCGTCCCCACTCACGCCCCTTGCCTTGGCCTCACCTCCTTTGCAATGCCTCCCTGGTTTGTCAGGGTGGTGCAGTCTGCCAGATAGCTGCCAGTCGATTTTTTTTTTTTTGCAAGTTTGCCACGTTGCAGTGACAGGACTGTGTCGAGGCCCAGATGCTTCAGCATAAATAAATAGCACATCTGGAACCTGGAAGTCCAGCTGCACGTTATAGAAAAATTTGGGTGGAAACAGAGCCAAGTGATACACAGCTGGAAACTGTTGAGTTCAGAGCGAGGTGGGGAAGCAGTTGAAGCAGGGAGAAAGAAGAAATGGAAAGGAAGAAAAAAAAGATTAAACCAGGGATTTCTGTTGTCCGGGAGGCTCTGAATTATCATTGCTGTGAAACAGAGCCATGGATTATGCAACCGTTGAACTAAGAGCATCCTTATAAAAATGATAGCTTATAATAATTGACCTCAAAGCAGAGAGGCTGAGCAAGGCTGGGAAGCTTGACTGCTGGATGTCTGGCTGCCTCAGATGTGTTAGTTCGGTCACTTCCTAGCTGTATGAGTCTATAAATGGCCTCGTGGTGAGCAGGGTGAAGGAGTTCAGCCATGCCCTGGTGAGAACCCCAGGGCTCCCTGCCCAGGATCATCCGGCATTTGGGAAGCTTAGTGAGTTCCCAGGCTCCTGGGCAGCCTCAGCTGAACATGCCTGTTTGAAACATGCAGCGTATTAAAGGGGAGGCCAGGGAGGAGGAGGACGAACAGTGACATCACTCTCTCCCAGCCCAGATGCCCAGGCAGATGATTCACCAAGATGAATCAGCAGCGGCTGCCGAGAGAGCCGCTAACACCCACACCCCCGGCCAGAGACTAGAAGCTACAATGACATCACTGAGCAGAGGAGAGGAAGTTTAAGTAAAGGGGAAAATAGGACAAAAGGAAGAGAGAGAAAAAATCTGTTCTTCTCCCTCTTAATGGAAATCAAATGCATGGATTAACTTCTTAATGGATGGCTTGGTTTAATCTCCTGGATTAAATATACCCCAAATTAAGCCATCATTAAGAGATACCAGAATGCAGGCTTTCTAAGCAAAGAACAGTATCACAGGGCAAAGCCTTTCCCAATCCTTCTAGCCCCTCCCACCTCATCCTTGTCTCCTGGCAGGTGATAGAAGGTAAATCCTGCTGCCTTAGAGAGAATCAAAGACTCCTTCCAACCACTCAGGGCTGAACCTTGATAACTGTAAGGTGCAGCCTTGTCATTTTTAAAGTAAAGCAGATGACTAAACAAAACGGGCCCCATGGCAACTCTTACACCTGGTTTGGTCTAGATACCAAGTGTTCTGCATTCACAGGGATCTGAAAGGATAAATGACTTTCTTTGGGTATTAGGGAAACTTTTTAATTGGCAATAATTGCACTTTGAAGAGCTCTTAAAATGACTGAATCATAAACAAGGACTAATCTTGGATACTAACTCTTAGTTTGTGTGTTCCCAGCCCTCCAGTGGAGGTGGGAGCCATTCAACCCTCACAGTATCATTTACAGTGATTCTGAAATCTTTTTAATAATACAGACTTAAGGAATATGGTTAGAAATAGGTATGATTTGGCTATGTATCTATGCATAATTTTAAAAGCTTTGTTTACTTATTCAAGAAATATTTATTGAGTACTTTCTAAGAACCACACATTATGCCGGAAGCTGGGGGTAAGTTGTTGAATGAGACACAACCCCTGCCCTCAAGGAGCTTATAGTCTAGAAGCCAGAATTTCTGTATCCACTGTGCAAGGGAAACACAGCTGCTAATTCTGTTCAAAATTAATTTCTTGGAGTACCGATCAATTCTAGGGTAAGGGGAAAAAAAGGCTGCACAGCACCAAAAATGTCCCATGCCTCCAAATAAAAAGAGAATTGTATTTAGAAAAATCTTAATTTTGTGGCATTTCAAGAACACAGAAGCAGCATAAAGAGAGGTGACCAGACTCTTTCTTGCAGCTTAAAATCTCTTATAGGAAGAATCCAAACCAACATGGTATTTTGGAGAAGGTGCACTGGGGAGGTTGAATTCCATGGAAGCCATGTTTCCTCAAAGCATCTCATAATTCAAAATGGATACAGTTCCATCCTGACCGTGGATAGAGAGTTAGGGGGAGGAGGGGTGTGAGTGCTGTTTACCAGCTGGAGTGCCACAGGCGATAGCAGAAACCCCATTTACAATGTGCCCTACCGTTGGTTTGAAATGAAACTACTCTTGGCTCAGTTTTTGGTTTAGTGTGGGGGTCCTCCAGGTCCTTCACCCTGCTCCCCTCAGGGAGTCCATCTATATATACAATATCAACAAGTCTCCTTGCTTTCTGGCTTCCAGCCAGGTTCTCCCAGTGGGCAGCACCTGCAAGAAATCAGGGAGATAGAGGAGAGACGTTAAGGTATCAATTCCTAGGGATCCCACTCTGCTGGGCCACCACTGGTCAGCTGTGTCCCTCTCCCAAAGGCCCAAGTTCCCATCCAGTGGCCTCCCCATATAGCTGTCCTCCTGAGGGTTCAGGAACCGCTCACTCCCCTTGTCCCTATCGGTCTGGAGCACGGATTGTACTACTCCTGGGAGTTCCCCTACACCCTGCCCACACCTCTGTAAACAGTCCTTTCATCTAATTTAAGTGTGCCATCTATTTCCTGCTGGGAACGCGACAATTTATATTATTTATATTATCCCAAATGTTGAACCTAAAGGGAAGCTTTATTATCATTATTATTATTATTACACGATTTCGAATTTGCTTGGCTCAAATTTGCATGAAAAAGTAATAAATTTCAAAAGATCCACAGGCCCGTCTGCATCAGCAACAGGGTTGAAAATCAAGGTTTACAGCAACCTGCCTTAGATTTCCCTCCCTAGCTTAAACTATTATCCTTGATGACTTTGGGGACCTTCCTTTTCTGCTTTACTTTTAGCTTAAATAGTAGATGTTGGGTTGTTCAATAACAATTCCTTCTGCCTTAGCTTCATTAACTCCTTGGCAAAAGGATGAACAGGATTAACGGGCAATGCATTAAGGCAATCATCCCTCTGCCTTTCCAGTCATTGGAATTCCATTCCCAGGCAACGATAATCTCTGAAATATTCAGAAGCAGGCATGTGACATCTCTTCTTCTTCCACTGCAGCAATGCCCAGGATTTGATTTTTATTTGGCTTGATTCAATCATTTCAGCCCCTCTTGTTGGGTAGATAGTTTGGCCTCCACTGCAGCTCAGCAAAGCCAAAGCAGACAGTTTGGCTATGGGACAAATGGGTGTCTGTCACCAAGAGCCGTGCGCATGTGCTGATTTACGGATACAACCCATCATTTCAGCATTTCTCACCTGCATCTGGAACTCCCTATTCATCCATTCACTCTTACCCATTGCCACTTCATCATTCGCAAGGAAATGCATTCTGGAAGCATCACGGGAAAGGGAAGCCAACAATTTCCTGAGATTCATGTCCAAGCAATATGTATTTAAATGAGAAGGCAGGGATGGACAGTGGACCCACCTTTTAACGGGCAAATGATGAGAGCACTGCCTTTAGAATCAGATCTGGATTTTAATCCTAGTTCCACCTCCTACTACTTGTATAACATGGATTAGTTGCTTAACCTCTCTAATTCCTACTATGCTTCTCTGTAAACTGGATATTATTAATACCTACCTCGGTGGCTATAGTGGAAATTAAATGAAATAATGGTAGTAGAGCTCTTAGCCTCCAGTTTATCCTGAGTTTGTTAATTACATAAATTCTGGCCCTCTCTTTACATTTCAAGGTTGCTAACATTGGTGACCCTCCCAAAGGGTGGTAGATTTCAGTAATGAATAATCAAGAGGAATAGAAGCCATAGTTTCAAAAGAATATTCCATCTTCCTGGGTTTAGATAAAACAAATAAAACAATCCCCCCTACCACCAAAATACTCAGTGAAATTATTATCAACACATAAGTTAAGATAATTTAAGAAGCCTAATCTTGAAACAGTATATCTGGAAGCCGGTTTGCTTAGAAACTCAAGGAGGAACTGGATTGGTTGTCAAAATCATGATTCTGTCCTATTATCTAAATAGGAGTGGAGAGAGAATGAAAGACAAATGAAAGCAGATGGGCTGCTTAAGCAGGAAGAAAAGAAATCTTTCCTTGGGAAAACAATTGGGGTTTTAGAGACGAGGTAGATGGATATAAAGGGAATAGAAAGACACACCCAGATCTAGCTGCTCCCAAAGAAAAGATTAGGAAGAAGACCCAGCTGGAAAGACCCCTCCCCTCCCCACACCTGGTAAGGGATCTCAAGTTTAGGAAAGCACTGAAAGCCATCCTCTTCCAGCTCTAGGAAGAGAGTCCCTAATAAGAGCAACTGTAGAAACCACAGGCCGGAGACTGTGGCCGATCTGCCAGGTAGTTACAGAACTTTTGGACAGATTCGAGGGGGGGAGATCCATCCCAAATACTTAAGTGTAATTCTTAAAAGAATTACTGGGTGGGTTTCTAGGTGGAGGAACCATTATTGTAAGTGAGGATGTAGACAATACCTGTGATGGGAAAGAACATGCCCAAGAAATCCATGGAAAGACCCAATGAAGAGGAGACCTTTTAAAAGGAAGCAAAGCAGGACAAGAAATAGATGAGGGGCAGCCTTGGGTTGTTGGTCTAACGGAACTACATCTCCTAGGTTGGATTATTCCACTCATGGGAGTGAAGGTGGAAAACTTCTTTTTGAACAGCATGTTCTGGAAAGATCCAGAAATCTTTGACTTCTCAGCTCCCAGCATGAGGAACTCCCAAGACCAAATCTAAATGGGGTATAGTAGAAAAAACAATCCTAAAATTTTTAAGTTTTAATTGATTTCCTGGGAGAGAAATACACCTTGAATTAGGTGTGGTGCCTGGGGCTGCCACAGCTGTAAATTTATAAGTTTGACAAGAAAGAGGACTGTTTCAATATCCAGTCTCTAATGAAGCAAATGGCATTTCTGTGTGGATTTCCCTCCCACCCAGCCATCCCAAGTATGGTGAACTAGTGCCATGCATAACCGCTTTATGGAAGATGCCTCCTAACCGAGTTTCAGTTCATGGGTTGTGGAGCACGGAGAAGTGCCCTGGATGGACTGGATGGCATGCTGGTAAAAGTGACTGAAAGCTTCTCGCCCTGTTTCTCACAGTCTCTTCTATGATCTCCATGACATCAAATATAGAGTTGTGGAGGTATCATGTAGCCAGGGATACCTGTACTGGAAGACAGTAGTTTGACTATGTTCCTCTAGAAGATGGCCATTTCTGTAGAAGACTGTAAGTGATAATTGTGGTGTTCTAAAAACTCCTTAGATTTGTTAAACAAAGAGACTTCGGGATGGATGAATTCACTTCAGAGACACCAAAGGAACAGCACTTGAAGGAAACATACCTCCACGCAGCCCTGAAAATCCTTCCAACGCCGCCTGAGCCAAGGGTACCTGAGCAGCACAGCTCCAGCCATCATACTGAAAAGGCCCCAGCCAACTTACAAAGCACATTTGTCTCAGTGCCTTCCTGCTTTTCAGCTCTCCTCCCCAGTCCCTGGTCCCAGCCACTTTCTTCTGGCCCCTGGCTCCCTGTGGCTCCCCCACTGCAGGGCCTCTCCCTTGTCCCTTCCCTCTCTCTTTCCCTCCCTCTATGCCAACTAGCCTTCTAGATCTGTGCTGTCCAATATGGTAGCCACATGTGGCTATTGGACTCTTGAAATGTAGCTCCTCTGAATGGAGATTTGCCATCAGATTAAAATACACACTGGATTTTGAAGACTTAGCATTAAAAAAAAATGTAAAATATCTCACTAACAATTCTTATTTTGACTACTTGTTTAAATGTACTTTTTAATATATTGGGTTAAATATATTAAAATTAGGGGTGCCTGGGTGGCACAGTTGTTAAGCGTCTGCCTTCAGCTCAGGGCGTGATCCCAGCGTTATGGGATCGAGCCCCACATCAGGCTCCTCCGCTATGAGCCTGCTTCTTCCTCTCCCACTCCCCCTGCTTGTGTTCCCTCTCTCGCTGGCTGTCTCTGTCTCTGTTAAATAAATAAATAAAATCTTTAAAAAATAAAAAAATAAATATATTAAAATTAATTTTACCTGTTTCTTTTACCTTTTTCAATGCGGCTACTAGAAATTTTTTAATTACATATGTGGTTGACATTATGTTTCTAACACAAATCCAGTGCCCTGGGTCCCAAGCATATCTTACTGCACCCTCTCCTGCTCCAGGTCCACTAAAGCACCCAAACCAACCTAACTTTCCTTCTTCTGAATAAGCATAGATTTTAGTGTTCCTAGTTGGAGAATGATTTTATAAGTGAACCATTCCATTATGGTGCTAATGGTTGACAGTGCTTAGTTTGGCTCTCCACATGTACTTATTAAACACCTACCATGTGCATAGATTGTACTTAACCCAAGTGGGCATACTTGGAAGCATAAGAGAGCTCTGCCATCCAGCAGCTAACAACCGAGTTAGGTATCACCATTCGATCAGAATAATCTAAAATGTTGACATTTCTTTCCCTAAAGAAATGAATCACGCAGGAATTCTAGGCACAATGGCAGAATAATGGAAACTATTCGTATAATAGAGGAAGTTTTATGGAGCCTTTCAATTCCTATCACATATGTCCATGTACTTACAGCCCACCACACTGTCAAGCATTCGAAGATTTCTTTCCCTCTCTGACAAGAAATACAGCATATACGTTTCTCTGGTGTAGGCCGTGTTGCGAAGAAAGGTAAATGACTTGAGCGAAGTTAGAAAATTTAAAATAAAATGTCAAAATACCTTCTACTTTTTTTTCCTCTGTTTATAGAGGAAGGAGTCTGGGGGCTCAGCCTTGACTGGTCCATGCTGCAACCTCTTCTCCATTTCTGCCCGCAGGAAAAACAGCAAAACCAATCAAACAGGAGCCTCACTTAGGGACGAGATACATCCTGAGGAAATGGCTTTTCTCCTTCCTCCATGGAAGAAGCCAGTATTGATGGTCGAAGAAGCCAAGGATAATTTCATTTATAAATTGTACATTTTGACCCTGTGGTTTTTGGCACAAATTAGGGATGGAATTTAGCTTCAATTCTCTTTCTTTTGAATTTGATTATTTTAAAAGAAGAATGTTCTCCTTGAAGCATTTCATATTTGCGGCCCAGACATTTTCTGCTCACTGCTGTGTACCGGGTTGCCTTTCGGATATAAATGTCCCTAATAGATCACAGTTCAGGACTTAAAATGTCCATGTTTATCCCAAAGTGTTTGTTTCCTTTATCCTTCTACAGACACTGTAGTCAATTTCTTTTCCTACCCTTTTTATCTCAAAGAAAACAAGTTTTATCATTTGAAAGTATCTTGTGCCATAAAACCAGATCAATATTAAAAGAAGGGTATAATCATATAATCAGTCTCAGACAAGAGAGGCAGGATTTAGAGTGGAGAAAAAAATGAGATCTTCACAACCACCGTAATCAATTGCAAAGAACAAAGCAAGCAGAGCCCAGGCTTCAGTGTGGATATCTTACCTACTGGGATCTGTGCACTGCGACTGGGCTCCTTCAGTCCACAAGCAGAAAGGACTCTACTCCATCTACCTTCAGCTGCTCTAGGTAAGTTTGAGTTGCAGGTTCTGATTAGAATAAATCATTGATTTCTTTTTCATGTCATGACAGACAACCCCAGCCCTGAGCCACACCGGCCCCTCCACTTACTCACGTCCCCTTGTCTTCATGGCCACACTCTTCTCTCTGCCAGACATGTTTCTCCTCACACCACCACCACCCTTCCCCCTTTCTCTCCACATCCATGCCTGCCAACCCACATACCCTCATCTCCCTACTCAAGCAGCAGCCCCTCAGAGGAAACTTCCCTGACCTACCTTGCAACCACCCACACCCTGGCCCCAGGCAGTCAGAAGTGCTCCTTGGGGTTCCCTCCTACTGTCCTTTGTGCAGACCCTACTGTGGCACTGCCTCTGGCTTGATTACTATTTGCCTGTAGGTCTGCCTCCTCCCTGGATGGTAAACCCTTGAGGTAAGAAACTGGATCTTGTTTAACATGATATCAATAGGGCCTACCAGAGCACCTGGAACTAGCAATACTCAGCCAATTTTTTTTTTTGAATGAACAAATTCTCTGATGGGCTCAGGATGATGATAGGTCCCAAGGATGATTAGACAAAATCCCTTCCTTATGGAGTCCAGAATATCAAGAAGGTGTGCACACCTAGCTTCATGATGGAGTGGGTGATGGTTAAGTTCTAGACTGGGAGGGGGAACACTGCAGGATTTCAGAGCAGGGAACCCACCTGGAATAACAGCCAGAGCACAATGTGAGTGTCCATTCATTCATTCACTACATAGTTACTATGGGCTGATGCTGATTTAGGGGCTGCAGACACATCAGAGCATAAAACAGACAAAATCTGGAGCACCTGGGTGGCTCAGTTGGCTAAGCGTCTGACTCTTGATCTCAGCTCAGGTATTCATCTCAGGGTTGTGAGTTCAAGCTCTGTGTTGGGCTCCACACTGGGCGTGGAGCCTACTTAAAAAAAAAAAAAAACAGACAAAATTCTTTACCCTCATGAAACTTACTTTTATTGAGAGGAGACAGACCAACAACTTCATACAACCCCCTAGAAGGCACATGCTAGTCCCATAAAGGGAACAGAGACACTGAATTTTGTTAATTCACTTCTTTATGCTTCTTGTACAATGGTATGAGCCAGCTCATCCATTCAGCAAACAAACAGACAAACAAAACAGGATGACTTGTTTGCAAATGCCTCTGTGAGGCACACATTTGCAATTATCCGTGCATCATTCACATTCCCAAACAGCTGCCTCCCACTTCAGCTCTCCGTTGCTTCTCCAGTGAGTTGCCCAGGTGACCAGCCTGCCACAGGCAGTCATGGGGTTTGGGCTGCACAGTAGTCCCTGGTCTTCATTTTCAGTGTCCAGGCTCTGTGGTGTTGATGAATCAGGTGAGAAGTTGGATGTCGTATGACGCCTGTGGCAGGCCTCTGGCTTCTCTCTTCTTTCGACATATTTTTGAGCTTTCTAGTGACCACCGCTGAGCACACCAAGGGAGATAAATAAATAAACCACTCACTCATTCAACAAATATTTAATGAGCCCCTACTAGAATGCAGGCAATAAGTCTGCCACTGGGGATGCAATGGAGAGCAAAACAGATGGGCTTGTAGGGTAGGAGGAGGGACAGACATGCACAAGAAAACCATCAATGGTCAATTCACACACAAATGAGCTCCTGGACCCTTGGGGAGCTCCAGCAAGAAAAACTAGAATAAAAGGGGTCTCCCTCGATCTCCTCCTCTCCTTGAAGGGACACACTCCTTTTCACATCTTTATACCTTCTTCTCCCTTCACAGAAGACCTGCTGCATAACCCCCTGCCCCACCACCGAAAGTTCAGTCCTTTGTGTCTCAGTCTTGGCCTCTTCTTTCTCTCTGAGGAGGGAGTACTTTCCTCTAGCCTGCTTCTCCCATCCAGAAGCTTCCTCCCACTCAGCCGAGTTTCCCACAGTGTCCTTGGTAGCAGTGTTTCTCTAATTTTGATGCATAATAGAATTACCTGAAGGAATTTTGATGCCCCTCATAGCTAGGACACTCCACAGACCAATTAAATCATACTCCCTAGGGCTGAAACCCAGCAAATTCCAATGTGCAGCCAAGTTTGAGGACCCATGATTGATTGATATATCTGTCTCCATTTCCTTCCCTTCCATTCTTTCCCCTACCACAGCACAAGCCCATTTCTACCCCCACCATTCCCCTGGGTATGAGTTCCTTTCTATAAAACCCCCTGGATTTTTCTTAGTGTCCATCTTACTTCTCTGGAATTTGACATTCTTGCCCCTGCTCTTTTCTTGAAACAATCTTCCCTTTGCTTCCATTGTCCCATCTTCTCCTATGTCTCTGGTTGATGGCTTTTTGCCTCCTTTGTCCCACTTTTTCTTACCTTTTCCTCTTTTTTGCTTCTAAAGTGTGGGTGTTTCCAGAGAAACATCTCATCTCAGTCTGCACATTGTACACCCACTCACAAGGTTTCAATGGTGTCTTTCTGCTAAGGACCCTCAGATCTGTCCAGGCAAGACCTGTCCTCAGAGCACTTGGCTTTAGTCCTACATGTACAACTGCCCACTATAAATCCCCACCTCTTTGTCCTTCAGAATTCTCAAATGTATATGTTCAAGTTGAATATATTATTGCTCCCAACCCATCACACACATACCACCTATTTCCCCCAGCCTCAGAACACCTTATTAATTTCCTGTCTCAGTGGCAAAAACTTCTGCCTGCCTAGACGCCCACCAGAAGCTCAAGAATTGGCCTTTCCTCCTCCCTATGTTTCCCCCCCACCACATTCAATCAGGCTTCAAGTCCTTGTGGATCCTGCCTTCCTAAAATCTGCCAAACCTACCCCTGCTCTGCATCCCCTTCACCACCGCCCTTTCCATTTCTCATCAGGATCATCCTACGTGCTCTCTCTTTCATTCCACACCCCCTGAACTGTCTCCCCTATGGCCACCAGCGTCATCGCTACAAAACACAAATTTAAGAGACATCTTCAGTGCTCCCGGGTTATTTCAGGATACATTCAAGGTTTGTCTCATGGCACACAAGGTCCTCCATTTCTCTCCAGCCCCACCTCTTGCCAGAGCCATACGGAAGTACTTATGTTTCCCCAGATGTGCTCCTGTCTGTCTGGCTCAGTGCCTTCTGTACCTCCCTCACCCACTTCTTTGTCTGGTTAAGTCTTATACACTCTTTAAGACTCAGCTTGGAACTTCCTTCAGGAAGACTCTTGTATCAATTTAGATGTTTTAGGCTTCAACTAACAAAATATCCAACTAGAGATTTACTATATTATAATACAGAGGGTTATTACCCCCCTAGCAAGAAGTGCACAGCAGGAAGTTCCATAGCTAGTTAACTTAGTAGCCTGATGATGTCTGAGCTGTAGCCTGCTTTCTCTTTGTCTCGGCTTGTCCCATATGGTCTCAAACTGCATGCCTTGACTCCAAACATCAGATCCACACAAAACCACATCCAAAGGCAGAAAGAAATGACAGCTTCCCCCGCGACATCTTTTTTGTTGAAGAAGAAAATCTTTCCCAGCAGACTTTCTCACTGGTCTCATTAGGCAGGTCGAGGTTACTAGCTGACCCTAGAGCAATCCTTGGCAAAGGAAGAAGAATCGCTATGTTCTACCTTTGACTAGGGGGAAAACCCCCCCTTCTTTGAATGTGTTCTGCCTCATATAGAGCAAAAGGTTCTTTTGGCAAGGATGAATGGGGGAAATGGTGGAAGGGTAGGCTATCTCAACGGTTTTAGCCTTGCTCTCTCTCCTAGAGTCCTTCGCTCCCCACTCCCTCACCAGTGAATGAGGTGTCTTTCAGGTCCTCTGTCATTGTGCTTTTCAAACTATCTTGTGCTGTTGGCTTATTTATCTGTCTCCTCACTCTGGCCTCCATACAGTTTATTCATCTTTGATTCTTCAATACCTAGCACTAGGATGTCCTGAGACTAGTGCATAGTCTCAGTAAAAACTATTGTTTGAATGATTGAGTGATTGAATTAATTAGTGGAATGTTCAGGACACTTGCCACCTAGTTTAGAACTGTGGTTGCCTTAATGCTAATAATTTGACCCATCTATACAGTTACACATCTGAAGAGATTGATGTATGACCACACACTTTGTGCTATTTGCTCCATGCAATTTCTATTTTTTTTTTATTGCTTTTGTGACTTAGTCCTATGGTTGGTTATCCTCTGTAGCAGCAACCAAATGACCGCTTTCTTCATTAAACAGAGTCAATGTCTCTCGTTCCCCAACGGACCATGCTGGTGTTGAGCCATTTTTTTTTTCCTGTTGCTCCATTAGTGTCTGCCAAGGCAGCAGAGATCAACACCATCCTTCGGTGTCCCATCCTTGGAGTGGAACTTCAAGGGCAGGGTTTCCTTGTCTGGGTCAAGTTGACCTGTAACTTCCATCTTCTTCATACTAACCCTCAGTCTGTAGAACTGCATCATCTCTGCGAAGTGGTCAACAGCTTCTCATCCAGTGCCTTAGCAAATATTTATTGAGGGAATTATTGAATGAATCATTTAACTGACTTGCATGTAATCTTCAAAAACAGTCATAGCAGACAAGAGCTCTATTTAAAGGGTATCTGCCTCAGCTCAAACATCTTTAAAAATAACCAAATTAGCAGCTTTTATCAGTGTTGACATTCTGTCCTCAAACTAATTACCTGCTTATGTAACTGACCTTATTAAGGGCTGTTGACACCTCCTTAAGTTATCTTTGGAAATCGAAATCAAACCCAAATACAATTATGATCTTGCCAGTTTCAAAAACTGCCATTTTGATAGAGCCAGAATTCCCTTTTGAATTTAGAAATCTAATTCAATCCCTTAAGTTGGAAAAAGAAGGGATGCAAATCAAATCAATAAATGAATAATGAATAAAAACAGCCATTAGTTAACTTAGGCATGGAAAAAAAAAAGGAAGTGGCAGCTGAAGCATGTACTGCTATTTTTCTAATATAGAATGAACATTAGCTGGTTGATGGAAATTTTGTTTTTGACATTTATATGGACAATAGTTCCTTGGCAAAAAGAACTGTAGAGCACTGTCATGTCAATATCCCATGTGACAATAAGCATTATCCCGGTGGCAGAAATCATGGCCAGCATCCTAGAGGATCCCCTCAGAACAATCAAAACATCAAACAGAATGTCCCATTAGATGTAAGGGTCCCTGAAAACAAAGTCATGCAATCATGCCCCAGACTGCCAGGCAGGAGTACATCCTGTCACAGGTCCCCCAAGCAGGATTTGTCAGAGGATCAATGAGACCAAGATGGCAACTTAGCTGTTAGATATAGTAACTCCTTCTGGAATAGGAACAGTATCCTCATGAGAACATGCTCGGGTAAACTTCAAAACTTCAGCAGTCAGAGATGGGGCTCATTTGGCCCAAGATGTAAATCACCCTGTGAAACAAAGGAACAGAACTCCCAGCAAACATGGCCCTATCACAACAAACCAAAGGCCAATCCTGGCTCACTGGGTCCTAAATTCCTGGAAAGCAAAAACAGCTAGGTAATGACAATATTTTTCATAAATAATATCCAGGTTTGGGCTGACTCTGAAATGCATGTTCACAAATCATCAAGTGAAGGTGAGCTTTAGAATTTATTTAATCCACTCTTCATTTCATTAAAGAAGAAATCAAGTTTTAAGGAGGGGAAAGGTCTTGCCTGATGTCATATGGCTCTCTCTCTTTCTCTGGGACCCCTGGACCCCTAACTCCAACCGAGGGCTCTTCCCAGTTTATACTATAAAGCCCCGACCACAGCACCCTGCCTGCAGTTGGCTTTCAGTAAAACTTGATGAACAAATTGTGGCAGTAATGATTATGTATTAACAAGGCCAATTTCCGAGTATATGGGACTTAACATGTATAATTTGGGGGAGGGCCTTTTTTAAGAAAAAGAATACAAAATGAGGAATATAAAATTTGGCACAAAAATGAATATTTTTTTAGACTGAGAGAAGAAAGTAAACACATTTCCAATATAACAAAGTTGACTAATACCACCAGTATCACAAAATCCATAAATAACATATTCTTATTAAATAATTGCCTGGCACATCTCTATAATACATTCTTCCCACACAGTTTTGGGCTCCATATGCTCTGATCAACTCTTCATACAATAACAATTGTATAATCTTTTCTGAAGAGAAAACAAAGTTCAGTCTTTTAGCAAAAAAAAAATTTATTTTGCATTATTTATTAATGACTTAGAAAAGTTACTTTCAGCTTCTTAACTTATTGTATTGAGCTACGTGATCTGTAAAATAAATTATTCTTATGCTACACCATGATTCAAAGATGAATATGGGTAGGACTTTTGTTCAGGGAAACACTTGTCGCATCAGGCTGTGGCTTGGATGCAGTTTCACCTGCAAGCATCAGACTTCATCAGAACAGAATATACTAGATTCACAAAAACGTGATCTGTTACGCGTGCAGGAAAAATGCAACTTTACCGTCAGAATAGGCTCAGCATATGTAATACTGCACAGGTCTGTGTCCTGTAAACACAAGAATTCAGACTACATTCTATTTTATGAGACTTTCCATCATAATATAGAGAATGTAAGACGTGTTTATCCGTGTACAGGTTACATTATGAAGTATATTTCTGACAGAAGAGAACGTCCATTCTGACAAAGATGATGAGCATAGATTCTCCAGTTACGGTTTTATACATCTGGTGATCCAAAGTACGCTTCACAGACTCCCATCTGGGTGCGCGTGGAACCCTGTGTCTTTTCACTTCCCCCTAGTCTTGGAGTGGGTACTGAAAGACACATGCTTAACAGGGCACAACTCTGGCCTCGTGCCCTGTGTCACTTTGCTGAGTGGGCACAGTAAGGGAGAGGAGAATTACAAAAAGTCCTCTATGGAGGGAGAGCTAACGCTAACTCAACTCTACATTCAGGGGACTGAAAACCACATAAATCTATGCCACTAAGACAAGCTCAGGTATCTCCTAGATAACTTATATCTTCTAAGCAGGATCCCAAAAAGTTCCCAGCCATGACAAAGTCACCTGAACCAAGAGGAGAGGAAAAAGACAGCGCTCTTAATTTATGGTGGCTAAAACACCATTTAAAAATTTTTACCAAAACTTACAATCACGTGAACACAAAGCTGGTGACCCTCCCATGCCCTTGGAAAGGGCCTCATAAGTGAGGGGCCCTTGAAGCTTAATGAGTTTCGAGGTCCTTGTGCGTCTGCGTACTGACCTTTGTATCATCCTGTGCAGAGACAGGGAGACAATCAGCGGTCATCTTCAAAGGACGAGGACTGATCATCTGGTCTGATGGAAAGGGTATTGGTTTTGCAGGGCTGCCGTCAGAGGATCACAAACTAAGTGTCTTAAAACAACAGAAATCGTTGTCTCCCAGTTCTGAGGCTAGAAATCTGAAGTCAAGGTGTCAGCAGGACCATGTTCTCCCCAAGAGCTCTAGGGAGGAATCCTTCCTTGCCTCATCCAGCTTGGCTCACAGGAGTCCTCGGTGTGCCTGGCCTGCCAATGCATCGCTCCAGTCTCTGCCCCCAGGGCTGAATGGTCCTGTGTGCATCGGTCTCTGTGTCTTTTCTCCTCTTCTGAAAGGACACCAGTACTATGGGATTAGGGGCCCATCTTAACTCATTGCCTCTACAACAATCTTATTTCCAAATAAAATTCCATTCCGAAGTCCTGAGAGTCAGGACTTCAACATCTCTTCTTTGGGTAACACAATCAGACCATAACAGAAAGGAAACAGTACTCTCCTCACTGTGCATTAACTACGCACCATGTGCTTCTAAGCCCCC
This sequence comes from Ailuropoda melanoleuca, assembly GCF_002007445.2. NCBI lineage: Eukaryota > Metazoa > Chordata > Mammalia > Carnivora > Ursidae > Ailuropoda > Ailuropoda melanoleuca. The sequence goes on from NC_048226.1 coordinate 65,498,258, forward strand.
CAAACGTATTGGTCAGCAAACGGTTGCACCTCGCGCGTGCTGGGGTATCTGGAGGAGCACGCTGAGGCAGCCGCTCTTAAACAGTGCCCATCCTGGGAGAGAGACTAGCGAGCAAACAGACCCAGGGCGGCACTTGCTGGAGGGCAGGCCCGTGCACATGCTGAGATGGGCCTGCTAAGGACACAAGGACACAGCGTGTGAGTACAGGGTGTGAGAGGCTCTGCGCGATGCGGGCTGTTTGAACTGAGTCTTCAAGAATGGCTGGATGTTCACCAAACAAGAGAAGGGAAGGGATTCCGGGCAGGAGCAATAGTGCATAACAAGGCCTGAGTTCACGGGAAACCATGCTTTCAGGGAAAGTTCTGTGTGACTTCGAATGGTTGAAAGCAAAGCCGTGTTTGACAGAACTGCAGATTAGATGAGGAAAGTAGGGGAACCAGGTCTGAAAGGCCTTCTAAACCATGGTAAGGGGTCTGGTCTTTATAGAGGGGGACAGGCAGGGCACGAAGAGGAGAGTAGCTCAATCAGGTTTGCATGTCAGGAAGATTGATTTGGCCACAGTGCAGAGGGTGCGCTGAACAGAGAAGGAAAGTGGGAGGGATCTCACTGAGACCCTTCTGGAGATCCACTGGTTCACATCTTCTTTACTCTCCTCAACAGCCCCTCCAGGTTCCCATGCAAGCTGTGGGAACTGGAGCACAGGGAGGGAGGAGCGGCCACAGTTTGCCGGCTGCAGGCCAGTGCACGTGTGCTCAGTGGCCTCCAGCCGTGGCCACCTCCCAGGAAGAGGCAATGAGAGTCTGATCTAAGGCGGGAAGAAGCACGGCAAGGTGGAGAGGACAGACTCCAAACGGGCTTAAAACCAGATTCCCATGTAGGTGTGGAGTGTGAGAGACAGGAGTCCACTCCCTATCTGGGTCGTATTTGCACATTTGTCACGACTGTGTAACCATCCCTGCAGCCTCAGGTTGAGTGGTCACCTACCACCAGAACACCTGGCGGAGATGCAAACGTGCGGACCACCCGAGCATCACCTCGGAGAAGGACAGGTGTGTTCTTGTCTCCATTTGACCTCTTTTTCTGGGGTCCTCACACCACAATGAAACGAAACCAGATCATTCCAGGGGAAGTTCCAAGAAGGGAGGATGAGGGGAGGAAGCAGGCTAGTGCCTTGGAAATAGGTGTGTGTATGTGTGTGTTTGTGTGTGTGTGATGCACACATGTGAACCAGAGTTAAAAGAATCAAGATTTTTCTCTTGGTTTTTCTTGTGTTTTTGTTTCTCTTTTTTTTTCCCCCCCTTACTTTCCTTTTCTTCTCTTTTTCTTTCTTTTCTCAGGTCTAGTCCTTTCTGGGGCATTCTCTAAAAGATCTTGTGTGAAGGGAGTGTCTTCCCAGAAACTAGTCTGAGTGTGAAGGGACAGGGTCCCCAAACCCAATAAGGCAGGGGGGACCTCGGGGGTGGGCTGGGGCCCCTGACCCCCTCTGGAATTGCTTAACATTTATACCTTATTAATCACCTAGTCCCACATGTACATAACAAAAGCAAATTAACCCTATTAAAAGGTTTATTAAATTGCGATGATATATTATCTTCATGCTTGTTGCTTATAGATTCATCTACTCACGCATGCTAAGAATGGGGAAACCTTGTTTTCTGTCTTATTCTTTCACCCATTCACGCATCCATAAGCCATTCTTCATTTAACAAATGTGTATTAAGAAAGTGCTATGTGCTCTGCTAAGATTATGAAAATAAGATAAATAGATACAAAATGTGAATTTAGCAGAAAATGCATTGAACTTCTAAATCCTCTATAAATGTGTTATTATGTGTTAATGTGTCTTCTCTTTTATATGCAAAGATGGGATCCTTAGTTTTCCATCAGTGATAGCTATACTTGGAGCTGCTTTCTGGGCATGACATGGGCGCTCTAAACCATCCATTTCACACCCCAGGCTCCTCGTGGTCCTAGATACATGCAATGATTGTATTCTGAGACTCCGTTCACTCACGTACTCCAGGCTTGAGTCTCCACACATAGTGGTTCCGGTGACTTTCAATTATTTTCATTGTTAGGGTTGTCTCTTTTTATTCTCCAAAAAGTACCGAGAGTATCTTTCTTTTAACTATAATGGTCAACTGGTTATGTATGCTGAAACCATTGATTTTCCAACTGTGGTGTCTGCATTTAACACTGAAAGTAGCCCCTTAATTGCCACAAAGCCAAGCTCTGTTAGGAGAAGCCTGCCCAGTGGGGTGCAACAGATGCTGGGCAGAGGGACTTTGGGCACAGACCCAGTGTAGCAGGCAGACCCTCGCATGTGGAGGACTGAGCCCAGACAGTGGGGGAGGCAGCACACTGATGCATGACGCAAACACAGGGAAAAGAAGGCTGGGAGCAGAGAACACTCAGAAACAGGCAGGCAGTGTGGCAGACAGAGGCCCCGCTAAGCTGCGGGGGCAGGAGGCAGGCCTCCCGACGATGGCCAAAGAACAGCTCACATGGGGAGACAGAAGAGGGCAATGATGAGGAGTGTTGACTGTGGAGGCCAAGAGACGTGGGTTCAAATCCTGCTCTGGCCACTAAGCAACCGTGGAGAAAACTGCTGGCTGATTCCACACTGATTCTCTTCTTTCCACACCTTTGCAGTTAGTTGTGGCACATGACTGCATTCTTGTCAATGTACCGTGAGGGAAAGTGGAGCCCAACTGGTGCATTAAAATTCCTCACACCCAGTCCCCCATTCTGCCTTGCCTTTGAATTGACCTTGGTAGTGAGAGGTAGAAGTCTAAGAGGACACGGCTTGGCCTCTAGGTCCCTGCTTGGAGGAAAGGCCCGGCCGTCAGGAGCACCTGCTCTGGATTTCCAGCGTGCGAAAAACACATTTCTCTCATGTTAAAACCCTGACATTTGGGGGTTATCCTTTACTTTAACCAGTACAACTTCGACAAGTTCTATAACCTCTCTAAAACTGATCTTAAAATTGAGAGGAATATTAACCAAATGATTTCCTTTCGTCCTGAACAACCTGGAATGTTCCTCCCCAGGTATCTTCCTGTGCCATTCCTTTACTTCACACAGACTCTGCTCATGTATTTCAGCTTGAGAGGGGAGTGCCATGGCCATTCTGTTTGAAATATTGCTCCTTTTCATGTCACCCACCATTGTTTTTCTTCTAAATTTACCTCCCACCTCAAGTTTATTGAGCTATAATTGAAATAGAGTAAACTGCACATATTCACACTGTGGATTTAATCATTTTGACATATGTATATACTCTTGTCCTGCTTTAATCTTCTTCTTGGCATTTATTACTGTTTCATTCATTTATTTATAATATGTCTCCACCACTAGGATAAAAGTTCCATTATAATACAAATAGAATTACTGTGTCTTTGGGGCTTAGAAGAGCATCGGATCCATAGGAGGCATTCAGTCAAAATTTGTTAGATGGATGGATGGATGGATGGATGGATGGATGCAGGAAAGCCCAGTTAGAACAAAAGAAACACAGAGTCAAGGACAAACTAAGCAGTAAGCAGCACGGGTGACTCCATATGGAACCAGTCCCAGGCTGGCTCTCTTTACGGTCGTCTACACCCACTTGGTCCAGGAGTAGAGAAGCCAAATACATTCCTGCCTGCAAGCCAGTCCTAGGCCATTGGGCATAGCTGTCAAGAACCCTGAGTTGAAAAGGATTCTAAGGCTGAGGCTATCTGGGCTTAGCAGAAAAGAAGGTAGTGATCCATGAATGATGTCTATCTGGGAAAGGAAGTAAGCAGTGGCAGGCATATTTGCAATCCTTTTCTTAGAAGCCATTTTGGGGCTGAACCTGCTGATGGGGGTTAAATCATCTCACCGGTGGATGGAAGCAAGCCACAGGGGCTGGGGAAAAGCAGAACTTAACAGTAACGTTTTGAAATGCCATTTACCACCTGTGCTGGCTGTGACGACACTAAGGCTGACAGTCCTGTGATTAAACACACTGAGATGATTAGTCTGAATGGGCTTTGGGCTCCTGGCTTCTTTCTCATTGATTTTCAATGGGCAATAATAACACGCTGATAAATTCGACATAGGAAAGGAATGCAAGGACACAAGAGGACTTTCACGCCCACCTTAACCAGACTGGAATTTGCCTGTGACAATGGCCACGTTTCACTAAATTAGTACTTGTGCTAGCCCCTTTTTCATTTGCAGTATGATTTCTTCGCAATGGATGGCTTGAAGGAAAGAACTGAAGCCTGATGCAGCCTCATCTGACAGTAATTAAAGATAAAGACTAACCCTTCCACTTTAGAATCTTGCTATGAGTAATTCAGCCTTGTTATGGCAAGCTGTACAGCTAAGGGGTCTATTATTACCATGAAGTGTCCCTTGCAAAATCATTTTGTATTTGTCCAAGACTAAGCAATTCTTTCTCTATTAGAAAGAAGAGAGCCACTTTCCTCCAGCCAGATGTAAAGCCTGGATGCTGCCTAATATTCCGTAAGATCTTGGGATTTGCACAGTTCAGGGCCTGAAATGACACGGTATAAATGAGGTGTTTAACTTCTTGAGGCTTCCCCTCAAAGGTCACCAAGTCTCTCTGCTGTCCAAGTCTCTCCCTGGAGGAACATCAAGAGCCTGCCGGTCCTTCCAGCCAATCTTCAGCATTATTTGCAAACTTGCAACCTATGTAGCGGCCATGCTGGGGTATTCTGTCCCCCTGCCACTGCCGGGGTGACACCAGGCCCAAGCCGGTGTATGTGTGTCTGCGTATTCATATCCATATCCACATCCATTTTTAGGGCTTCTAACTATCTTCAATACATTTTTATTCTATTTCCCATGAAAGTTTTGTATACTGAGGGGGGAGTGTTATTACCACGTACCTCTAATTTTTGAATGCTCTTAGATAGGTTTTTTAAATTTCATTTTTTGAATGTATTTCTGGGAGATATAAATTGAATTGTTTTGTTGTTGTTCTTCTTGATTTTGTTGGCTGTTTATCCAGCCCCTTGACTAAACATTTTTATTGAGTCTGGTAATTATCTGTAGATTCCTTTGGATTTTCTGTGGAGACAAGTTTAAATTCTGTTATGACTTTTAGGATCCTTCCATTCTGATCTTATCCCTTCTCCTTACTGAACCAGTCGGGACACAACTACAACATGAAATAGAAGTGGAGATTGTAAGCCCTCTAGTCTTATTCCTGATATTAAAGGGAATATTTTCAGTACTTCTCTATTACTTATGATGTTGGCTATTTGGAGTGCTTTTGTAGATTTTCTGAAGTTAATGAAGTTACTTTCTTTTGAGAATTCTTCCTGGTTGCTAGGAGTTTCTATCCTGAACACATGTTGAGTTTTAGCAGTACATTTTTTCTGTAACTATTGAGATAATTGTATGATTTTCCCTTTTAATTTATTAATGTAGTGAATCATAGTAATTAGCATTCTAATGTTAAAACGAACTTCACATTTTGGGGATAACTCCAACCCACACATGATGTCTTATTACATTTCAAATGTTGCTAAATTCAGTTTGCTAATATTTTTGTGTAGAATGTGCCTATGTCATGGAACATTACATCAAAAACTAAGGATATACTGTATGGTGACTAACATAACATAATAAAAAATTATTATTAAAAAAAAAAGAATGTACCTATGCTCGTAAATGACGTTGGATTAATTCGCATTTCTTGTACCATGCTTGCCAAGTTTGGTATTAAGATTAGGCTACGCTCATATGTTCTGGAATAATTTTTATAAAACTGACTTTGTTCCTTGAATGTTTGAGATCACTTAGCAAAACTGCCTGGAGTTGGACTATTTTTTGTAGGTCTGTTTCTTGTAATTGAATATTTTTATTGATTATAGAACTATTCATATTTTCTATTTCCTCTTGAATCAGTTTTGGTGTTTTATGTTTTTTTAGAATTTGTCAATTTTATCTAAATTTTTTCAATTTGTTGCCATTAAGTTGTTCAAAAGACCATATTTTCTTTTTAACATATGCAGTCATGTTTTTTACATTTTTACATTACACGATTTTTACATTTATATTGGAAAGTCAATTACTATTTTTAACTTGTGCCTCCTCTCTCTCTTTCATTAATTTGGCAGTGTGTCAATTTTACCAGCCTTTAAAAAAAAAAAACTTTGGTTTTGTGGATCTTCTTTACTATGTGTTCGTTTTCTGCTATAAACTTTGTTGCTGCCTTCCTTCTACTTCCTTTGAGTTTATTTCACTGATTTTTTCTAACTTCTTTTTTTTTTTTTAAGATTTTATTTATTTATTCGACAGAGAGAGAGACAGCCAGCGAGAGAGGGAACACAAGCAGGGGGAGTGGGAGAGGAAGAAGCAGGCTCATAGCGGAGGAGCCTGATGTGGGGCTCGATCCCAGAACACCAGGATCACGCCCTGAGCCGAAGGCAGACGCTTAACCGCTGTGTCACCCAGGCGCCCCGATCTTTTCTAACATCTTAAGAATACTTAGTTCATTAATGTTCTACCGTAATTCTTACCTGACTGTCCTCCAGACGATAAAGGCATAGGAACTAGAAATAAAGGTATTCTGACAATATGATCGTATATGTAGAAAATATAAAAGAATGTACCTCTAAGTTATTAAAGTGACTGGGTGGATTTAGCCAGATTGCTAGATAAATATGCCAAGATAAGTGTAAAAAATCAATTATATTTCCAAATACTGGCAATAAATGATTAGAAAATGTATTCTTTTTTAAAAAGATAACTCTTAAACTAGTATCAAAATAATCCAATATCTCTAAATTTAACAAAAGATGCACAAAGCATTACTGACAAACATTTTTAAAGAACAAAGCAAAAAGGATTCTTGCCCACTGATCAGGGATATCTGCTTTATGTTTATACTGCTGTGGGTAGAAAATAAACTTGTATTGTACTAAGGTAATGAAATGCAGAGATTTATTTGTTACAATAGCTAGTGTTACTCTAAGTATTTTGGCTGAAAATGAATGCCAGTGTGACATAATTTTCTCACTGATCACTTAACTAAGTGTGTAACCCTTAAAAATGATGTTTTTATTAGGTTCCATTTCAAAGAGTTTTAATTAAAAATCATCCTCTCTTTCTTCAGCCTTCACTCTGTCCTTTCCAGAAGGTGAGAGGCTTTCCTATTTGCTAGGCCTCAGGGATGGGTTGAACCAAATTGGTCCCAAGACCACTCTCAGGTCTAAGGCAGGAAATCCTGGAAAGAACACCTCTTTCATCATCTCTCTGTCCTGAATCTCCAAATCAGTCTTGTTAAGGCGCAGAGTATCAGAGATAAATCTGCCACCCTTGCCCATTGGTGCTGCTTAGAATATCTCCTCTAACCTCAGCTTCTGGTGAGTGCGCCCTGGAAGCTGTGATCCTTCCTCTCCCCCAGCTAGGTAGGCGTGGTACCCAAATCCAGTTGATTGGTCTATCAGGGATAAATCAGATTCTGAAGCTGGACAATCATCCAGATCCATTTTTAGCTATGTTCGTGCTGATAAGTAAACAGGGAAACCAACCTATAATGAAGCCAGAGAGCAGTGCTTGTATCTGGAGAAAGTCAGAAACCAGAGAGCTTTTGGAGTGAGAGAATGTGAGGGATTGACAGTGTTCCCCTCCCTGGGAGTCCTGGATATCTTTCCTATAACCAAGTCCCAGGAGACCCATCCGGGCTTCTAATGAATTCCTTCTTATTTATGCTAATTTGGGTTGGCTTCTGTTGTTTGTAATCAATAGGCCCTGACAGAGACAGAGTGTTATGACAGTGTTCAGCCAGGAGTCTGAAGAAGACTCGAGTCCTGTCTTCTCTCAGTTATCCTTCTGTCAAAGTATAATTCCCCAAATAGTGAAAACCTGATTTTCATATAAATAAGTAAGCACATGTCAAAGTTTTATTTAGTTCATTAATGAGGGTACCAGAAGTATGACAATGCCGGATCAGAAGAGAATATGAGAAAACAGGGCTTTTTTTTAAAACGCTTTCTTCCTCTGCTGCTGCTTTTTCTTCTTCTTTTAAGATTTTACTTCTTTATTTGAGAGAGAGAGAGCACAAGTTGGGGGGAGTGGCAGGCAGAGGGAGAAGCAGGCTATCCACCGAGCACGGAGCCCAATGCGGGGCTTGATCCCAGTACCCCAGGATCATGACCTGAGCCAAAGGCAGACGCTTAACTGAGCCACCCAGGCGCCCCTAAACAGGACCTCTATAGTCAAAGGAGGAAGCAAGAAGAGCTGAGATAAGATGGCAAATTCAGATACAAAACTGGTTTATATCCAAGAAGGCTGTAAAGCCATATTTTAGGGTTGTCCTTTCCACCTGGACAGAAAATAAAATCATCACCATCTTACTAGTATTTTATAAGGTCTGAGCCCAAATCAATAGTACAAGCCATGTAGCATTCCCATAGAGAGTGAGAGGACCCTTAGGCAAGCTTCTCCGGATAAGTGCTTCACAGACTATATAAAAATACAGATTTCTGAGTCCTGCCCTTAGAAATTCTGATTCAGTAGTCTTCGGTTTGGCCTGAGAATTTGCATTTTCGCCAGTTTCAACTGACGTTGCCAGTCAGCAAACCATGTTTTAAGTAGCATGGCCTTAGATGACATTAAAATGTCACAAAATAACCCTTTTGCTTATTGCTAAGGTTTGAATAATTTTTCTCAACCCTCCACTCAGAGTCCGCAAGAGAGAGCTAAGCCTCCAGATGAAGAAAAGCAAAGTAAGGCAGATAGCACTTTGCTCTTAGCTGAAGATATGAGTTCAAAACTGAATGGAGGACTTTGATGAACACAGCTGGGTCATAGGGAGGAGTCATTTTTCCCCCTGTGCTAGGTAGGTCTCAGCAGCATTGAACCAACAAAGCAGGCACTTGGCCATTTTTCCCCAAGCTCCTATCTGGATCTTTGGTTTTATTACAATGCAAAGAAAAGCCTATTCAAGCCACACCAGCTGGTGACAGAGAAGAAGAAACTAAAGAAAAGGAGAAAACAAATTCCTTCCGAAATCAGGAACGACGCTGGTCTAGGCTGCCTTCCCAGGAGGCCTGTCTGGTGTTGCAGTAAGAAGACAGCTTCCTAATGTGGGAGGAGAGAAGACAATCAGGCCTTCTCCCAAGGCAACAGTCCTGACCTTACAATAGTCCTTTCTTACCATTCTGGCTCCAGGAGATAAGGTTGCTAGATAAATTGCAGGACACTTGACCAAATCTGAATTTCAAATAAATAATAATTTTTAAAGTAAGTATGTCTCAGATATTGCATGGGATATATTTATAATACAAAAAATATATTCTTTTTTTAAAAATCTGATTTAACTGGGTATCCTGTATTTTTTTTTAGTATTTTATTTATTTATTTGACAGAGAAAGCACAAGCAGGGGGAGCAGCAGGCAGAGGCAGGGGGAGAAGGAAAAGCAGGCTTCCTGCTGAGCAGGGAGCCCAATGCAGGGCTCGATCCCAGGACCCTGGGATCATGACCTGAGCCGAAGGCAGACACTTAGCCAACTTGGGTATTATAATAATAATACCCACTTTATGGCTATTGTGAGGACGAAGTGAGATAATAAAGTATTTCAAACATAGAAAGCATTTGATACACGTTAGTTCCTAACAGCTTCCCAGTTGAACAGAAGCTAAGTCTTAGAGAAAGTAATCCGCCAACACTAGACAGCAGGTGTTACGGCTGAATTGTGCTGCAACCCCCTCCCCCGACAATTTATAGTATGTCAAAGCCCTAACTCCCAGTACCTCAGAATGTGGCTGTTTTGGAAGATAGTGCCTTTAAAGAGGTCATTAAGTTGAAATGAGGCTGTGAGGATGGACCCTAACGCCATCTGACTGATGTCTTTTGTAAGAGGAAATTTGGACACAAAGAGAGGCCAAACTGAGAAAATTAATTTCTATCATTTAAGCCACCCAGTGTGTGGTGTTTTGTTATGACGGCCCAGCAAACGAATAGAGAAGATAAGAGGCCATGGTGGGGTTCAAACCCAGGTGGTTGGGCACCAATGGTTAGGAGGTGCTTAGCCACTAGACAAGACCACTAAAAGGTGAAGTCAGCATGGGTTCATCCCAACATCTAGAGCAAACTGTCAATTGTGACAATAAGTCCATCTTTTTTCACCGTCCCCACCCTCCACCCACCACCATCTCCTCCAAGATTCACGTTCACTGTCCTGACTGAGTCTCTACTCTAGACCATTCTCTCTTTCACCTCCCACCTCCCTTAATGGTCCTGGCTACTGCAGATCCCTTACTGATAACACCTGGAGTTATCTTCTGATGCTTCCTGGTGCACAGGGTAGGACTCCATTACCAGTGGCCATGCTGTCATCACAGCCTGATGCGGGGGTGCCGAGTGAATGCGTGAGGGACTGCATGGATGGCAGCCACCTGGCCCTCGCTCCCAGACCCACTCGTACCTGCGTATCCTCGTGCCCAGCCTGCCATGCTGTGTCCACCAGTCCCCATCAGAGGGAAAGCTTTGTGATTGCCCTTTGTTTCTTGTTTTTCTGAGCTTTATGACGGAGTGAGTGTGTGTGTGTATGATAGAGAGATTGGGAAAGAGAGAAAGAGAAAATTGGAGGGAGTGCCCATATTCTCAACCAGTTACTCACTTTTTTTATAAGATCAGGTAGTGTAACAGGTAACAACCATGGGCTGTTTTTTTTTCCCTGACCTTACCAATATAAATATGTCTAAAGGCTGTGCAGGAAACATTTCCCATTAAAGTCGTAAGTAAATGTCTCACCAGAATGTTGAATGCTTGAATTACAAACTCAAGTAAACACTGAGACTGGACTAGAACACAACGAAGTATTTACCTCTACTGGAGGAAAATGTGGTCTCCAAAAGAACAGCCGTTGGGCTGCCAGCTGACCAGTTACTTGTCCAAAGCTCCTGTTAGGGGTTGAATTGTGTTCCCCCTCCCAAAACATGTAGAAGTCCTGACCCCTAGTGCCTGAGAATGTGGCCTGATTTGGAAATGGAGTTGTCATAGATATAATTAGTTAAACTGAGATGAGGTCACACAGGTGTAGGGTGGGTCCTGAATCCAATACAATTTGTATCTTTACATGAAGAAGAGAGACATGCACATAGAGTGAAGGCCACGTGACAACAGAAAAAGATAGGGAAGGGATGCGGCTGCAAGCCAAGAGACACCAAGGATCGATGGCCACCGCCAAGAGCCAGGAGAGGCGAGGAAGGATTCTACCCAGAGTCTTGGAGGGACCATGGCCCTCCTGACACCTGGGTGTAGACTTCTAGCCTCCAGAACTACACGACAGTAAATTCTTTTTTAAACCACCCAGTTTGTGGTCCTTTATTACGACAACTGTAGGATATGAGGACAGGACCCCTTTACTTTCCTGGGCTTGTCTGAATCAAAACATCTTCAGTGGTTTTGTAAAATTTTACAAACAGTTCCGTCACGGTTATCTGTTGCTGCGTAACAAACAAAAACTTAGTAGCTTACCACAACAATTTAGGATTTTATCTCAAGATTCTACTGACCAGAATTCAGCAAGGACAGAGAAGGACCGCTTATTGCTGCTTCACACTGTCTCAATCTCATCTGGAGTGACTTCAATGGCTGGGGCAGGCATTGTGAGAGAGAACCTTGTCCTCCTCGCCTCCCCACTCACGGACTCCCTCCACGTTGCCAGCCTGGACTTCCTCACAGCACGGTGGCTTTGGGCTCATTGAACCACCCTTAATACAGCTCGGGACTCCAAGAGAGAGTATTCAAAGAGACCAAGGTAGAAACTGTCAGTTCCCATAAAAGCTAAACCCAGAACTGACTCAGCATCATCGTCTACTGGTCCAGCAGTCACAGGCCACCCTCAAACTCAAGAGGAGGAGAAATAGACCTCCCCTTAAAGAGAACTGTCAGAGGCTTGGTAACCATCTCGAATCTGCATACATTCTCTGTTTTACGTCATTCTAAAGCACATATGGACACAAACACAGTTTCTTCTTCTGACAGTGGAGTGTAACCCACTGTGTCTGACTTCAAAAACCCAGGGGGAAAGTCTGATGTGAGCAGGTGTTGGATCTGAGGGGCCTCAGTTCTTTCTAATGGACCACCGCTGTCTTCCACTGCTCGGAACTTCCTGCAGCGCCAGAAAGAATCAAAACAATCTAGAAAATCAAAATGCAAACACAAAAAGGAAACGGGAAGTTTTTCTTGCAAATTTGTAAATTACAAGGCGCGAGCAAGCTCAATGAACACTGCACAGAACCTGAGCTGGATGGTTGGGGGGACTGACACTCACTTCTTGCTTGGAGGAGGCTGGTGGCACCCCACCCAAGGGGTGAGAAACCTTCCAAAGCAGGGTCTGTTGTTGATCTTCACCCTGTGCCTTCTTTGTAAACGGAGAGGAAAGGAATCAGAGGAGGAAGCAGGGTCAGGAAGAAGGAGACCCTTCCCAATCAACTCTCTTGCCCTCAGACTATAGGGTCGGGTACACTTGGGTTTGAAGCCCGGCTCAGCCCCTTCCTAGCTGTGTCACTTCGGCAGGTCACTTCACCTGCAAAATAGGGATACTGGTACTGGCCCAGTGAGGTTGTTACGAGCAATAGATTAGATCGTGTTGGAAAATGCATGTAAAGCAAATAGCCTGGGGTTCGAGGTGGGGAAATAACACCTGTTTGTTGTGATGGTCATCGTTCTCATCTTCATCGTTATTATCACTAGGGCCTCATGATGAAAGACGAAATTCTAGAAAGGACTGACCATGGGAGTAGTGGGTCACCTTGGGGGTTGGAATTACAAGTGCTCTTTCTTTTTTAACTCTATCTAAAATGAACGTGTATTTATTTTTCTAATCTGACAAGAATAGAGAAGTTATTTCTCGCTTATCAAGGCCCTTTTGGGGTTCCATTTAGGACACCCTGGTGAAAGCTCTCCTTCTACTTCCCGCCTCTCCTTCCCCAGAGATGGAACGGCTGTACAGGTTGCAAGCACCCATAATAGTGGGTCTTTGGCAACCCCTGGGAGTCTGGCAGCAGCAGAGAATAAAACACGTCCCACCCATCCTGACACATTCCAGATTTGGCCACAGCCTCTCCAGACACCAGACAGAAATGTGGGCTCCAGACTGCCTTGGTGACTACCAAATGTAGAGCAAAAATACTTGAGTCCAACCACAGCCAACACTAGGGTGGGAGAATCGAGGTGCAAAATACAAAGGGGTGTCGACCATGCATTTTCCCAGTGGCCCTGAGAGTGAGGGCCTCTTTACATTTACACCCTGGGGACCTCACTCACAACATCCTAGTGCCAGTCATGATCCCATCATCACCATGCCCAGGAAGCCAGGAGCCCAGGAAGCTCCCATCCACCCTCCCCAATGCCTGGAAGGTACAAAGAGTCTATCAGACAGTTCCTTGTGATGTGACAGGGTGCTGCCTAGAGGCCCACCGAGAAAGCTTTGGTCCAGAAACCTGGGGTTTTAGGCACTGGAGGAAGCAAGTCAGCCTCAGGCTCCAAACAGTGGAGACACTGTGGTCATCTCTCGTCCAGCTCCTGGGCTTATGGTGCCCTCTGGCACGGTCAGTCTGTCCCCCAGACAAAGCACAGCGTGGCTTTTCTCTACTCCTGGGGTTTTGCAGGGGATTCCTGGGTCCAAACCAAACAGATCTCTCTGCCAGGAGCTGAGCTCATCAGTTACGTTCTTCACGAAGGGGTGCTGGGCCCCAGTCAGTGCTGACCTTCCCTTCCTGTTTATCTGCAAGAACCTCCCCTCTCTCAACTACTCGAAGATCTGTGATAGTACTATTTCCTCCAGAGCATCACAGACCGAGCCCTGCCCCCGTTGCCACTCTCCTCTGCCCAGCAGGACAGCAGCTCCCTTCGGGAACCCTCAGGCCCCAGTCCTTCTGGCTTCTTCTATGGTCTTTTTGGTTGACGGAGGTCAGTATCATTTTTAGTGTTGAAAGCAGCAGGTGATTAATTTCTGCTAATGATTTTCCACCTCGCCTCCTAACTCTTTTCGGGAACCCCAATCACAATTTCAACATTAAATGATTCATGTTTCACTTGTTTGCCTAAGGAATTGCCTGCCCATTTATCTCTGTGGCTCTCTGAGACCTCTCTTTGTCCTTACCTCGTTTCCCTCTCTTCTTCTCTGACCCTTCGTATTGCTGAGCCTTCTTTTCTGGCCTCCAGCACTGTCCGTGTCCCTGTACCACGTGCCATCCCCACCTCCTGGAGCCAAAAAAGACTGGTAATAATAAAAAGGAAGTCTAATGCCATCTTTGGCATGCTTCATGAATCCCTGTCAATAACTAGCAATTTAACAGGTGTCACTTTTACTAAAGATCACCGTCACCAATTCTGCTTCCCCCAGTCGGGTTCCCTGAATGGCACTTGCTAAGTACACGCAAGATGGCACCATGCCTCTTGTCATATGTGCTCGGCTTATTTCCTTTACTCAGCAATGAATGACACCTGGGTCTCAATAAAACAGACCCAGGTGTGTCCTGAAGCTTCTGTGTCATGGCCAAACTGCGAAGGAGTCCCCACCGTTTCCACTGATCACCAGGGTCAGCTCTACACAGTATTGACCTTTGCTTGAGCTCACTGATGTTTGTCTCGCTAACTATGAAACAACCCAACACAGTCCTGTTTCCTCCTCCTTTGGCAGCTGCCATGTTTGGGGAGCCAACATTATGGTCTGAAAAGCCCTCTCGTTCTCCCACGCTCAGGCCCCCAGATGCACGTAGCCGAGCTAACTGAAAGGTAGAGAATCTCCATTAGTAAAAGTTACAGGAGAGAGTTAGCACCTGGAACCCATACACTTTAGTCCGACTTCTGGGCCAGCCTGAGTCAAAGTCCTTTTTTCCACTTGTTTGTGTTTGTCCATCAAGTGAAAGGAAACCCGACAAGTAATGGAGAACATGAGCCTATAGTCAAAGCCTCCAAGGATTACTTTCTACCCATAGCATGAGAAAAGGGGGTTGGTGACGTAGATGTTAAAATCGTGTCCAAAATTGGCATCCCAGCAAAGACTATCAATGTTACTGCGAGATGGTCATCCTTGGTAATGTAAGGTTGGCAGTGTGTTTGCTTTCATTAACTCCCAAATCAAGATGAGCAGTTTCTAAATTACTTTCCCCTGGTAAACAACCTGTGTCTGTGGGGAAAAAAAATTAAAGAGGATTTGTGTGAAAGAACGTGTGACTGTCCCTGGGCAGGAAAGTATAGACAGACCATGCTTATAAGACCCTGAATAAATGGTTCAGAAGGACCAAACCTGTTGGGAACAATGACTCAATAGAATCCACTGATGTCAGACTCTGCCTGAAGCAGCCAAAGGAAGTGGGATTTTCACCCCCTAACTGTTTGATTCTGGGCCATGAAAAACATGACCCGTTTCGCCTGTCTATGCCCTCTTCTTTAAGGTCTGCTTATTCGGCCCACTCTAGATGATTCAACACTTATTATTCTATCTGCTTGTTCCAAAGACATTCATTGAGTGCCTGGGCCATTTCCAGCAAGACTCCAGGCCCAGCAGAAACGCAGAGTGAAGAAGCTAGTCTGTCCTCACAGAGATAATAAAGCAAACAGGGAGATATGCAAGTAGACAAATAACTAAAAGGCAAGAAAGAAAGTTATCACTGTTACTAAACAGATAGAAGAAAGAATAGAGAAAGCAGTTGACTCTGACTCGACGGTGTTTATTTTTACCTAAGTCATGTTAAAGTTAAGCGCCTACGGGGGCATTGTGCTTTTCCAAGAGGCAGTTATAGTGTGCTACGTTTCCCTAACTCATGTCCGTGTCCCATGGTGCCTTCATTTATGGTAAACTGGTGAACCTCTCCCTGGATTCCATTTGTAAAATGCTGCGGAAAGACATTTCTCAGGCAGAGGAAGTTGTGTTTGGAAGGGGGGGGGGTAGAGTGTGCTGGGAAGGGGCCTGGATGGTACTTGCTCAAGGAAACTGACTTAGTCTTCTTGGCTACTTCAGGGTTTCTCTGAAGTGGGAACAGTTGTCTGGATAGGGCCTGAATACAGATGAGGGACACCTCTCAAGAGCCTTTGTCTTCCTTAGTTGGTGAGAGTACTTACCCCCATGCCAATGGAGCCAAAATTTATCACCAACACATTGTAAAGGCAAAACTACCATGTCCCTAGCGCTAAAGGATTCATCTGTAAAAGACACACTTCCCATTTGCAAATCCAGACGTGCCCATCACAACGGTGAATGAAAATAGTCAAAAGGAAAAACAAGGCATTCTACTCCTTTGACAAAAAAGAATACATGCTCCAGATAATAAAAAAGTAAAACTTTGTCAGAATATTGCTCCTTATATTAAATTAGTCTATGAATTTTGTCCACAAACCAAACATATTTTCTAAATCTGAGTTGTGTCAAAATGGGCCTGATTGAGTAACAGCCCACTTGAAGAGCATTTCTGAGCATTGATAGTTGTATCATGTTTGCCGTTTGCAACATGTTTTTACATCGGTGGCCTCGCTTAATCCTCACAGCGATCCTATTAGGAGGTGAGGACAACTGTGACTCCCTTTTGACGCATGAGGAACCTGAGGCTCGCAGAGGTAGCAATGCGGGCAGCAGACATGCAGGGTGGGGGGCAGGGGTGGGTCTGCTAATGAGCCTCAGAATTAGCCCCGACACTCCAGCTCCAACGTCCTTCCCACTCCCCCATGCTCTCTCCTGGGACAAGTGCCAGCTGCTTGGAGTCCCAGACAGCCCGAAGGGGCAAGCCATCTCTCAGCCCTCTCGTTAATTCAATTATTTCTTCACTCATTTAGCAAACCTTCACTGAGCGTCACTAGGCACGGGGAATAGAGTGGGGACACGACATACATACCCTCATCCTCATCCAGTGCAAAATCCGCTGGAGAGGACACAACGGTACCAACATCAACGGCAGAGTGTGGTTTGCTATAAGGAGGCAACCAGGGAGGTATGACTCTAACTCAGTACCCTGTTATGTGTCCCATTCAACTGTCCCTGGGCTTTGCTGCCTTTTAGATAATATTAACAACCATTTACTAAATGCCTACTATGTGCCAGGCACTGTATTTGGCTTAGATCCGTTCTCTCAGTGAATTCTTGCTGTAACTTCTGCACGCAGGGTTAGGATTCCATTTCATGGAGGAGGACACTGGAGCTCAGAGCAGTTGAGTAGCTGATACTCGTGACGTATCGCCACGTAAAAAATTCTCCCAACACTTAGTGGCTTCCGACAACATTTATTATCTCACGGTTTCTATGAGTCAGGAATCACGGCATGGCTTAGTCCTCTGGCTTAGGATTTCTCTCGAGACTGCAATTGAGGTATTAGCAGGAACCACAGTCATGTCAAGGCTCCAGTGAAAAGAACCTGCTTTCAAGTTCACTCACGTGCTATCTGGAGGATTCAGTTCCTCGTGTTGGGCTGAGGGCCCCAGTTCCACACGTTGGCTGGAAGTTACCTTCGGTCACAGGACCCTCTTCATGGCCGCTGGCTTCATCAGTCAGAGAGAGAGTGAACAAAACAGAAATCACAGCCTTTTACTACCTAATCTCCAAAGGGACATCCCAGGAGCTTGGCCAGACTCTACTCAGTCGGGTCACCAGGTCCAGTCCACACACACAGAGCAGCTCCGGTTGCACAAGAGAGTAAATATCAGGAGGCGGGGATCCCTGGAAGCCATTTGAGGAGCAACCTCCCCTACTTGCCTACGCTGATGTGTAGTCTCTCCAGGACACAAATCTCTATCTGTCGGACTTATAAAATCCATGCTCAATGCAGCACCTGGCACAGCCTCACAGGTTTCCAGCAGGTACATAGGTCATCATGTTACTGGTTTCAAAGCATTAGTACACATGTGGTTTATTGCACTCAAGATATGGATAGGAAGATGATGGGGTTTTGGAATAAAAGTGAGGTTTGGTGGAGTGAGGTCCGGAGCTGACAGCCGAGAAAGAATTCTTGAGACATCTTTGGTGCAAAATGGCGGTTTAGTAAAGCACAGGGAAAGGACCCGTGGGCAGAAAGAGCTGCTGCACGGGTTGTGAGGGGTGGTGATTATATACTATGGGGTTGGAGGAGATAAGGGAAGAGGGAGGTTTCGAAAGAACTTTCATATGCTAAAGAGGACCTACAGGACACTGAGACCAGAGGCCTTGCCGGTGTCCTGTTAAGGTTGTTTACCCCTCTGGTAAGGCATTAACTTAAGAGAGTTGGGAGATTCCTGGAGGAACTTCTACTCTGCCTGCTTCAAGTATCTGTCAATGGGCTGCAGGTTAGAAGGACATTTAATTGTATCTACATTTCCTTCTGGAAGTTGGGTTATTGATGGTAGCAATGCTTTGTTCTTGTAGATTGCTAAGACGTTTGTAAACTGAGGGAGACACCGGAGGAACGTCACATATATCCCAGGGGGGTGGGGTTGTGGGATGTCAGCTTTGTCCTCAGCTTACTTT
Organism: Ailuropoda melanoleuca; assembly: GCF_002007445.2. Lineage (NCBI taxonomy): Eukaryota > Metazoa > Chordata > Mammalia > Carnivora > Ursidae > Ailuropoda > Ailuropoda melanoleuca. Next base: position 65,516,704 of record NC_048226.1, read on the forward strand.
CTGTTCCCTCATCAGAAGATATTTTAATTCTCATTTTATAAAGAAGAAAATTGAAATTCATAGAGTGCAAGTGACTCATGGATTTGTATAAGTCATTATAATTTTTAGTATTGATGTTTAATGACATTTCAGTGTTGGAGCTTAATGATTTTCCCCAGGTCACCCCAAATGAAGACTATATATAGGTTTTCTGCCTCCAAATCCCAAGAAGGCCAATGCCACAATTATCTGATTCGCTGATTTCCATCTGTTTTCTGTTTCTGTAAAGCCCTAATAGGCAGGTCCTGACCCCCATTCATCCGTGTGAGGCAGTGTCCAATGATCTTACAGCCTCCAAAATCCCATCAGAGGGGTCCTCGGGTTCCCACGGCTTCCCTGATTGTAGCTGCAAAGCCACCATGAAATGCCACCATGATGGTGAGATTGGAAGGGAGGCAAGAAGAGGAGCTCCAATGGCTTTGGGATGGCCCCCCACATGCTGGATGCGCATCTCACTGTCCCACCCACAGGTCACAAGGTGGCTTTGAAAAGAGAAGTGGAAAAATGTCCACCCAGTACTCAAAGGGAACATTGCTCTTACTTTCATTCCTTTGCAGATAGCTTTGGGTCTTCTCCCTCTTCGGTCCCCAGTTCCATCCAATCACTAAGGACGCCCAGCTATCTTTCAGATCCACCTTCTATTGCCTGGTCAGCATACCAGCCTCCTCACTCACTCCAGTCTCCGCACCAAAATCCATTCTCCATGGCATCCAGGGTGAGCTTTCTAAACTCAGATCTGATCTTGAAACTCTCCTTCTTCAAACTTTCAATGCATATCCATTGCTGTCTGCATAAGGTGATAACCTTATCCTAGAAGGCAAGGTCCTGCTGAGCAGGCCCCTCTCCTTTCTTTGCCAGCCTGAGCTGCCTGTGGTCTTCTGTATTCTTTCTGCCCCAGCCACGCTGACTTGGCGTGGCGGGGGGAGGCTCTTGTGTGTCATGCACTCCCTCATTTTCTGACTATTCCTGCCTGCCCTCCACCCCCCCTTTTTACCTGGTCAAGATTTCCAACTCAACCCTCATATGCCCATTCTTCGTGGAAGCTCTCCCTGAGTGTTTCTAAGTCTGGATTGAGTATCCTTCCTTGTCATCCCATAGAATGCCTTGTGCCTGTCACATGTGTTGTTACTGTGTGATCAGTGCCAGAGGACAGAGCCTGGATTTGCCTTGTCTTCTGTATCCACTAAGGAGGCCAGCATAGCATCAGGACCCTGACAGTGACTTAAAACAAAACTTTGTTGAATGAGTGAGTGAATGAATGCAACCCCTGCTCCCATGTTCCCAGCATTAAAGGCTTCCATCAACCCCACAGGTCACCGAGTTTCCTTTAGTCCTGTTGCCTCCAGGGAGATTGTCCAGAGCTTGGCAGGCTTCTCATGACTTGGGGCAACCTATTCATTCTGTTGTTCTACCAAGAAATATTTGTGCCAGGCATGTGCTGGGTGCTGGAACAGAACCAAAGATGAGTTAAGCACATAAAAGTCCAGACTAAAATGAGTTCCTAGTCTGGCGTCTGGAGCTTATGCTATTTCGGAGAGTTCCTTGGGGGAAGGATAGGCTCGTGTTTATAAAGCACCTTCATAAAGACACCACCTTGGTGTTACTATTCTTCCGCAAATACATCTGGTCTGTAGTCACTATAACATTACTAGCCTATTCTAGAATATTACAGTCATCTACTGTTCCATTTCATTTTATTGTCTAAGTTGCAGGGTATGTGGCCAGGAGGTAGCAATCGCCCCTCTGAATTAATGACAGCATACACAAAAGCCACACGTTATTGTTTGGAATTGTTTTTGAGACTGTAATCATTTTTGGAGTTACTGTTAAAAATATAGGTCAATAATATAGTCGGTAATATACTTTAACATTTTTATGACCCTTTCTCTATTCCCTTCTAGTTAAAACATAAAAATAAAAATCTTTCTCAGAGGCTTCAGGGTTCGTGAGCTTCTACCAGATTTTAAGCCATCATCATTGGAGCTTGTTCAGTTAATTCTCCAGGCGGCCTCAACCCACAGGAGCAGAGGAAACGCCCCAGCAGGATGAGACTGACTTTTTTCTCCTCCCGTAGATAAATTAATTTATTCATGTATTGATTTATTCTCTCACTAGTTTTAATACTAACAATAACAATAATTATATGACACTGATTTAGTACTTAATATATGTCAGGCATTATATTAAATGCTTTCTATTTATTGCCTACAACAGCCTTAAAAAAATTAGTACTCTTGTTATCCCATTTCACAGACAAGGATGCTGAGATTGAACGAAGTCAGGTAAGTTATCCGAGGTCGTACATGTCCTAAGTGGCAGGGCAGGAATTCAACCTCAGGTCATTCTAACATCAGAACTTGCATTTTTAACCACTGCATGCTCCTCAAATCCCTTCCATTCTGAAATATCTGAGGTGACTTAGGAAAACACATTCAGTATGCACAATAACACATCAAGTGAAGTAAAAAGAGATAAAGAGGAAATTTAAGGTAGACTCAATAAGATGAAGTTGAAATTAGCACACAAAATAGACACCCACAGAGTCCTGTGTACTTCAGAGAAGAAAGCAGCAAATGCAGCTCTCTGTTTCTCAGTCTAAGAGGGAAATGTGCTCATTTACATGCTTCGCTGTATTCATAAAATGAAAAGCAAACTAGGTGCTCAGAGGGAAAAAAACCCTCTATCCTGGTACTGAGACTTACAGAAAATGTCTCACTTGAGGCTCTTAAAAAGGGCCGTGTGATGTAATGATAGACAGACCGTCACCCTCAACAGCATCCCTGCAGCAAATCTGGCCAGAGTTCTAGGAGGCCGTGTCCTAGATGCATTTATCTCACATCGCAGCCTGGTGAAATGGCTCCACATCAAAGCTCCGGTGAAAAGGGCCAAATCCACATTTTACAGCTTTCCAATGGCCCGGCTGACTCCCAGGAGACAGAGCTCCATAAACACATTTTCTAACACGGAGGGTGCAGGCATTCCATGGCACCGGCCAAAGCAGGCCTGTGTCCTTCCATGGGGTGTCCACGTATTGACACACTTCTCTGAAGAACGAGAAGCATTTCAGGGATGGGCACCTGGTACGTGTGCCCCCCCATGCGGAACCAGACATGGGAGAACCCTCAGAGCAGGGCTCAGATTCCCTCAGAAAATGACTCTGGGTGCATCAGGGCAATGTGAGTGATGGAGCCCCTAAAACCTTACTCCATAGAGCATGGCTGTGGTCATTTCAGCCTGGAAAAAATTAATCAGCTATTACCAAACTCCAGGCACAATCATTTTTAAAAAATCAATAAATACGCCAATTATAGTAGATCTAAAGTATCTAACTTTAAGCAATGTCACTTCCTGGCAAGCCCGCCAACATAAACCCGTAACGAAACACATTGACTTGTGGTAGAGGGTGGTTACGACAAGTTAGTCAGATGTTGGAAGATATTTGAGATATGGTCAATGAGTATCAACTGTAACATCTTGAATAATTTTTTCCCCACCCGTTTTGAAGGAAACTTCCAGAATCCAGGCCTGGTATGATAGGGTCTTAAAGCCAATTTGGCCACCTGACAAGACGTCATTCCTGGACCCAAGCAAGGGTCTAGCAATGTTCTCAATGGGAGTGTGGGTCAGGCTGTGCTGCTGTGCTGTGTGGTCTTCCATCCACTCAGTAAAATGTTTTACATCTGTATAAATATTTCACATATATAAATATATCATATTATATATCATATTCTGTGTACTAGATTATCTGTTTCAATTCCTGTAGATTATATGTATCAATTACTGTACTAATATCTTACAAAAGCAATGCAAAACATTCATCAAAATAGACATTGGGAGAGAGAAGATATCAAATGAATATAGACAGAAGTTCTCTGGAAGTTCTACTGTTTTCTTCCCATCCCCCATTACATCATCTTTGGAGGCCACCAACATACAGTAAGGAGCTAGGTAGGCCTTCTCTGGACCACTTCTTGGCACCTCAGGTAGGGGTCCCCTGGTTCAGCCCTAGCCCATCTCCCCAGCCTCATCTCTGCTAAGGTTCTCCACCCACACTCGATTCTCCTCCACACTGGCATGCACCCCACCAGCAGCCACCAACTGGAAGAGGCAAGGAACAGATTCTCCCCGAGAGCCTCTGGAGGAAACACAGCCCTGCACATACCTTGATTTCAGCCCAGGGATCCTGATTTCAGACTCCTGGCCTCCAGGACTATGAGAGAATACAGTTTTAAGCTACCCAGTTGGTGGCGATTTGTTATAGCAGCCCCAGGAAACTAAGATAACCATTTTGGTCTTAGAGTTTTGCGGGAAGGAGACAGGAGCTAACAGTAGAAATAAAGTTGGAGAGCGTGGGCTCAGCACCCAGTTCCTCTCCAGTCTTAAGTGTGTCTAAAACCTTGGCTGCCACTTTCCAGGGAAATCAGCGTCTCCCCACCACTAGAAACCCACCAGAAACACACACTTCTTGGAAAGCTCCATTCCCCCAGATGGAAAATGAGTAATTTTTTTTTTAGAGAGAGGAGTGGGGAGGGGTAGAGGAAGAGAGAATCTCAAGCAGGCTTCACACCCCAGCACAGAGCCCAATGTGGGGATTGATCTCCCCACCCTAAGATCATGACCTGAGCCGAAATCAAGAACCCGATGCTTAACTGAGACACCCAGGTGCCCCAGAAGATGAGTATTTCCTAGGATGACCACATCCCCACCACTTACCGAGATCCAACAAAAAATAATTCTTTGTGAGGCTTCTCAGCTAGCTGACCCCGTCATGACCTCTTGTTTGTTATTATCATTAAATACAAGTTCTTATGGATGCCATCCTCATTGTCATTCTCAGCCCCATGCCTCCTTGGGGTTTAGCTCCCTAGGCCCAAACTCCTCTCTTTTGGTCTTTCTTTTGTTTTTCTGCAGTCTGCAGAATTCTAAAGATGTCCCCTCCAAAATGCCCATGTCCCCATCATTTAGTCAAGCACTAATGTAGGTAGGTACTGCTGTGAAGAGACTGCAGATGGAATTCAGGGAAGTCAGCAGCTGACTTTAAGATAGCGAGAGTAGCCTGGATCATCCATGTGGAACCAACGTCATCACTTCTCCCCTAAAAGCAGAACAGTTAGAGAGATGGGGCAGAAGGGAAGGTCAGAGAGATTCGAGAAGATGTAGGCCACCATTGCTTGCCTTGAAAGGGTCCATGAACCAAGGAATGTGAGTAGCCTCTAGAATTGGAAAAGGACTCCCAGCCAGCAAGGAATCTGCCCACAACCTAAATGAGCCTGGAAATAGATTCTCCCCTAGAGCTTCCAACAAGGAAACTGGCGCTCAGACTTGTGAGACTCGAAGCAAAGCCATGCTGAGCCCAGACTCCTGACCCACAGAAACCGTGAGATCATAAATGGGTGTTTTTTTAAGATGATAAATTTGTGACAATTTGTACAGCAGTGGTAGAAAACTAATACACTCTAGAACTCCTCCTTTTCTGCCCCTTTGTGGACCTCTTTTCCTCTACGTATCTCTTACACACTGATTCCCATTCTCATTCTCCCTGAGTAATATAATTGGTTCCAAGTCTTCAATGTCTATCCATATTCTACTCAATCCCTAAGCCATAACTCGATGTCACATATCTTTGCCTGGTTCCAAACACATAGATCCAGCTATCTGCTAGATATCTCCTTTCTTATGTCTCAGAGGCATCTGAAACCAACATGTCCTCGGACCAGCTCATTCTATGCCCCTGCACCTGCTTCTCTTTCTGAGAGCCCTACAAGGAATGGTGTCATGGTCATCCAGCTACTGAAGTCTAAACCTTAGCCTCATCCTTGTCTCCTCCCTCTTTTTCGATGGCAAATCCAAGCCCCAAGTCCTATCTATTCCAACTGCTCATTTTCCCTAATCCATCTCCTTGTCTCCCTTTCCCAGTACAAGTCCCCTTTGTCTCTCATTCACGCTGCTGCAAGAGCCGCTTACTCACCTCCTTGTCTGCAGCAGTTCTCCCCAGCCCCTTCCCCTAGCTGCACTCAAAAGATCACTCCTGCGACAAAAACTCTTATCTGTGGGCAGAATATAATAAAATGAATAGGACTGGTGACCGGGTTATCATTCTGAAGGACAGGGTCAAGGAAATCATCCATAACTAGGACAAAAGATAAGGAAGTAGAAAAAGGCAAGGGAAAAAAATCAGAGACATGAAGGATCACTTCATGAGGTCCAATATCACCTATGACTTTTGAGCAGGAGGGAATGCCCATCAACATATGTATGGGTAAAGAAAATGTGGAATACACATACAATGGAATGCTATTCAGCCTTGAAAAGAAAGAAATCCTACCACTAGCTACAACATCTGATGAACCTCGAGGACATGATGCTAAAAAGAAGTACTGCAGGGGCGCCTGGGTGGCGCAGTCGTTAAGCGTCTGCCTTCGGCTCAGGGCGTGATCCCGACGTTCTGGGTTCGAGCCCCACATCAGGCTCCTCCGCTGGGAGCCTGCTTCTTCCTCTCCCACTCCCTCTGCTTGTGTTCCCTCTCGCTGGCTGTCTCTCTCTCTCTGCCAAATAAATAAATAAAATCTTAAATAAAAAAAAAAGAAACATTAAAAAAAAAAAGAAGTACTGCAGGATTCCCTCTATATGAGGAATCTCAGTCAAACCTGTAGAAGCAGAGAGTAGAACAGTGATTACCAGGGGCAGAGGCTAGGGGAAGATGGAGAGTTGTTGCTTAATGGGTAAAATTTCAGTTATACAAGATGAACAAGTTCTCAAGACCTGCTGTACAATACAGTGTCTGTAGTTAACACTACACTTTAAAATACATCAAGAGGACAGATCCTATATTGAGTATTCTCACCACCAAAAAACTAAAACAAAAAACAATATAAAGCAAAAGAACACAAGGAAATTTTGGAGGTGATGGCTATGTTTAGTACTTTGGCTGTGGTGATGGTATCGTGACTATATGCATATATTGGAACTCATCAATGTATATGCATTAAATATATGAAATTATTTGAATATCAGTTACACCTCAATAAAATGTTTAAAAATAAAAATTAAAAGGTGAGAGTGGGAAGTAATATTTTTTAAATAGAAAAAAATATCCCAAAGTTCCATAAAGGAATTTCCAAGTGCCCAAGAGTATTGATGAAAAGGACCCATGCCCCATGAGACTCTTGATCTTGGGGTCATGAGTTCAAGCCCCATGTTGGGCATCGGTCTTATTTTAAAAAAAGAAAAAGAGCTGGGGCACCTGGGTGGCTTCAGTCCGTTAAGCCTCTGACTAAGGCTCAGGTCATGATACCAGGGTTCTGGGATAGAGCCCCGCCTTGGGCTCCCCACTCATCTGGGAGCCCTCTGCCCCTCCCCCCTGCTGTGCTTTCTCTGTCTCTCTCTCTCAAATAAATAAAATCTTTAAAAGGAAAAGAAAAAGACCCACGCCCAAACACATCCTAATAAAATTTCTCATTGGTAACATTGGATGCCTAAAGACAAAGGAGAAATATATTGAACTTTTTAATGGAAAATCATTTTAAATTTATAGTCGTATACTCAGCCACACTAACTTAATGTGAGAAGGCAAAATGAAGATATTTTTCAGGTATATATATAGAAAGGTTTCCACTTCTCTCAATTGTCTGTGATGTAGACTGAGCCATTATTTCAATTGGCCTCCCAGGACTCTGGAAAGTCAAGTTGCTTCTGACAGATCTGATCCAAGCGGAACAAAAGAGTTCATTCTACCACAACTGCTAAGTGAAGAAACCAAGAGAACTTGTAGTTAAATATAAATAAGTTGGTACACATTGTACAGTTGATCGAATTTCAAAATGTTGCTATCTCTGGGATAAATTACACTTTGATTCTTTGAATAATGAGATACATTTCAGAACACCAAGAGAAAGGCTGGTCAGAGGTTTTCACAGCCCTCTCTTTATTCACTATCAAACGTAATGCTTAGATGATATTTAAATCCTGTTCACATTGATTTCAGCCCTCTGCCCAAATAATGGAAACACTAGCTTTGCAAACAGTGCCAGAACCCAGATCTGGGATTGCTTGCACAGTGCTCAAGGGTGGAGTATGCTAGGAAGAGCCTCATGCCAAGCCCTGTAGGGAGTTTCCAGGTTATAATTCCAGCAAGCCAATTACAGAGCTGTGGTGAAATTTACTTAAAACCACCACCCATGGGGAAACCCATGATGCACTCTGGCCATGGCCAAATCCCTTACAACTTTCTTCTGATACAACATAACAAAAGATCTACAGAACAAAAGAGCAAGGCATCAGGAGTCCCAAACAAAAGGCTTCAAGCTGGGCCTTGCAAATTTTTTTTCTCCCTTTTCAAAGATATTGCAAGATAGGGCCGACAGCCTGCCAGCCCATACTGCTGAGAACCAAGGGTCACAATCAGCACCCCTGTCTAGTCCAGGATTTGTTTTATTATTGGCTATAGGCACAGTTACACCAAAGGCTACCTAAGCCACCTTAGGGACCCCCTAGGAGCTTTCCTAAAGGTGTAAAGTCATGCTGATGTTCCAATTTAACTCTCACCGTACTGTCTTTTCTTGTGACAATTTCAAAGTCTTCTGATTTTATATAAGCATTTCCTGATTCTTTTCTCCAAGATGCCAGCATTCCTCATATCTTCCATATAAAGCATTCTTACCAGTTTTAACACCTTCTTACTATATAGTGTCACCAGGTATTTAAATGATAATATTCTTCAAAACTTAAAAAAAAAATCTTAATTTTCCACTAAACAACAAATTCGCTAACGCAGAAATAAAACCTATTACAAATTCGCAATTAAAGAAAAGCATCTCCTGCCCTTCAACAGATGACTGGATTAAGAAGCTGTGGTCCATATATACAATGGAATATTACTCAGCTAAGAAAGAACGAATTCTCAACATTTGCTGCAACATGGACGGCACTGGAGGAGATAATGCTAAGTGAAATAAGTCAAGCAGAGAAAGACAATTATCATATGATTTCTCTCATCTATGGAACATAAGAACTAGGAGGATCGGTAGGGGAAGAAAGGGATAAAGAAAAGGGGGGTAATCAGAAGGGGGAATGAAACATGAGAGACTATGGACTATGAGAAACAAACTGAAGACTTCAGAGGGGAGGGGGTGGGGGAATGGGATAGACTGGTGATGGGTAGTAAGGAGGGCACGTATTGCATGGTGCACTGGGTGTTATACGCAACTAATGAAGCATCAAACTTTACATCAGAATCAGGGGATGTACTGTATGGTGATTAACATAATATAATAAAATAAAATTAATTATAAAAAAAAAAAAAAAGAAAAGAAAAGCATCTCCGAGATAGGGAGAATAATAGTCCCCTAAATTCACCAGTTCTTAATCCCCAGGATCTCTAAATATGTTCCTGGATGTGGCTAAAAGGACTTTACAAATGTGATGAAGTGAAAAATCCTGAGATGGGGAGATTGCCTTGGATTATCCAGAGAGGCCCAGTGATGTGATCACGAGCATCCTGAGAAGAGGAAAACAGGCAGATACTACTCGAAAGAGAAGGCAATCTGATGACAAAAGCAGATTGGAATGGTGTGCTTGGAAAATGAAGGATGAGCCATAAACCAAGGAATACAGGCAGCCAGTAGAAGGTGAAAAAGGCAAAAAACCAGATTCTCCCCTCAGAGCCAATGGAAGGAACCAGCCACGTCAACACCTTGGCTTTAGCCCGTGAAACTGATTGCATACTCCTGACCTCCAGAAACACGGGAGGAAAAGAAGTGTTGTTTTAANCTCCAGAAACACGGGAGGAAAAGAAGTGTTGTTTTAAGTCACTAGATTTGTGGTAATCCACCAGCATCCACAGGAAACTAAAGCCACCTCTCTCTCTCTCTCTCTCTCACGCACACACAAACACATACGCACATAGATTTACTTGGAAATTTAAATACATTCAAAATAACTAATTAAAGAGTAATTACAAATTAGAAAGGAATGAGCGTACGACATATTGGAGGCTAAGAGATTTGGCCACAGAAGTAGTAAAAGGAAAGATGAGGGGCGCCTGGGTGGCACAGCGGTTAAGCGTCTGCCTTCAGCTCAGGGCGTGATCCCGGCGTTCCGGGATCGAGCCCCACATCAGGCTCCTCTGCTATGAGCCTGCTTCTTCCTCTCCCACTACCCCTGCTTGTGTTCCCTCTCTCGCTGGCTGTCTCTATCTCTGTCCAAAAAAAAAAAAAAAAAAAAAAAAAAAGGAAAGATGAATAACCTCTTAGGTATTCATATGGCACACACACACACAAAGTAAAAGTAAGTGTAGTATTCAATTCTGGAATCAAAAAAACAGAAGAATAAACCCAAAGAAAGAAATCACTAATAACCAAAAGGCAAACATAAATGCATTAGAATACAAAATAGCATAACATAATAAAAAATTATTATAAAAAAAGAATACAAATAGCAGATTTAAACTCTAAAGCTAAAATTTGGTTCTTTAGCAAGATCAATAAAATAAACTTTGGCAACTCTTGTTAAGAAAAAAAGAGAAAAGACAATGTTAGAAATTCAAAAGAGATTATAACGACAGATACAGAAAAGATTATTTTAAAAAACATGAGAAATATCCCATACAAATTCATACCAAAATTTTGAAAGTTTACACAAATTGCATATTTCTCTGTGAATATCTATGACTCAAGAAGAGATAGGAAAAACTTAGTGGACCCATGACCAGTTAATAATGTTTTTTAAATGTCAAAAGTTTTATCAGATGAGTTCAATGGCAGGTTGTACCAAGCACACTAATCAATCCTTTTCCAGAATTAACCAATTAGAAAATTTCATAAAAAGAGGATCCCATTCACTATAGCAGGATATAAAGTATTTAGGGGAAAAGTAACAGGAAATACTAAGAAAAAAATATGAAGAAAGCTTTGAGAGAAGAAAAAAAGAAAGATACACACATTGAAGGATTTTGTCAAAGACCAGACTACTAGAAATCCCATCCAGGTGCAGCCTGGCCACCCAGGAACCAGAGGCTGTGCCAAGAGCCAGCAGCCAGGAAGACAACAGTTTCTGGAACAGGCTGCAAAAGGGATGTCACCAGAGAGCACAGTGAAACCTCATGGAAGTTGCAAAGCGGCCCTGGAGCCCAGGAGCAGAGCCCGAGTGACCTACTTTTCCCTTTTTCTTTATTAAACAGAAACAAATGATTCTGTGTCCATTTAGTAGAGGGCTTCCCACCTGTGCCTGAGGCCTCAGTTGGCCTGGCAGGCCCCTGCTCTCTGGGCAGAACACCTGGACAGGTCCTGAAGCGACAGGATGAAACTGAGGCACAGTTGGGTTTGGGGGTTCGGCACCCATCCCCCCAGAGCCACATCAGACAAGGGGGAGGGCTGAGGGAAGTCCTCCCTGGCGGTATCCAGCCACACACACCATCCGGCCACACTGGGATACTCTGGGGCCAGACAGACACGAACAACCTGGTCTGATTCTCTCTGATTTGTCTTTAGTGTCATTGTTAAGTCTGGAGCCTCGTTTCGGTATCTCCACCATCTCCAGAATGTGTGGGCCAGGAGCCTCCGCTCTGTGTCTTCAAAGCCTCCCCCAGAAGAAGCTTCTTTGATCCCTATAAAGGACTTTAATTACACAAAGATCTGAATCATTTGATTAATTTTCATTATGCATAAAAGCTATTAACTTCCATCAAGCAAAACTACTTTTCAGGAGCCCAACCGGCCCCTCTCTTTGTCATTTACCACCCATCATTTTATTAGCAAGATCTCTGGAGACTCCAACTCCAAGCTTTAAGGTAGGAGTTTTTAAAAATAAGTGCCTTTTCCACATTTCTTTGGCCGCCATACCAAGATCCAACCTCCCTAATTCCCCACAGCTTGGCCCTCTGGCCCTCCCGCATGCCATGGGAGGGGGCCAGACCACAGCTGGGGAAGGTTGGCTCCGGACACCCGACCTTGGCAGCTAGGGATGCTGCGTGCTATTCAGGAGGCCTGTGTTACAATAGCCTCGGTGTTGGAGGAGAAGATGCCAGCAGCGGGCTGAACAAAAGTTCGCTTATATGAGCAGGACCGCGTGCTTGCTGCTATTAACATTCGCTCGCTCCTCTGACCATCAGACCATCCGGCCCCCGCTTGGGAGGAAAGAAGGGAATAACCTTCTCTTTCCTCTGGAGGATAACTTTGGTGGTACCCCAGACACCAGTGCCTCTTCCAGACTCTTGCTTTTCCTACCTAGAACCACCCAGGACTGCCGCGGCCGTGTAAATAGAGCAACTTGTATTTATGGAGCTCCTACTATGTGTGTGCCGGACACGGTTTGCTCGTGGAATCCTCGCCACAACCCCAGGAGGTAGGTCCCATAGCATTCACATGTTATAGGTGAGGAAATCGAGTCCTAGAGTTTGTGCTAAGTCCCTTAGCTTGTGTAACGTTGCATCACCAGTGCTAGGGCTGGAGCCCAGGCCGCTGACTCCAGTCCTGCCATGTGTAGAGCCACTCTGTGCTTCTGAGTTCATGGAGTTTCACGTGTATCCATTCACATCCCTACTCTCAAAAGAGGCAAAGGGAAAACAAAAGCTACCCTCCTATTGCTATCGAGATCCCTTACATTCCAGCCAAGGCACGAATTTGGGAGAGACATAGAGTAGACTGACTCCCTGAGCCAGAGACCAAAATTAGCAGGTTAGGGTTAGAATCAGGGCAGAGTCTAGATGGGAACTCAAAGACAGAGCCCTACAGAGGAGTATGAAACACTACCTGGGAGAATCCGGGTGACCAGAAGAACATCACAACACTGGTACTTGAAACCATACAAATAATTACGGTACTCTTAGCTAACCTTGTTTGAATATGTGCTAGATACCAGTACTGTGCTTTCCTGGTATTAGCTAATTTAACTCCTATCTAAAACAAACAAGTAAACTTTATCAGGGTAGGGCCATTAGTATCCCCAGTTTACAGAGGAGAAATTGAGGCTCCAAAAGTTCTTGGGGCAATTTCCCACAATCCCCTCACCAGTAAGTGGCAGAGCTAGGGTCAGAATCCGTGCTGAGGTTAAATCCTGCTCTAGCAGAAGTTTTTTTCTATTTACAGAAGTTCATTCAATAACCTGGTACGGCTGCAGACTACATGCACTCTAGTTTCTAGAATGAGGGGAGTGCATCCCACATCAGGCCACCCACAGAGCATTACTGTACCCAGTCCAGGAGGCCATGGTTTAAAGCAAAGATGATCAAGCCAGGAGCTCACTCAGAGGGAAGTAGTCAGGATGGCAAAGGAGCCTGAACCACATCCCATGAGGGAGTTAAAGGAGTTGGCAGTAGTTCCCTGAAGAAGATACTCCTTCAATTTCTTCAAATACCAGAAGGGCTTGTTAGCGGAAAGGGAATTGGCCCCAGGGGTTGGATTTAACAGGTGGAAGTTACAGGGAGACCGCCTCCAGCTCAGGAGTCTGTCAGCTCTGGTGAACGCAGGAGGGACAGGGATGGCCCTTCCTTGGAGGGGTTCTCACAGGCTGGACCACCACGTGGCAAAGTGTGGTCACGGAGGCCCCAAGCACCAGAAGGGCAGCTGAACAAGGTCCAGAAGCGTGCCCCACACATGCTGTTTCCCTCATCTTCGAGGACGGTCTGCCCCCGCCTCTCTACTCCCAGAGACGGCACTCACACTGTCATTCAGGAATCCCCCTCAGAGGGCTGTGCGGGACAGGCTCTCCGTCGCGGGCCACGTGGTCTTTAATTCCAGGCATTGGAACCTGTTGAATTGCCGACTTGGCAATTCCTGTAATACAGGCCACCCGATGAGCCAGGGATGCACAGGCTGCTGTCGAAGGAAGTCACCAGAAATATACCCTTTCTGTACAGTCGGAGCCCTCTCTCAGCCCTTCCTGACCCTACCCCTGCCCCAGAGGATCAGAACAGAGGCAAATGCCTGATGCAAGCAAAGACATCAGACGTCCCATCCTGGGACTCTGAGTTTGGGAAAGGACAGTAGTGGGCAGCATCCAAGTGGCCAACCTGTACAGCATTAACTTGAGAGCCTTCCGGTGGCCGTGTTCTACCAAGCAGCCAGAGGAGCACAGAAATCAGGCTCTATGAACAAAGGAAAACACATAAGAAGAATCTCCCAGGTGCGTGGGCCAAGTGCTATCCGAGGCCGCTGCTCCCCTGCCCCTGCGTACAGACACCTGGGTACCCAATTACAAAATACTTTCCACAGTCACTACGAGAAGAATCCTGATGAAGATAACGACTGGCCAGGCAGGTCGCTTCACACAGAGGACTCATGACAGAGAGCCTGTCCCGGCACAGCCCTTCGAGGTCAGTTCCTGAACAATAGCGCATAGACTGAGATAGGATCCTGGAATACTCATCTTGGGGCTTTTTCTTTCTCCCCTCACTTGCGGACCTGGAAGGAAACAGGAGGCCCTCAGTGGAGCAGAACTTCAAGCTCGTACCATGACAAAGATTACAGAGCCCCATCCCCTAATGCAACACAGGCATCTCAAGGTCCTTGAGCTACAGGGACACAGACAAGAAAACAGTTAATATTCTGACTATTGTATTTCCAAATTAGAATCAAAAGAGAAATCCTGAGTGGAAAAGAACATAAATGTAAGTTGATGTTATAATAAAGACTTGAAAGTAATGAATGGGGAGGGGGCAAACTCCCCTCCCCAGGAGACAAGGTGAAGGTCACCAGGGCTGGAAGAGAGGACTGCCATGGTGGGGTCATGACCTTGGGGGGCTCTGTGGCCAGAGACAAGAGTACTAGCTCTGGCACGGGATATAGGAATTGCTCTCGGAGAGGGAAGTCTGTGTTCAGAGGCGTCCGAGCCCATAATGAGCCAATGGAGTGTAGATCATTCTAAGCCTTCCGGGCAGCAGCTCCTATGCAGAGGCCATGTCCCCCAGCACTGTGCAGCCAGGGTCTTCCTTCCACAGCAGTCTGTGCATCCCCTGGCTCATCGGGCAGCCTGTATTACAGGACTTGCCGAGTCCCTATCAGAGCTGCCCCATACAGCCCCTCCGGTACCCAGGGCCCTAAATGCTCTAATGTCCCTAAAACAGAAGGTGGCTTAGCCCTGGAGGAGCCACAGTGGTGTGTAAGCCAAAGCCCCAGCACCTAGGCTGGGTGGTAAAGCCAGTGGGGAGCCCCACCCCCACCCACCTAACTCAGCACATTCCAGTGCCTGGAATTAAAGACCATTTGGTGTCCGTCTCCAGAGGATCACAAATGAGGGACCTCGAAATGTGTGGGCACCTGCCCATTTCTGAGTTTATGAGTAGTGCACCAAAATCAGTCACCTTTCTCAGTTTGCGGTGTAACGAGGCTGAGTGAAAGGAAAGGAGGGAAGGAGGAAGGGAACAGGGCTTATTTAAAACCTACACAGCAGCAGAGGCTGTGCTGGGCCTGCACCCCTGACCCCGACCCCGCAGGGTTGGCTTGCTCAGGTCACGTCTGCTCATGTCCCCAGTTTCCGTATTCTTGGGACCTCCTAGACTGCAGCCCTCGTCATCCCCCAGCACTTCATCTCGCCATCCCATGCAGCTCTCCACACTTCCCTCCGCCTGCCCCTCCCCTCCTTCGGAACCTGCTTGCTGCCATTAAGAGACCGGTCCCCTCAGAGCGCCCTCGGCCATGCCCCCTCTCCAAAGGACATCATTTCCTGATTTGTCTTCTCAAATTGGGCTGCTGGTTTCCCTTTGCCCCAGGACACCCCAGGCCAGGGGGCAGCATCAGGAGCCCCATGTTGCCTTTGGATGTCTTTGATTCCATTTCCCATACCTCAGAAAACTGTCTCCTTAAAGCTCACAGCCCTCGCTGGCCTTCCCTGTCACTACTACCCGCCACTTCCCAGGATCCCCACTGTCACTTACTCTGACCTGATTACCATCTACTCTCCATTCACAGCCTGTGCACCTTTCCCAGTGGTCTCAGCCGCCTGCGGTGATGGATCCATCTGAGTCCCACACCTCGCATTTCTGAATGACCTCCACATCAGCGGCCTCCGCCTCTGCTCCATTTCCACATAGTCACCCCCATGAGCACACCCCGGCCCACCCCAAGCTGCCCCTCCGCTCACACCTTCACCTCTCTCATGCTGCTCACGGAGGAGGGTAGACTGACGTTGCCTGGTTTGACCCAGGCCCCTTGATGAAATGGTACGACCCCAGCTACTAGACATAGACGTGCAGTCTCTGAACACACAGTCATACAACAGGGGACAGACTCCCAGGGTGGGTCTGCTGGGGACTTACAGTGTTTCAAACTCACCTAACGTCAGGAAGAACCAGTCACCCAGAGAGGACACCTTCAGACAGACGTTTGCAGCGCCATTGAGAAGCTCCTTCAATGTCTACAGTTGGCCTGAGCATGACTCCCCTTGAGAATTTAAATAAATAAATAAATAAATAAAAAGAAAGAAGAGAAAAGGAAAGAAAAGCTAACTTTCCATGAATGCATCTCACACTCCAACCACTGTTGTAATGTTTTACACGTATGGTATATGGCAATTAATTTAACTCTCTTCATAATCCTTTTAACTTAATACTCTTATTATCCCCATTTTACAAATAAGAAAACTGAGCCACAGAAAAGTGAAGTAATCTGCACACAGCTGTTAAATGGCGGAACCAAGATTCAGACTCAGCAGCCAAGCCCCAAAGCTCACACACTTGGCTACTTCATTCCACAGCTGCTATGGTCAAGGAGATGGCATCGGGGGTCACCTTAAGCTAAGATCAGCTCATACTTCTATCCATACCCTGGGGAAATTCCAATGCCTTCCTCAAGTTCCCGAGACTTTACAAGGGGTCAAAGATCTCGTGGTCACCTCTGACGCTAACTGTATTGCTCTACTGCACTTGCCATAATTCCCACTCTCGACTCCCCATCTCATGAGACTCATTTCTCTCCACCCTGACATAGAACCAAAGAAGAAACTCAGTCTTTCATTACCTAAGTGTTTTCAAATTGCAGGTCCCATCCATTGGAGGATTATCAAATCAATGTGGTAGGTCACAATCTGCATTTTTTTAATTAACTAGAAAATATCAGAGTTCATGGGAGGAATCCTAGCCATGCAAATGCCACCACAAATACCGTGTTCCATTGCTCCCGCTGTTTGCAAGACTCCATGGTGGGCATATGATGAATACACACAGTGGCGAGGAATGGATCATTTGCTCTTTTGCTCATTGATGTCTCATTCTATTTCTCAGCTTATGATGGTCAATTTGACCATTACCATAATGGGAGGGTTAATTTGGTGCCCTTTTATTTTATATTATGATAATTTGTATTTCCCCTGTCAGCAAAGTTGTAGCCATTCAACCGAGTGTTGGTTTGTTGAGAGATTAGCTAAATTACTCCATAATATCGCTGCCACAGCAGCCATTCCGTGTGGCCAAGCGGCCTGCAGGGGCCAGAAACTGACACCAGCCCCTCCAATGACCGCAGGCCCTAGATAACAGTCCACAGAGTCATGAGGAAATGTAAGTTCCTCATATGACCTTCCCGGCAGCCCCTTGGAGCAACAGTCTCTCCTGCCTCCCAGGGCCTTCCCCTTGTGCCCGCCTTAGATAAAACCCTCGCAGAGCCTACCAAAACCTTGCTCTTTTTCCCTTGAATTGACCAATCCAGGCTTAGCCCAGAAACCCTGAAGCATTCTACCCACGAACCCTAAGAGAGGCACGTGTCCCAGTTCTGGCCATTCTCCCACCCTGCCTTGACCTCCCAGTGTGGTCCCTCCAGATGCACCACGTACCTCCTCCAGGACTTGTGAGTAATGAACTTCTTTATTTCAATTTTCTCGAGGTCTTTCGTTAAACGAAACTGTGGCTCCCCATCAGGCATCCCGGGACTCTGCTTAGTAAGACTTAATTTAACGAAGTCACAACCAGTTACAAATTTGGAAGATCTTTTTCGGAGAGGATGCTATCAGATATGTTTTTTAGTTTCTCAACAATTATTACCTTTTTGCTGAAATAGAATTAATTGTCCTTAAAATGGATACAGATAAAGGAATGATGAGAGAAAAAAATCCAGAGGCATGGGCACAAGTTCAACTCCTGAATTTGGAAATTAAAAACTAACAATACTGAGCAAATGCTGACTCTAATCAATAAACTGGGACTTAATTTGAATTTCATTCTAGAAAGTAAAGAGCAACTGTAAGATTTTATAATGAAGATTATTTAAAATGTGGGCTTTATCTAATATGCAGAATTCTTTGAAAATGACCGAACCCAGTGTATTATTTTGTAATTATATATTTTTCTGTTTTTTAATTTAAATTCAGTTAGCCAAAGTATAATACATCACTAGTTTTTGATGCAATGTTCAATGATTCATTAGTTGCATATAACACCCAATAAGTCCATCAAGTCTTTTCAAGTAAGAGGGGGGAAAAGGACAAAAATTATTGACACAATTTCCGATTTGAGAGGTAGTTCAATGTATTGGTTATGAACTAAATTCTAGAGTTAGTTGTCTGGTTTTGAATGCTACATCCTCCTCTTACCGGTTGTGATACTTGGGGCAAGTTACTTTGTCTCTCTGTGGCCTCATTTCCTTATCTGTAAAATAAAAATAATAACAGTGATTAATTAGTCCATGGTGGTGTTGTAAAGATGATACACGTCAGGCCCACAGAAAAGAGTCTGTGCATAGGGAGTGCTATGTAACAATGTCTGCTTTTGGTATTCTTAGTTTTTCTGCTGCAGCTAACAAGAAAACCTTCATCATATATATATATAATATATATATTATATATATAATGGCATATTGAGTGGCAAAAGAGAAAATGGAATTTGCAGCTCCTAAAAATATTATTCTTTCAGCACATGTGGATATGGTGTATGTACCTTTAATAATTAATCAGCAAATAGAATGAAAGCTCTTCCTCTTAATGAAAACACAGTATCACTGTGCGGAACACAGTGAAGAGTATAGATTCCAAACCCAACAAGAGGCACAGACTGGAAGAGAAGCAATGTTTCATGTATGTCAGGTATGTGTGGTACGATAATTCATGGAGGATTTGTTATATAGTTTCAACTGAATCTCACGTAACAATAAAATACAGTCACAAAACTAGAAATAGACGTTACTGGTCAATGTGAATTACACTACAGCATTATCACGAGATTAAAAGGCACAGGACAGTAAATACAGCTAGAAAACACAGTGCAGTTACTAGAAAATATTTGGATGTTACTAATAACAGTGCTATTTGAAATCTGGCTTATACATCTTGGGGTTTGGACATTTCAAAGACATTGTACCAAATCTTGTGGATGAGTTGAAAAATGCAGGCTGTTAATTTTTTTAAAGGAAGCTCGTTGAATAGCTGACTTTTTGGAAAGTTTTATTCAGAGATTAGAGCTAATCATATCCAAAGGGTATTGGTTGTTACAAATGAAAGTGTTAAGCAGGGTATATGAACTCCAGAATGAGATTCACAGTGTTCTAACTGAGAAGGAGTATCATTTGGCAATTTTTTCAAAGATGATGTTTGTTTAAAAAATGGCATATTTCACTGATATTTTCAGTATTCTTAACAAACTACCTTTGTTATTATTATTGTTATTGTCATCAGTTAGCCAACATATAGTACACTATTAAAGGAAACTACATTTGAAACCATAAAGGAAAATCACTAAGACACTCCACATATCCAAGGGTTTCAAAAGATACTATTTGCCCTGGAAGCAAGATGTAAGTAATCGCCCTATCTAGCAAATATTCCCACTATTGTTATGACATATCAAGGAGAACATTACTCACAAAAACAGCCCAAGTGAAATAGAACTAGAGATATTGTTACAACTCCCTTCTGCCTCAAACTTTTCATTTTTAACTTCCTAAAGGGAAATTGGAACATTAAAGAAAAATACTTGGATTACAAATCTATTTTCTTTTCCAAACCCTGATTCAATAATTGAGCTTAACTTGGTGTTGTCCAGAGAATAAATTATTACAGCTTACTCATTCACACTGAAGAATGTTTAGAAGACTCCGTGTTTATGTTCATCATTTTGGATTCAGACTAATAAGAATTTCTTAAGTTAAATATAAAAAGCATATTAGTAATATTATCACTCACAGTAACTCATTTGGGTAAACTAAATTTTCAAACTTGACTACATTAAAAACAGAACACTTGGGATCAACAGTCCAGCAGATATGCTTGGAGTCTTGTCCATGTGTGTCCTGGGATGAATTTATGATCCTAGGCAAGAACAGACAGCTATCTCATCATATCATCTTTATTTTATATCGAAAGTAATGATATCATATCATTATTTGGAATTATAATTTTATTATTAAAAATTGTTTCCACGTTGCATTTAAGAATTAATAATACCATATTTGATATTTATCTGTATGTTTTTACCTTATCACACAAAGTAAGGATAAGTCTTGCTTCATGGAATAATGCGTGTGTGTGTGTGTGTGTATGTAGTACTGGGTTGAATGAAAATGCCTACCAAAAAGATTAGTCAATCCTCTCAACCCTCCCCTAAACCATCCATGAAAACAAGAATGTTGCCGATATCAAAATGGGGCGGGGAGGGGAGGGTCTGCTCAGCATGGGGAAGGGTTACATGGCCACAATGTGAGGCCATCAGTTGAAATTGCGATTTAATCATCCTTGTTCTTAAATCATCTAGCCACCCTGGTCCTCTACCATGTGCCGGCTCCTCTCTTCCCTTTGCTAACCCTTCTCCTCACCATTCCCTCAACCCACTTCCCCAAGTGCACCCAGAAACTCCCCATACATTTCACTCCAGTAAACTCCATCTCCAGCTCTCCTCAGCAACTCCCCACCCCCCTAGCGAATCCCAAACCACTCAAGTTCTCAGCTAAGTAAACACAGGCCCACTTCCCTCGGGCAGATCTTGGCTCCTTTACGTTCTCAGGCTCCAAACCCATCAGTCCATCCCACCTTCCTTCATCCCTGGGATTCTCAAGCAAATCTCCTTGAGGCCACTTTACCTTATCCTCAGGTCTACTTGGCTCATCTTTCTCCTCGCAGCCTTGCTTCTCTCTCTCCTTTCCCACCAGGCCCTGCTACAATGGCTCTTCAAAATCATCAATCTCTTATAAACGAATCTGCCTATAAGCAAAACCACCGTGAGAAATCTTCATTCTTCCACTGAGACCTGAAACTCTCCCTTGGGAGCTGTTCCCTCCTTCACCTCCCCTAAAAATGGCTCTACAAGTCACACTTCCGGAGCACTTAGCTCTCCCTGGATGCCAAGTGCTTTACATAAATTATCTTCACCACAGCCCAGCAAGGTAGATTTGATTCGTTCCAGGGTTTTACTGGAAAGACAAATGAGGTTTATAGAGACAAAGTAACTTTCCCATTCATGCAGCTTTCCTTGGGGCAGCTGGATGGGAAAATATCACTGCCCTCACTGACATCCACGCTCCCTCTCTGCATCACGCTTCTGCTGTGTTAAAGATTGCACCTTCCACCATGACCACACCCAAGTGAAATTGGAGCAAAGCAGAAAACAGGAAGAAATCTAATCTTCTAAGAACTCTTGAGTTCCAGGAGGACAAGGATTTTGTTTATTCGTCATTGTATGCCCAGAACCTTGAATCCTGAACGTAGCACATATGAAGGACTCAGAAATAACTGTGCAATAATGGATAAATGAAATTCAAATTCCTATCTCTGCCAGTTAATTTCCTAGCAATAAAAGCAACAGTAAGAGTGTTTGCATACAGCTCACACATACATCCATTACCTGATTTGAGACTTGCACCACGCTCAGGAGTTTAGCATTGTTATCATTCCCATTTAAGGAACACCCAGTCTTAGTCAGCTCAGGCTATTATAACAGAATACCGTAGACTGGATGGCTTAAACAACAGACATTTATTTATCACAATCTAGAGTCTGAGAAGTCCAAGGTCAAGGTGCCAGCAAATTCAGTTGTTGGCGAAGACTCCCTTCCTGGCTTGGAGACTGTCTCCTTCTTACTGTGTCTTCACATGATGGAGAGAGAGAGGAAGCAAGTTGTCTGTCAGCTGGTCTCATAAGGGCACTAATCCCATCATGGAGGCTCTATCCTTCTGACCTCCTCTAAACCTGATTACTTCCCAAATACCAACAAATACCATTCCATTGGAGGTTAAGGCTTCAACATGTGAATTTGGGGGGAACATAAACATCCAGTCCGTGATACCCACTATGGAATACTAGGATATAAACTAGTGACGAGAGGAAGTATAGCCATGCTACCCACTCATTCATTCACCTAACAGCAAGTATTTACTCTGTGCCAGACACTGTTCTAGATTCTGGGAATTCAACAGTGACCAAGACGACGCCCCTGCCCTCGTGGATTTCAAAGAGTAGTGGAGAAGACAGAAAAACAGGTAAGAAAATATATTTATAATACAGTACAAAAGAGAGACGAGTGTCATTAAAGTGGGGGTGAACTAGGGACGGGGATTAACGAGTACACTTACCGTGATAGCACAGGGTGGTGCATGGAACTGCTGAATCACTCTATTGTATACCTGAAACTAATATAACACTGTATGTTAGCTATACTGGAGTTCAAATTTGAAAAGCTTACTTTAAAAAATAAATCATTAAAAATATTTAAAAATAGTAAAGTAGGAGAGAAGTGAGGGCTGCTACTTTAGGGTGGTAGTGGTTAAGGAAGAGCCGGGGGGCACCTGGGTGGCACAGCGGTTAAGTGTCTGCCTTCCGCTCAGGGTGTGATCCCGGCGTTGTGGGATCGAGCCCCACATCAGGCTGCT
>NC_048226.1:65539628-65546774 GCF_002007445.2 Ailuropoda melanoleuca
TTTTAAAAAAAAAAAAAAAAAAAAAGGAAGAGCCGGAATGACGTGAGCAGGCAGAGAAGCCAAGGGCATCCCCGGGTGATGGGGTCGAGGCAGGGGGAGCAGTGTGCTGGCGCGGGGAGGTGTATACTCGGCTCCCCTAAACCAGAGTCACGAGGAAGGATGGCTGTTGCACAGCCTAGTGGAGGGAAAGTTGTAACAGCTCTGCCCACTAGCCCACAGGATGACTTGGTCCGAACCAGAAAACCCTTCATTGTCACTTTACTATCAACTGCCAGAAAAGTAAATGAATAAATACACAATTCCGTGATGATCGCCGACACCAATGCTACTTCCTGCAGCTGTCGAAGCCTACCCTGGCCAATGGCAGGTGCGGTCCCGGGCAGGGAGTAAGACTGCGGAGAGCTCCGAGCAAGAGCTGTCAATCTGAGAGTCTTCAGCCTACTATGGTCTTGAAAGCCAAGGGCCTGGATGAGATGACCAGGGAGGCGAGTGTGCGGCTGGAGAAGAGAAGAGGTTCAAGACAGAGCCCACACGTGGTCCAGCACCCGGAGTTCTGGAAGAGAAGGATCCAGCAAGTGCGGTTGGAAAGGGATGGCCAGTGATGCAGGAGGGAACCCAGGAGGGGGCAGTATTGCTAAGTCAAGCGGAGGGGGCCTCAAGAAGGAAGAAGCGGCCTGTCCCATGAGGCCCATGAGTTGAGATAAAGAGCGTGGAGTTTCCGCTGTCAGTGTAGACACCCAGAATGTGGTGGAGTGCTGAGGAAGGAAACCTGGTGGGAGCCGTTTAAAGAGAGAACAAGTGAAGAAGTGGAGAAAGCAGACAGCTCTTTGAAGGAGTTTTGCTCTAGAGGGGAACACAGAATGACAGAACGACGCTGCAGCCTGAGTAGGACGGGGTGGGGGGGTGGTTAGGATACGAGGCGCTGCAGCGCGCTTTGGTGCTCAGCGGAAGGCTAGGTGAGAGGAGTGGGGTACGTCCCTGGAAGGAGGGGGAAGGAACTGACGAGGTGAGCAAAGCTGCCGGGCAGAGACCCTGCTCAGGTCCATGGTCATGAGTTTAATACACAGCTCGTCACCCGGTCATGTGCTCTCTGCAGGCGGCATGCGGCTGCTTGGTACAGGCTCAGAGCGGTGGCGGAGGGAGATTTAAGCAGGCTTGGCGTGTTGTGGAAAGTACAAAGAAGGGAGAGACAAAGGAAGGAGCCAGGTGGCGTGCAAGACGGTCCGTGAGATCTCAGCTGAGTGAGGAGGGAAGAGAGGGCACGGCAAAGGCCGGAGATGGATGGGAGGTCTTGGAGAGGCCAAAGGATTCCTGGAGTTGGGCCACTGGGGGAAAGGAGCTAGAATAGAACAAGACGGTGGTCAGGGAGCACTGCAGTGACGTGGAGGCCTGTGGTGAGGGACTGGCTAAGGCAAAGTCAAGGCTACGGCCATGGGGCTTGGACGCTGACAGGGACACAGGGCCAGACCCTGGCATCCCAGAAGCTGGGTGTTGGGCCACTCATCTACTGAAGGTAATGACAAGGTGGTGGTGGCGGGAATCCAGGGGCTAAAACTTCCAATAAATGAGGGGGTGGGAGGAGGAAGGGTAGCCGGCACGAAAGGGGAGCAGGAAAATGTAGGGCCCCTGGGAGTGTCTCAAGTGCTCTGGATGCCTGAGAGAGCGGGAACCGCAGTGAGAAGCAAGGGCGAGACCCCACCAGCCTCCATGCCCAGGCTACGAGAAGGTAGGAGAGGAAAAAGACAGGAACATCTCCTGACAGACCTTCACGGGATTTCAGCGGGGGCTCTGGGAAGAGGAAGAAAATGTCCAAAGAATCATTTTTGGCTCTGGGGTTTTGCTGATGACAGACCATGAGTCTGGAGGGCATAGTGGGAGGGTTTGGGGGGCGGAGGAGGCTCCAAGCTGCAGTCAGACAAGGGGCTGTAAACGAGAGCAGAGGGAGAGGGAGGCAGAATGGTTGAGAATGCTGAGCTTCTCCTGGCTTCCGAGGTAAAGGGGCCAGGCTGTGGGGAGGGCATGACGGGAAGGGAGTCCTAACAGACAATTATCTGAAATTGCTGCATCTTTTGGAACTGGCCTCTGAGCGATGAGCTGGGGAGCATTGAGGGAAAGGAAGTGAGGATCTCTCCAGAAGCATGAGTTGAAGCCAAAGTGCTTCGTTTCTAAACTGAATTATTCAGGAGATTTCCTTATTCTCAATTTCTCTTTGCCGACAGGGTCCGGACTCCCTGTCCTAGTTAGGCCAATGTGAGCCTTTGAGCATTCTGCTTCTCGGACCAGCTTTCAAACTTGAGCTCATCTCTGCAGTGAAATGCACCTCCTCCGATCCCCCTAGAATAAACAGGCTATGGAAATAAACATACTGGGGACAGTTTTGATAGCATTCTGCCCAACCTTGCCCAACACTAAGGGCTTTTCACAGCCTGAGCCGTAAATAAAATACCTGAGATTTATTTTCAGTGAAAACACTCAGATGTCCCTCTGCAGTAGACAAACACATGGGAAGGAAAACATGAAATAGGGAAATATAACCCAAGCTAGAGGCCATCATACTAATCATCTTTTTTTTTTTCCCCTGAAGAATCACAGAAAAAAACTGGACTCCCAGATCATGTCTTTTCATATCTCTCTGCCTGCACCAAGCCATTTTGCTCCCTGAAATGTGCTTCTTTGCCTTTTCTGCCTGAAAATTCCTTTTCGGGCTTCAAGACCCAGTTCAAATGCCACCTCCTCCTAGAAGCCCTCTTAGCATCAGCCTCTCACTCCTTGGCCCAGTCAATTCCTCCTACCTATTTTCCCACGTGACTCTGTGGTTTGCTACAATCAGCCCTCGTGTCTCCAACGCATCCCGCACTTGGCCAGCTACTTCCTCTGGCTCACCCTGACCTAACCCTTCACCTCCTGCTCCCCACTGCTCACCACCTTTCCCTAGGGCTCACGTCTTCTTATCCTTCAGCTTTCTGCTTATAAATCACTCCTTCAGGGAAGCTTCCCTGGTCCCATACTTAGAGTACATCCTCCCTGTTATTCCTTCTTAGTTCGCTGCGTTTCCTCCAAGCTCTGGTCACAATTGGCCCTCAGGACACGCTGCCCCCTCCCGATGAGCACACAGCTCCTGCAAACACTTCCCCTGTCTCACCAATGAGCCCCGAGTTAGACACCATCTAGATATGAAAAGAACTATTGTCAATCTATCTTCTGTCACCGAACTGCATTTGTTTTAACCTGAAATTGTGTTTTAACTTTTCTTTTTTCAGCATGAACAACTAAAAAAAAAAAAATCAGGTCATCCATCACTCACTGTTGAAAGTAAGCCTTGTGTTTTGAGTGCATTTCCAGCCTACTGTGGAGGTTGGGAGGATAGGTCACAGAGAGCCACAGCTGCCCCCTTCAGCCAGAGCTGAGGAGGGAAAAGGAGCTATTTCTGACCATCTCCCCCATCAGAACCCAGAGGAAGAGGTCCAGCTCGGAGCAAGAATTTCCCATTCTGTTCTCTGTGGAGCAGCCAGAAGGAACTTCTCAA
This sequence comes from Ailuropoda melanoleuca, assembly GCF_002007445.2. Taxonomy (NCBI): domain Eukaryota; kingdom Metazoa; phylum Chordata; class Mammalia; order Carnivora; family Ursidae; genus Ailuropoda; species Ailuropoda melanoleuca. The sequence goes on from NC_048226.1 coordinate 65,543,155, forward strand.
AATGCCCATCTGATCAGGTCCCTTTCTTGTCTGTAAACCCCTTAAAAACCTTTACTGCCCATGAGATGAATTCCACACCTTTTAACGAAAACTGCATGGTTGGATCTCTGATCGTCTCTGTATTTGCAACCCATGCCTGTCCACGTCTTCGAGGGCCCCCTAAATAGCAATCCTCTTTCCCAACTATGTTCCGGACAATAAAGAGACAGGACAAAGGAGCAAGCAGATGGAGACCATTACGGCACCTGTGGTCATGATGAAAGCAGCTTGCAGGATGTCGCCAGAATCCGTGGGCTGGTGTGCGTCCGGGCTCTGCGCCCCCAAATTAGGCAGACTTCCCTGGCCTGGGGGAGGCAAGTGCTGATGGGCAGCCAGCCATGGACAAAGCCTCTCCCTGTGGACCAGCGGAAATCCAGGCTCACTGCGGGCAGCTTCCTCCCTAGAGCCAAGGAAGACATTGAGCTGCCCCTGCCTGCCACCGAGGTCATCCCTGCTCCATCCCCAGGAAGGTAAGTGAGTGAGGCCCAGAAGGCCACAGAGAATGAAGTTCCCTCCACGTGGGAGGAAACATCAGGAGAGGCGAGGCACAGCCTGCTTCACACAGCCCTCGCTTGCTTCCCCACGCCAGCCAGGTTGTCTGGCTCCAGGTCCTCACACGCACCTCCCCTCCACCACACGCCCTTTGAGCGTAGTGTTCCTCTGCTGGAATGTTCTTTGTGGCCCTCGTGGCCCAGTTAACTCGGGCCATCCCTCAACTCTCAGCTGGCGCATCATGTCCCCAGGAAAGTCTTTCCTGCCTCCCCACCCCAAGACCTTGCCGCTCTCCTCCCAGGAGAGTTGTCATCTCACACGGTGCGCGTCGTTGAGCTCATCGGCAAGACTATTCATGGAACTACCTTCCTTCACAGGAGACTAGAAAAACAACTCTTTAGCTTTTTCTATGGGAGTACAGGCAACGGGTCTGGAAACGGATGCAAAACTGACCCATCCCCACCTGCCACAACTACCTCAATTATCAGTCTGTCTTCTTAGTAGTCAGTGTTTGTGTGTCAGTCTCCCTCACAAACAAGGCAAAGGCAGAAATGCCTTCTCACTCATGCTTGTGTCTCCAATGTTCCCGGTACACAATAAGTAGGAGTTCAATAAAAAAATGTTTTACAGGATTAAATGTCTCATTCCCCAGCTCCTGTGCTAGGGCTGACCCCTAGGAAAGAAACCATTCTGTCTTTCAGATGGGCCTCTTGCCCAGTCCCACAGCCCCACTGCTGACAGGAATTGGCAAACGTGTGTAGGCTTCTGGGCTCGCAATCTTCACAGAACCATCCAGAAGTGCTGGAGTAGAGAAGAAGGCAGGATGGGATAAATTACAGGAGTGTCTTAAAAATTTCAGTACAACCCAGTCTTTATTTGGCCTTGTTAGCAGAAAGAAAATAGATTTTGAGTGAAGAGACCCCATTTTCTTCCAGTATTTTCCGATAACTAAGTAGGGTCTTAGGAAGTTGCTCCGTACACCGCCAGGCCACAAGATCATCATCTGTAGAATGATGACCATCCAGCCACAGGTCCTTAGGAGTCAGCTTCTTAAAACTGGAAGGGACACTAATGCCTCCTTTTGAGAGATTAGAAAATTGGATCCTAGGGAGGAAGAGTGATTGACACCAGGTTTTCCAGCTAGAATGACATGGAGTTGTCTGAATGAACATCCACACGAACACAAGAGACATGATAACCACGTGATCGTGAACTCCACCACGTTCTGCTGTGGCTGCTTGGCATGGCTGCTGCTGACCGGAAGAGTCTCAAAATACCTCCAGGCTGAGGCATCACTGGCATCCTCACTGACTCACCTCAAGGATGCCGTTTTCTGGTACCCGAGAGCCAGATTATGTTGAGCCACATGTGTCCCGAAAAAGTCTTCTCATTCTTATGTATGTCAACAACAGCAGACAGGCCAGCAACACTGAGGTCAGAGAATCACGGAGACTTTAATTCGTCCTGGTGGGAAGTCTGGGCTCTTCACACCTGCACCGTTTCATGCCCCCTCAGGTCTGGTCCAGTGGTGCCCGACCCCAGCGTGCCAGGAACCAAGACGGCATGACCCATTGAGAAAGCACAAAAGGTCCGAAAGCTACCCTGAGTTTGGCAATGCTTCTCAATAAATTTGTATTTTACTCAATAAAATGAATTATTCATATGTTTGCAAAACAGTAATTTTAAGAAGATGACTACTTATCAGCCATTTAGTCTAAAAGTCAATGCTTGCTTCTCATAGTTTGAGAACGACTGTTCTAAAAGTGAGCAGACAAACAATCAATATGCCGTTATTTGAGTGTTTCTCTAAAGATATGTGATGAAGACACTACGGCATGGTGTAGAGAAGAGTGGGTAGGAATTAGGAGACCTGGTGAATATCCTCTACCTACGTCTATATGGCATTGGGGGGTCACATTACCACTCAAGGCCCTTGTGTCCTTTGCCTACAAGAAAGTGATTTGCAACATGACAGGCACATGGGACTCACCAAGGTCCCATAGCTAGCTGTTCTGATTTCATTGGTCTGGATATGTCGTAGATATTGGGGTGTTTTTTATGCCCCTTAAATGATTGCAAGATGCAGTGATGTTGAGAACCACCACTGCAAGAGGAAAGGGTTGGACTAGATAAAGCCCAACAAATACTGACCATCTTCTGCCAACGCCCTTCTCTCATACACCCACTGAAGACATTGCTGTTGACAGGGGCGCCCCTTCTGCTGAGCCCAGATGTTGTCTCAATCTCTCCACACAACATCCCACACAACCACCACCAACGGTCCAAAGTTGGCACAAGGGATGTGATCTTTCGGCCATTCAGAGTCAGATAAGTCTTAGGTCCCATCTTTAAAATTCTGTGATTCTGAGACTCCCGCTAGTCCTGAGATATGAAAAATGAGCATGGAGTTCACAAGTTACCTCATGGGCTAACTGATGTGTCCCAGACCTGGCTCTTCTTGTTTCCTGCCTGATGCCCACCCTGACTATGGTAATAATACTGATGAATTAACTCACATTAGGGTAACCAGCCCGTGCTTATCCAGACACTTGGACAATAAATTGTGCTCTGTCTTCTGCTATTGAGGGCTCAAATATTCATTGTGTTTGTCTTAATAAACCAACTCCAGCATGAGCCTCTAAGAGATGATAGTACAGACACTGGCTACTTGAATAGCAGAAAATCTAATCTAATAAAATTGGAAATAATAATTAATATAGTTACATTAAAGAATATTGGAAGTTACCTAATGGAATAGAACTTTCTAAGCTTGAAATATCATTTCTAAAGTTTTTTTGCTTTGTTTATTTTGTTTCTGGGGAGGACGGGTACGGACTATAAATGATTTGCAGCTAAGCACATGAATAAAGAAAAGTCTTTACTGTGTTTTCAGCATGATACTTTGTCTTTCGGTGTTCCCATGGTATTAAATATGAAGAAAGTATGCCCATAACAAGTTATAACAAACAATATAATGGCAAAAATGCAAATTAATTAATAAATGATGCTTTCTGAAGCAATTTCTTTTTTTTTAATGATTTTTTATTATATTATGTTAGTCACCATACAGTACATCCCCGGATTCCGAT
>NC_048226.1:65861115-65913424 GCF_002007445.2 Ailuropoda melanoleuca
AGACAGACTCCAAGGGACTGTGCTTAGAACTAAGTTCACTGTTTTGACTATTGCGTGAAGTAAAGTGGTCTGTGGCTGAGGTTGTAATGTATCTGTGTTCGCCTACTCATTGAGTAGCTGCCATTTACCAGGCACTGACTTTAGTTTCAAGTAGGGTATGACCTATAGTCTTAGCCCTCAGAGATTATTTCTTAGCCATTCACTGTGAATGACTAAATTTTGAAAAGTGAAAGATGGAGTTTAACTAAATGCCAACTTCTAAAAATGTCAAAATAATCAGCTTTCAACCAGTTTTGTTCTCTAGCACCTTAATTGGCATGTTCCATCTTAAAGACCCTACAGTTGTTTTCTGATTTCCAGGTACTTCATTGATCTTAGTAGAAAAGGACAGTAGGAAGCGTTTTAGTCAGTATTGACGGACTATAATAGAAATAGTATGGCCCTTATGTCACCACGCCTTCCTTGAAATTATCAATAATATTAACATTATTTAAATTTAAAAAAGATGATGTTGTCCCTTCAGAATGTAAAACTGCCTTTGGATGACTCTCATTGAAAAGAGCGTGAGGTACCGTGTGAAGACGGTTCTTCAGTCAGCATTTAGTATGTGGTGGAGGAAGCGAGACAGGCGAGGCTGTCACAAGCCCTAGTGAAGGGACAGACTCATCACCAGGCATCTTGACTTTGGATAAAGGGTCCAAGGTCATAGAATATTTGAGACAAAAGGCCAATATCGGGGTGTTAAAATACCAATGTAAAGTGAAACTTCAAGACAAGTTTGAAGGGGCGCCAGGGTGACTCAGTTAAGCATCTGCCCCCAGCTCTGGTCCCAAGGTCGAGCCCCGTGTTGGGCTCCCTGCTCAGTGGGGAGCCTGCTTCTCCCTCTCCCTCTGCCTGCTGCTCCCCCTGCTTCTGCTCACTCTTTCTCTCTCCTCTCCCTCTTTCTCTCTAATAAATAAATACAATATTTTAAAAAACAAGTTTGAAGATAAATTGCAAGAAACTGTGACAAACTACCTAACTTAATGTGAAAGCAAGTCTGTTTTGACAAACAGAAGGCAAAGTTACAGTCCTTTTTTTTCTTTTTAAAAAATGTGTTTAATCTTCTGTGCACGTTTTGCAGAATCTGAGTGTTGTATTTTGCTCAGGAAAGAGAATAAATTGGATGCAGTGGCTGATTTTTACTCCCTTTTAAGTAGCTCCGCTGTGTTTTGCGGACAATCTCTTCAAGGACAATGATAGATACGAATCTGTTAATTGTTTAATGAGGCTGAGGAGCATTATGCTGAAGCTCAGTCATGCAAATTTTAATATTTCTAACGTCGATTACAGCTACTGCCGCTGGTCGTAAGTTACTGTATCTAATGTGCGCGCGTGCGCGCGCACACACACACACCACACACACACACACACACACACACACACACACTGGTGTGCAGATGCAGGGAGGGGAGCTGTGGCTTTGTTGTAGAGAATACGCTTTTCTCCCCAGTCAAGCTGAGACCCTCGTGGCCATGCTGCTGCCAGATACTGGGTTAAGTGCCTTTGGGTGGAAGCTCTGACCCTTGCCCTTCTTTCATTGGAGTCCCAGCAGGTGCTCTTCCTTCAGGCTTCCCTCCCTTTGCCTGTGTGCTTACCTGTCTAACCGCAGCGCGTCCTCTTCTCTCTGGGCCTGATCCCTCTTCCCGAGACGCCTAAAGTCGCTTTCCCTGTGTGTTTTTCTTGGACATCTTGTTCACACCCATGCGTTGATCATGCCCGATTTTACCAGTTTCCCCTCCAGTCCTCTGTTAATTATTCTTTATGAAGCCGCCTCTGTTCAAATGACTGGGTGGTGTCTGTCTCCTTGTTGGACCCTAGCCAGTGTCGACGTCCTCTGCCTAGAATGCCAGGCTGCATTTGCCCATCTGAGGCACCATACAGACTCTGCCAGGGCCAGCCCCGGTGATGCCTCACTCTCTCACTCCACCGACATCGGAGTTCCTGCTGTCAAATGGGCACTGGGTCCAACCCCAGGCTTAAGTAAGACTGGGCTTCTGCCCAACAGGAACTCCGAGCCTGGGAGGAGAGAAGAATAGGTCGTCAAGTGTGTTGAGTTAGAGAGGTAGGAGTGTGTGTGTGTCTGTGGTATTGTTGGGGGAATAGGGTATGACAAAAACTTAAAACAGAAAACTTAAAAAGAAAATTTTAGTTTTGTGCCTCTGGAAGCTAAAAGGATGAATAAATATAAATGCAAGAAGTTGACAAATACTAACCTTCAGTGTAAGTGATGCCCATAATTTTGTTTTGTTCTTTTCCATTTGTGAATGTTCTTTCTCTTTCCACAAAGCGCTTGAGGTGGTAAGGTTTTAGTTCATCTCATCTCTGAATTCCTAAGGGCAGGGACTGTCCTTTATCTTAACTACCTTGTACCCATAATGCCTGTCATCTAGTAGGTGCATAATAAATGGTAGTTGACTGAAGAAAGGCTAATTATACTGAGTTCATATTCCCTGGTTTATTTTTTTTTACTCCAAAATCAGTCCGTGTTTTCTAATATTTAGCAGTTCGTGAACCATCCCAAGCACTTGGTTTTGCCCTTGGGATGTGAGTGGGAAGGTTGTCAATCAACTCGAGTTCTTGTTCTCATTTGTTCCTCTTCAGCCATCTACAGACAGTATCAGCCATCTCGAGTGTGTCAAGCAGGGCTGAGTACTTTGTAGACCTCTCATTCTCTGGGATCCGTATGTTACAGGTATAGAAATGGAGGTTAAGTAAGTTACTCAAGGATACACTGAGAAAATGTGGCTGATTCACCATGAGTGGTTCCCGTGGTCAGTCAGGTGCCCGCCCCTTCGTGTGCACATGTAGACGTTACCCAGAAGCCTTCTTTCCTCTCGAGAGACATAGTCTCCTCCTCCGTAGTCCTAGAGACACAGCCCTGAGGCCCTCCAGGCACCTTGACATCCAGGGACTGGGTTTGGGAAACCTGGAAAAGGCCAAAAGTCTCTTCCCATTTTCTCCTTTAAGAAAAAGGCTCATTGGAGTGTAGCCACTTGCTGTCGAGTTGAAATTCGGCACAGGTGATGGCCGACGTTTCATTGCGTGCAAGTTCCATTGAAGTGGAAGCTCGGGGGGATGGGTGTGCGCCTTCACACACTGACCCTCGCCTGCTCTGTTCTCCTCAGGTGCTGTTACCCCCGTACGATGATGCCGCTGTGAACGGCACTGCCAAGGAGCCGCCGCCCCCTTACGTGTCTGCCTGAGCCTGCGAGTGGGGTGGAACTGAGAACAGCAGCTTGATTGCCAGACGTCAGAGCAATAGTCTTTCTTTTCACTTCTGGGATGAGCTCTTGGAGCTTGTTTGTTGATGAAATCCTCCAGTTTTCAAATGTAGATGTTAAGTTGAAACCCTCTTTAGTTTTAAGCATACGCTTGAGCACGGTGATAGACTCTGTAGAATTCCCTGTGTGTGGGGGTGGGGCGCAGTGGGCTTCCCTTGTCTTCCCTGGGGTCCCCTAGGCATTGTAACTTCCCAGCCATTTGGAGGAGCCTGGCATCAGAGAAGTCTGGTTTTGTCCCTGCTGGGCCTCAGTCAGGGAGTTAATCACACTTTGTCTCTCTGTTCCTTCTTGCCTCTTTTGAAAGTATAAAATAAAATCAAAATTAGACACTGCTTTTCTTAAGCCATTCCAGTGTTTGAACAAACCCTTCAAACCGTACAGAACAGGAATGTCAGTTGTGTGGTCATTGCTCTAATGAGGGAAACAGGAGTCCATATCTATATAAATAAAACAAGAATTTCCTTAAGATTCCTTATGACTTAAATTCAATGACAGTTTGTATTTGCTCTTCAAGGATTTTGTCCATGGGCGAAATTGAGACCCTTCAGCAATCCCAGGCAGTGACTGTGACCGCTCTCCAACGGCTGCTCTTGGATGTCCCGTGTCTGGGGTCATGGAGTGGGGGGGCCTCACGTGTGTTACAGGGATGGCAAGGATGCGTTTAGTACCACATGGTATCTGGTGCTCCCTTCCTCCCGGTTTCCCATGCCCACACAGGACGCTTTTCACTAAGGATTTGCCTAACAGTGTGAGAAAAGGTTTTCTTCTTCTCTGCCTGCAAGGTACATCCTACTATGTTGAAATTCCGAGTATGCCCAGTCATCTGTTCAAAAATAAAATGGTCTTCAGGAAAACGAGGTGGAGTGCTTTTCTTGTGGAATGCTCTTATCTCGACTCCCTGAACTTCAAGGAACTTTTACATATTCATGTGTTCAGAAGTCACAGCTCCCCTGTTTGTGCATTCTTGAGTGTGCTGTAAATGGAGGCTTTGCAATTAAAGTGAGATTTGCCCACATCTGAGAAAGTAAACTTTTGACTCTGTGGTGATGGTACCTGGGGACCCTTCCCACCCACATACGGCTCAAGGAGGCAGCTTTATAGCTTGTTTCACACATTCATGTATATATATATTTTTTTTTTCTTTTTCTGTTTCAGTGCTGATAAAATCAGAGCACCTTAGGCCAAGAGAAATGGAGCTGAACAGACCCGAGGTTCTAACATTCCTACCGCACCCCTNGGACCCGAAGTTCTAACATTCCTACACCGCACCCCTACCGAGCTCTCTGTGCTCAGTTGTTTTGCACATGGTTGCTTTCTGTCCACGGTGTACTTCTAAGAAGCAGTTCGGATTTTCCTCCATTCCAAGGGAGATTAAATAAGGGAGGTAGGAGGGGGGATTTTTATCCCTGAGAATCCGCCTCAGTGATTCCTTCTGGTATATCTCATTAGTATTCTTTATAAACTCAGCCTGAGAAATTTTCTCCCTGGAAACTTTGTGCCCATAAGATTCACAGTAAGGTAATCATATTGATGAAGGCACATAGGACATCACAGTGGCTTGCGTGGACCTCCCTGTGATTTTCCAGCCCTTTGACTAATAGTTTTTGTGGTATGAAAAATGGCGCATGGTTACTGATTTTGAGTCTGTGTGGCGTCCTCTGAAGGAATACTGTTCATGTAATGCTCAGACCACACCACAGACACCGGGATAGCCCTTCATTCTCAGGGGTCCACCTGGAACTGGCAAAGCAGCCTTTCCTGACCTACAGCATAACCAGGCTGTGCGCGAAAGCCGCCTCCATAATTACCCCTGCAGAGTAAGGAACTGTCCTCTCAGCTCCAGTGCGGGGAGGTTGTGATGTTCGATTAAAATGACCCTGCAGAGCCCATTCCATGACTCAGCAATTCACTCTTTATCTCATCGCTAATCCAGTTAAATACCTCTCTTCAATGTATTTTAAATCCAACTTTAATATCTGACCCCGTTTTCTATTTTTGCTCTCTGCGGTCATTCCCTCACTTGTCCCCATGCCTGTACACCTCTTGGTCCCTTTACTGATGAGAGCGCCTCAGTCATCTTTCCTCCTCGTGTCTGACCACTCTCCCAAGATCCTTATGACCAGATCTTGGATATTCAGCCTAGTGCCAGAAGGTGTGCAAATGGACCCACCAAGAGGCAACCTATGTAGGAGAGTTTGGAGTCTGTTCTCTGGGCCAGAGGGAACAGGAAGCTGACACGTTTTGGCTTCGATGTGGTCTGTCCACCCTAGGAACCGAGCTTCCATTGAACAAACTGGTCAGATTTCCAGAATGCCCAGTCATATGGAGGAGTTTTAAGGCCAACAGACTCGCCCACCCCTTCCTGTACCTTCTTCCAACACAAACCTCATGTGCAGTATCTCCTCCAAGTCTGGTGTCCTTGTCCCTGCCCCCACCCTGTTGTCTTGTCCCCTGAGAATGCAAGAAACTTGCCCCCTCCCATCCTTTTTGCCCCACCTTTTTTTTTTTTTTTTTTTTTTTTACATTACTGTCTGTCCTGGCCCTAAATACTTGCTTGGTTTGACTGCTTAGCCAAACCACACCTCATTTCATGTGTCTCTTCACTCTCAGTTCATTAATCAACAATACTTCCTAGTAATGATCTCACTAGACCATCTGTATAGACACTGTCACCATTAGAGTTGTTTTCTCCGTAGAGGGGTGTATTGTATTTGAAATACTCATCCTTGGAGAATAAAATCCTGCTGTGCAAACTGAGCTTTTGTGATCAAGGAACACTAACGAGGCTGTACAAATATTTCCATTTCTTGAAAAAGATGTGTAGTTTTTGCCACCCATCTAGAAACCGACTTAAATTTCATTAATATGGCTGCTGGTTATGTAGACAGTCTCTAACGTTCTGGAGGGGAGAGGGCAGGTGTCTTTTCCAGGGTATTGAAAGAGTCCTGCAAAGGGACTGCCGGCCTCAAGTGCGGGCTCGGCCGTCACAAGGCTCCCCACCTTCAGACCTAACATGCACCAAACCCAGTGCCTAGAGCTCGGTAAAATGGGTTTTTTGGCAGCTCGGACTGGAAGGGAAGGAAAAAGGAGGCTTTGCAAGGATGTCTCCACACCCATGGAATTCACTTAAAAGTGTCTCTGCACACTGGCCAAGTTTTCTGCCAAATGACTCTGGAGTATGGAAGCCAACCAGATCGGTGACCTGCCCAGAAGCCCACGCATGCCTTTTGCTGACTATAGCACCCAGACATCAGAACAGAGAAGCTGTCGTTGGCCAACCCAGGAAAAATTACATCAAGGCCAAAGTCTTAGCACTATCCACCCATCAATGTGATCCTAATTAGCAAGGACAGCTGCTGCTGCAGAATGAGGAACTGGGCTTGAAACCGTGTCATGGACTCAAGTTTGTTTCATCCCAGCTACAACTTACGCATGCTTTTTAAAAAGTCATTTACGGTACAAGCACAGTTTTTATTAAGTCAGTGTATTGAGATGGGAACCTCTTCAATTCAGCAAATAAAATTACAACAGGTTTTCCTTGGTGTGTGCCCAGATGCCAGGGTCCGTGGCTGCAACAGAGCGAGGCGGGCTTGGAGGAGAACTGTGTGAGCCCAGGGGGACTGGGCATGGTTAGCCAGCATGTAGGGTTTGAGACACAGTTCTCTCAGGAAAGGCCCAGATTGAACTTGTCTTCATCTTGTCTCCTCCTTGGTAGTCCCACAGCCAGTACGATGGCATCCCAGCTCCCCCGGTGCCTACTCAAGACTTGAAAAGTTGTAAATTCCCGGATACCTGGGATCCTAGATTTGGGACATCCAACCCGAAGAGCCAATAATGCTTCCACCTGTGGTCTCCACCTGAAGGATCCCCCAGCTGTGAGAAGATAAGGGAACAATGGATCCGAACGCTCTGCCACCAGCCACAGCACAAAGGACCCTGTGTCCTGTGTGGTGGAGATCCCCCTCTGCCCCAGGTGGTGGCCTTTGTGAGATGTGGCTTTTCACCTGGTATTCATTTTAGCTAAAGGAATGTATTCGTAATTATTCTTTGTCACTATTTTACTTTCACTGGATGTTTCTTTAATTCTTTGAAATTTAGGCCTTTTAAAATTACATTTATCTTTCCTACATAGAGCGCCCTTCAATAAGAGAGCATCTCTAAGCCTGCGTTTATCCTGCTCTCAGTCTTCTCTGTCTCGATGACATTGACATGTCCTATTCATTGTGCCCCAAATGGGAAATTGGCCTCCCTTTCCTCAAATCTGCACCTGTTGACTTGTGTTTCAGCTCGTGGCCTCCCCATCGTCCCAGTCATCCTTCCACTCATGCCACTTGGAAATAAATCATAGGTCCTCTGCCTTGTTCCTCTTTCCCCGTTTGGCCATATCGGATCAGCCTCCAGCATCATGGCTTCTACCTTTTGGTCAGGTGGAATGACATCATTTACTGAGTCCTTCCGATGTGCCAGCCATTGTGCTAAGCGCTTCACATGTGTGAACATCTGTGTTGTATAGATGAGGAAATGAGACTTCCAAAGGAAGAGAACTGGTCCCAAGTCACACCAGTTATTGGCAGAGCCAGGCTTTAAATGCCAATCGAGTCCATGTAAGTGGGTGTTGTGTATCTTCAAGACCTCTAGAATCCCAGAATTCTGTACATGCCTCTCACTTCTGACTAACAATGGTTGATTTCCACTAATTGAAAGGAATGTATCCCAAGAAAGCGAGCATGTCATGCAAAGCCATGTGAACTTTGTCAGCTTGGGGTGGATCTTTATCTTGAGGTTTGCATTACACAAGTAAAGCTGTCAGTTTCCTATTTAATTAGACTGGAAAGTGTTCTGCAAATACCAGCTTTTAATTCGTACTATAAAGAATTTCTTCAGGCAGGAAGAAAGATCAGATGAGGTGGGCCTTTCGGAGTGGTGGCTCTAAGTGAGCAATTGCATTTTAAAACTGCACTGATTAATCTTCGTTGAGGAAAATATGCATATTAAGATTTCAGGAAGGGGCATCTGGGTGGCGCAGTCGGTTAAGCGTCTGACTTTTGGTTTTGGCTCCGGTGGTGGTCTCAGGGTCATGAGACTGAGCTCCAGGTCAGGCTCTGTGCTCTGTGGAGTCTGCTTGAGATTCTCTCTCCTTCACCCTCTGCCCGTTCCCCCCACGCAGCCGCCTAAAATAAATAAATACATCTGAAAAAAAAAAAGGTTTTTTTACTTTCAAAAGTAAGTAGAACAGTGTTGAAATTGTTTGGAGACCTTAAGATTCACCTTCCTTCCCTGCCCCTGCCCTCAGGAAGCTTGTGTCAATGTGTCGATGGTCACACCGTTGAAGGAGAAGCAGACAGAAGAGAGCAGTCCTTTGCCTCGGGGCTGTAGGCTGGCTTCTGTCCTGTGAATTTAAGGTGCTCGATCCTCCGCATCCGTGAGGGCCAGCTTCCTTAAACAGCTTCACAGTGAATCCCGCTATGATCTGGGCACCAGGAAACATTGTAAACTTGTGGGCTTTTAAAAAATAAGTAATGTAAGAAAAAAAATAAAGCCAACAATTCATCCTTGAGATCTCAACTTGAGAAACTCCCTTCTGGAAGCTTTTATGATCCACTAGTCTGGATGTATTCATTTTACAATCTTCCATAGCCTGTCCAGTGACCCAGCCAATGCACATCTGAACACTCTATGGTTCCTGTTGCCTTTTTTTTTTTTTAAGATTGTATTTATTTATTTGACAGCAAGCGAGAGAGGGGACACAGGCAGGGGGAGAGGGAGAGGAAGAAGCAGGCTCCCACTGGAGCAGGGAGCCCGATGCGGGACTCGATCCCAGGATGCTGGGATTGTGACCTGAGCCAAAGGCAGATGCTTAATGGCTGAGCCACCCAGGTGCCCCTCTTTTTTTTCCCCCAAGATATTATGTATTTGAGAGAGCATGAGCTGGGGGAGGAGCAGAGAGGGACAAGCAGAGCCTGACGCAGGGCTCAATCCTAGGACCCCAAGATCATGACCTGAGCCGGTCAGACGCTTAACCAACTGAGGCACACAGGCAACCCCAATTGTGACAAATTCTTAAGAACAGCTTCGTGGGGCTCAAGCTCCACAGAGCTCACTTCTCACAGAAGAGCCTGCTGGGAAAACATGCAAGGAAACAGGGTTACTTTTCCAGAAAACCCTACCAACGCAGCAGCTGCTGAGTGTGTAATTTGGGGGGTGGGCATCCTGACTTCTAGGAAAAAATTGTAAAGGTGATAAGTAAAAAACAGCAATACAGTAATCAGAGGATTGATCTCTGAAGAAAGATTAAAGAGCAGCTAAGATGAGAGGCTGGCTAATGTCCTACTTCAGTCTGAAATCAAGAGAACACAGCATTCTTAGCTCGCACTATTCTTGTGATCAATTTCCTTTTATATGTGATCTTAATTCAGTAGGGCGCTGAATGAAAAGTGAAATCCCTAGATGGGCCTCTCCCTCGGAACTGTCTTTTCCCTTCCCAGTAGATCAGTGTATTGTTAGGGCACTCAGTGACCAAATCTGAGACCCTACGTAATTCTGAGGCCTTGGGTATACAGGGCAAAATTCTGAACAGCTACTCTGCCACCAAAGTACAGTTGACGTGTTCACCCACTTCCTGGGCTCTTCAGATTTAAACAAAACCCCTGAAAGACTAGGTGTGATAAAGTGTGTTTGCCTTTCAGCCTTTACAAGAATATCACAAGAGTCTTTTAGTAGGGGCGCCTGGGTGGCACAGCGGTTAAGCGTCTGCCTTCAGCTCAGGGCGTGATCCCGGCGTTATGGGATCGAGTCCCACATCAGGCTCCTCCGCTATGAGCCTGCTTCTTCCTCTCCCACTCCCCCTGCTTGTGTTCCCTCTCTCGCTGGCTGTCTCTATCTCTNCGTGTTTGCCTTTCAGCCTTTACAAGAATATCACAAGAGTCTTTTAGTAAAGCCGTGTGAATTTCCCTGTGGAGGGGACCATAGTACACGAGTACAAAAGTCCCCACCAGCAGGCGAGTCCTGCAGGGGAAAGCAAGAGCCAGAGAATTATCAGAAAAAAAAAACAGGCTGGGCAGCTGAGGAGTGGAGCGCGAAGCCATTCCTGCCTGCGTATGAGAGCCCTGGTTGGTCCCAGGAAAAAGAGCATTCAAAACGTGTGCAAACGTCTTTTAGTAAAGCCGTGTGAATTTCCCTGTGGAGGGGACCATAGTACACGAGTACAAAAGTCCCCACCAGCAGGCGAGTCCTGCAGGGGAAAGCAAGAGCCAGAGAATTATCAGAAAAAAAAAACAGGCTGGGCAGCTGAGGAGTGGAGCGCGAAGCCATTCCTGCCTGCGTATGAGAGCCCTGGTTGGTCCCAGGAAAAAGAGCATTCAAAACGTGTGCAAACGAAGAAGAGCAGTCTGGTTCAAAAAGAGACCGAAATGTTTGCATGGAGACTTGGCATTAAAATAAGTCCCATAAACCAAAACTTTATTCATATGTAACTCACATGCCATACAATTCACCAATCCAAAGCCTGCAATTTAATGGTGGTTAATATTACTCAGAGTTGTACAACCCTCCCCACAATCAGTTTAGAACATGTTCATTACCCCCAAAAGAAACTGCATACCCGTAAATGGTCACTCCCCACCCCCAACCTTCCCAGCTCAAGGCAGTGTATTTCTCTCTAATGGCTTTGCCTATTCTGGACATGGAATCATACAAGTGGTCTTTGGTGATTGGCTCTTATCCTTGGCATGTTTTCAAGGTTTAGTCATTTTGCAGCATATATCAGTCTCTCGTTTCTTTAGATGGCAGGATGGATGCCATTTCATTTTACTTGTCCATTCATCACTTGGTGAACATGTGGGTCGTTTACACGTTTTGGCCACTATGGACTATTAAACTATGAACATTTGTGTACAAGATTTTGTGTGAGCATGTTTTCATTTCTCTTGGGTATATATCTAGGAGTAGAATGGCCAGGTTATGTGATAACTGTATGTTTAACCTTCTGAGAAGCTGCCCAAATGTTTTCCGTGGTGGCTGCCCCACTTTATATTCCTACCAGCAATGGACAAGGGTTCCAATTTCTCCACATCCTCACCAAAATTTGTTATTTCCCATCTTTTTTCTTGTGAATTCAGCCATTGTTTCTTCGCATGAGTTTTCTGCCCCTTTCTCTCTCCTTCTTCCTTCTGGGACCCCTGTAATGAGAATGTTACTCCACTCGATGTTATCCCATAGTTCCCTTAAATGATCTTCAATTTTTCAAATTCTCTTTTCTTTTTGCTTCTCTGTTTGGGTGAGTTATACAGCCCCGTCTTCTAGATTACCGATCCTTTCTTCCTCATCCAGTCTGTTGCTGAGTGCCTCTAGTGTATGTTCAGTTCAGTTATTGTATTCTTCTGCTCTGTGACTTCTGTTCAGTACTTTCTTAGATTTTTCTTTGTTGAAGTTCTCAGTGTGTTCATTCATTCTTCTCCCAGGCTTGGTGAGCATCTTTATGACCATGACTTTGAACTCTTTATCAGATAAATTACTTATTTCTGTTTCATTAAGGGTTTTTCCTGAAGTTGTGTCTTTTCTTTCATTTAGAACACATTCCTCTGTTTCCTCCTTGTGTTGGAATCTCTGTGTTTGTTTTTGTGTATTAAATGAAACAGCCACCTCTCTATCTTGAAGGAATGGTCTTGTGTAAGAGATGACGCTTGTGGTTGAACCTTGTCCTAGCTTTTGGTTTTCTCTTGAAACTTGTGATTGTCTAAGCAGCCTGATTTACTCTTGATAGGTCCCAGTTGTTAAGAGAATGCCAAGACCTGTAGTGTCCCAGAGGGAGGGATGGCCCTCAGCACCTAGTTTCAGGTTGCTTGGAAGCTGGTCCCTCAGGCAGCAGCTTTTAAGGTGTGCAAATATATATGGACTTATGAAACCACAATTGTAAACCCTGCTGGCCTCCATACCAGGTGATCTGGAGGTGCCGCCTTGGTGACAGTTGCAAAAACTGGGGTTCCAGACAAGTGTAGAAGCTGCTTGCTGGGTGGTACTGACAAGCTATAGTGAGGCCAAGGGAGTGTGCCCCCCAACCCCATTCCCTGAGAGCACTTCCAAAGCCTCTGGTTGTGTGGCAAACCTGAAGCCTGCCCCAGGGGCTGAAGTTCCAGGACAAGTAAATAGGCCTTTTTCACAGGAAGAAGGGCGTGTGTTGCAGTCCGCTCTCTGTGCAGTGCCCTGGGGCGGTAGCCTGCCAAGAACCGTCTCTCTCATTGTTTCGTGGCAGGGCCCCGCCCCAGGAACACCGCTGGTGCAGGGGCAGCTGCTGGCCCACAGGTTTTGGTAGAACTGCTTGCCAGTCTTTTTTATTACAGTCATTCTGGTGGGTGTGAAGTGATGTCTTGTGGTTTTGATCTGCATTTCTCAAATGGCAAATTACGTTGAGCATCTTTTCACTTGCATATTGACCATTTGATTACCTTCTTCGCCGAAATGTCTATTCAGAAACTTTGACCATTTGTAAATTGGGCTGTATTTTTATTATTAAATTGGAAGGGTCCTTTATATATTCTAGCTACAAGTCTCTTATCGGTGTATGATTTGCAAAAGATTTTCCTCATTCTGTGGGTTGTCTTGTCTAGATGGTGTCCATTAAAGCACAAAAGCTTTTAATTTTGATGAATTCCAATTTCTCTATTTTTTCTTTTGTCATTTATGCTTTTGGAGTCCTGTGATCAGTGATTACAACTCGCCGAAAGCTCAGATGATGGTTAGCATTTTTTAGTAATAAAATCTTTTTAAATTAAGTTATTTACACTTTTGGGCATAATGCTTTTCCACACTTAATAGACTGTAATGTAAATTAACAAGTCAGGAAACAACAGGTGTTTGCGAGGATGCAGAGAAAGGGGAACCCTCTTACACTGTTGGTTGGTGTAAACTGGTGCAGCCTTCCTGGAAAACAGTATGGAGGTTCCTCAAAAAGTTAAAAATAGAGCTACACTATGATCCAGCAATTGTACTGCTAGAGATTTAGCCAAAGGATACAAACACAGTGAATCGAAGGGGCACGTGCACCCCTATGTTTATAGCAGCCATGTCCACAATAGCCAAACTATGGAAAGAGCCCAGATGTCCATCGACAGATGAATGGATAAAGAAGATGTGGTATAGAAATATAATGGAATACTACTCAGCCATCAAAAAGAATGAAACCTTGCCATTTGTAATGATGTGGATAGAACTAGAGTGTATTATGCTAAGCGAAATAAGTCGGAGAAAGACAAATACCATTATGATTTCACTCATATGTGGAATTTAAGAAAGAAAACAGATGAACATAGAGGAAGGGAAGGAAAAATAAGACAAAGACAGAGAGGGAGGCAAACCATAAGAGACTCTTAACTGAGGGTTGCTGGAGGGGAGGGAGGAGGGGAGATGGGGTAACTGGGTGGTGGGCATTAAGGAGGGCACTTGAAATAATGAGCTCTGGGTGTTATATGCAACTGATGAATCACTAAATTCTACCCCCTGAAACTAATAATACAGAATATTATCACTTAAATTGAATTTAAATTAAAAAAAATTTTAATGTAATTTTTATATGCACTGGGGAAACAAAAAATTCACCCGACTCCCTTTATTGTTATACTTACTTTACTGTGGCGATCTGGAATCGAATTCACAACATCTCTGAGGTATGCCTGTAATTGATTTTCAGAAATGGTTCTGACAATATTGTTCTGCCCCCAGGCATAGGCTGACGCTAAAGGTGAGGCTGTGCTAGGCAGGGCTCTCTCATCAGGCCTGGCCAGGGATGCTGAGTTGTCTCAGACATTTTGCTCTAACTAAAAGAAATTTTCAACTCTTTAAAACTCTGGTTTCTGCATCCTCTGCTCAACCTCTTTCTCTTCACATATAGTATACATGTAGCCAGTAATGTTCTGGCATTTTCTGTACTTGGGAATTGCTTTGTCAATTCTTGTTTTAAATGAGTCAAGACATTTCCCATTGCTTCTTTTCAAAGCCTGCTCTCCCAACGAATTGTTCACTTTATTTCACTACGTCTTATTTTTCTCCATCTTATGATTTATTGTGGCTCTCAGAAGTGCGTTGCCTTATTCTTTCCACTGGACTGTCTGTAGTGTTTCCCCTTCTGTTGAACCCCAGGAATAACCACATCCCAGTTATTTTCTTCGGCAAGGGAGAACCTGGAAAAGTCCTGACTTCTGATAGTTTCGTTATTCTTGAGTCGCCCTGTATGAGCTCTGCCAGCCTCCTGGGGGATTTTGGAGGGCAGATACACAAAGTCATTGCCTGAGTATCATGCAGTCTGGTTTCACACGGGGCAACAATGTAGACATCGATTTATTAATGGCACTGAGAGAAGGTAGCCAGTTGAGAGTCACAGGGTGAGGCTATTGGCTTTTTCCCCCTAAGATTTTGTTTGTTTATTTATTTATTTATTTGAGAGAGAGAGAGAGAGAGTGAAGAGAGAGAGAGAAAGCATGAGTGGGGTGAGGGGCAGAGGGAGAAGCAAAATTCCTGCCTGAGCAGGGAGCCCGACGCGAGCTCCATCCCAGGACCCTGGGATCAAGACCTGAGCCAAAGGCAGAACTTAACGCTGAAAACTGCTTAACCAACTCAGCAACCCAGGAGCCCCGAGTCTATTGGCTTCTAATTGCAGACCACTTTGTGCCAATTCCTAGGTTTAAGGTTGAAAGAAACAGCACAGTGATGCTTCCATGCATAGCAATTTTATTCTCCACTTGAAAGGGGAAACTAGTCTCCGGGAAGATAGGCAGTGCCAATAACCAAGAAAACAAGTCAGATTTCCACTCGCTCTTGCCTATGCATTGAAACTCCCCACTCCCTGCTATTATCTCATTTTTGATAGGTAGCCTCATCAACCTGATTTCACGAACATTACAAGGCTCCAAACTCCCAGGTTCAGGCCATAGCAGCCCAGTCCCTTCCACTGCATGGCATAGGGCAGTATCTGAAAACTAGCAGAAGCCCTGGTCCCAGGAGCAAATGGTCCAAGTTCAATCCCATACAAACATTTGAGTCCTCTTTGAAATATATATTGTTTTCCTAAATAAAATTTTGACTTGCTATAGTTTTTTCCTGATCACTTCCATCTTGTCTTTCCAAGGTGGGATAGTATTTTTTTTTTTAGAAATCATTTCACCAGGGACAACAATACCATCAGCCAGCCTGTCCTCAAGGACTTCTGGACCTGGAACAGGCTTTCCAAACTGATGGGGCATCCAGGAGAAAGCACTGCCCTGGGCTGGCGTACAAACCCAGCCACCACCTCGCAGTGCTCCCCTCTTAACCTCCAGTGCCAACCAACTGGCAGCTGGCCCAAAGAGGGAATGTCTCCTAGGTAAGACATCCTGCCCTTCTTCTTGATGAGAGAGGGGAGAGTGCCAACAGTTTACTTGGGACTCAAACGTCATCAGTCACCTTGAGAAACACAGTGCAAGCGAGGTGACACTGCAGTTCTCCATTTCTCCTCACCCATGGGTCTGTGAACCAGGCTGTCTGCTCTTTGGTGTCTGGTCCCCTCCCAGTGAATAATCTCATTTCAATCTGCCCTCTAGGAAGCAAAAAGAAGCAAAACAGAGAGCTTTAATGTTTATAAGGAACAGATGAATGCCTGTGTCACAAGTCTCTATGAGGTTAGTCATGATTGTGAGGCCTGGGTCAGATGATGTCCCCCACCCCAGCCCTTACTCCATAATAGACCACATGTGGAGATAGAGAACTGAGATTTGAACCTGGTAGAGCTACCAGGTGTAATGAATTTGGACAGTTATCCATTCCAACCAACTCTTGAACTTTCAGATACTACGCGCCCTCATTCTTGTCTGTGGGCATACGACTGCTCGCATGAAAACTGAACATCTTAAAGCCACACTCTTCTGAATAAGATTCTACGTTCACTAAGCTGGTAGCAATGCCTCTGGCAGAAAAGGCAAATCTGGGCTCTCCCCAAGGGCCTCTGTTGTTGTCAACTTGCATTCACCTAGAAGGTAACTGGGAAATTGAGGCATTATTGTTTCTGACTTGATATTTCAGGACATTGAGCTCACTTATGCTTCATTTTTTCTGGCAGACCTGAAGATTATTCCACAAGGTAGAACAGCTCGTTGACCTATTTGACTTGGCCCCAGGAGTGCTTCGTACAGAGATTTCCTATTCTGAAGAATTCTGATAGAATTCCCTGGAGAAAGACACCCATTTTAGCTGGCATATCCTAGAGTCCCTGGAATCAGTTACTTACAATTCCTTAAAATTTGGAAGGATTTCGGAATTGCTATTGTTTTCTTGGTAAATTACTGGATCCTGCTGGTGTCTTGGAATAAGGCAACACATTTTAAATGCAAGTTTCCATAAACTGCAACTCAACTTCCCCAGCTCCTAAGGGATTTTCACTGGCCCAGACTCAGGAAGAATTTTCTTCTGTGGGATCCAAGACTTCAGAGACCCAAACATTTCCTGAAGACTTTCCTCTGCTTTCTGACCTCTACCTACCTCCTCCCACAGACATACAAAGAAACTATTTCTGATCTGTGCAGGCAGCCAAGAGTGCCTAGCGGGCCTAAGGTGCAGGTTAGGGGAACAAGGGAACACCAAGCCAAGATTCTTTCTCTACATTACGGCACTAAGGAGTTGCCTGATGGCTTGAGTATATTAACCCCTTGCTTTATGACTCAAATTTTTACTTCCCACTCCTGGAGCTTTTCTGAGGAATTGATTTTTATACGTGGTGTTCATTTATATTCCAGAAACCGACTTGATCATAAAGTAAGAGTGATGGTTAGGAGTAAAGGCAGCCAAGAGCCCTTAAATGATCAGACTCTGGCACCTCCAAAGGTTTTTGAAACTCATTAGTTCTGCTGCCTCTCCCCTGTAGCTTGTTAAAACCTGACCTGGGTGTGTTGGGTTAGTGGTTTGGGGATAGAATTTTGGAGCCATTATTAGGAGATGTGCTGGCCTGGTGTACATTGCCCACTAACCCGTGCTGGTCAGGAGTGGCACGGTGGAGTGGCAAGAGGCGCTCTCCCTGCCACTGCCCGATTCTGTCATCTGCATCCCTCCAAAGTTCTGCTGGGGCCTCTAAAGTCGAGTTCTCCCACCTCACACAGTTGCAAATATTTTCGCCCATAATTTCAAAAATCTTGTCTGAACTAGACTCTCTGCTCCGTCAGAGTAGGAGCTTTGTTTCCTGTCTGTCCTGGCATCCTTACTCCCCTCCGCACCCCTGGGCCTGGTCTGGTCCCCGGCCAGTGGACGCTCTGTTAATATAAAGTGGCACTGGTGGGGTGTTCTGGGCACAGCCAAGACAGGTCCTGGCACTTGTCACAATTATCCCAATTCTCACCACTTCTTCTTCATCCCCATCACCGATGGATGCCTCCTGCAGATCATGACACCAAGTTCAGGATAGAGTACCTCTGCCATGCCTCCCTTCCCTCAGGAGATGCTCTCCCCCGCCCCACCCCCCGCCACGTCCCCCAAAGCCTCTGTTGTTCGGAGTCTGCGGTCCGGACCCCTGGAGTCCGATTCCCGCCTGGGCTGGCGGAGAGACCGAGCGGAGCAGGGTGGCAGCAGGCGGGGCGCACGACCAGGGTGCCCAGCTCCGGGGCTGCCCGCAGGGTGGGGCCGCTCCCGCTCCGCGCCGGCCCCATCCCCAAAGACGACACCCCTCCTTCCGCCCGGCCCGCTCCCCACCCTCGCCGCGGCGCCGCCTCCCCGCCGCCCTCCCGCGCTGGCCCCGAGCCTCGCAGGCAGCCAGCGAGCGAGGGGAGCGCTCTGGGATGGGACTTGGAGGAAGCGGCGAAGGAGGACACAGCGGCCGCGGCTCGGGCTTCTTCTGCGGCTCCCACGAGCGACCCCCGAGCAGAACCGCGCCTCCCCGAGCCGCGAGGAGGCCGACGACGGAGACCCGGGTGGCTGCGCCCGTCTTGCTGCCCAGGCGCCCGCGGCAGCGGCTGCAGGTGAGCGCGGGGCGCGCTTTCCCCGGGGCTCTCTGCGCGGCCCCGCTGTCCTGAGGCGCGGACAGACCGACCGACCGCCTGACGGACCGACAGACAGACCCGCAGAGCTCGGGCGGAAGGGCGCACGCAGGAACTGCCCCCAGGCCTGCGCGCCCGCCTCGCCCCGGCCCCTGCGGCTCCGCGCGGCCCCTCCGGCCAGGCGCCCCCTCCGGCCCGGGGGCCCATTGCTCCCGACCCCGCTGGGCTGGCGCGAGCGGAGGACGGCGCCCCGGACCCCCGGGCGGGGAGGAGTCGGGCCACCCCGGCCGGGCGAACGGGGCGCGCTCCCTGCCCGAGGCGCACCGCGCGGCCGGCAATGCCCCGTGGGGGCGCTGTGCCCCTCCGCGGGGACTCCGGACCTGGGCTGCCGCGGCCCCGGCAGAGGGAGACTTGTTGAGCCGGTATCCCGCGTGATTCCCGTCCTACTGGCAGGCCAGATCGAGTCGGAGTCCTCCCCTCGGTCGGCCCGCGTTTTAATGCCGTGTCATCTGGATTTTGTGCTTGGTCCTCCCTCTGGTGTCTCTCCATTGTGGAGAAGGGAGAGAAAGGGCAGAGCATTTTGTGGTAGTTGCTGGAAACCCCCCCGGAGGACAGTTTGGGGAGGAGACAGAAAAATGGGGGCCCCTCTGTCGTTAAGGTCTCCAGGACTGGACGCACACAGGAAGGTAGCTCCTGGGGAACAGACCCCCACCCTGAAACTAAGCTAAATTACCAAGTTCCAGATTGTCATAAATTAGGGAGCAGAATGCATGTGCGTCAGGTGCGTTGAATGGGCCTTCCAGGGCAGGGGAGGCTGTAGGGGTTGGTGGTAAAGGCATGGAGTCTGGAATTAGCCTGCCTAGGTTCAAACCTTGGCTGTGAAGCTCCCAGGTTGGTAACCTGGGAGTTACCCAACTACTCCATGCCTCAGTTTCTTCATCCGTCTGGTGGGGATGATAATACCTACAGGGCTGTGAGGATTAAAGTCCTTAGAACAGTTCGAGGCACATCCTAAAGCTAGGTGGTGAGTTCCATTACCTGTCTTTCCAAAGAAAGTGAGGAGTTCCTGCGAGCAGTCACCTTCTCCCCAACTCAGGAAGGTAGCTTCTCCACAGAGCGGTGAAGGTGGCAGCCAATCCACATGTAGTTAACTGGGGTTTTCCATTCAGGAGGCCACTCCTGCGTAGCTCTCCCCGCCTGCTTTCTGAGGGACAGCTTCATAAAACCATGTCAAGATACCAAAATGGGTTTCTGGACTGGAAAGTTTCCTCTTAGCCCTTGAAGCTTGGTCCCTTAGAATCCCCTTGAGAATGGGGAGATCTGTGGCTCTTCACTACTGGCCCATACTTTCATTCCTGCCAGTAGCAATCAGCCTCAGGCCTCCCAGTGGCCAGGACTCTTTTTTATAAACCAGGGCTCCAGGATTCCTTGCTTCTAGCATCCAGACGCAGGCACACTGGAGCCACTGTGGCCTGAGTTCACTCACTGGAGACGCCATAGCAGAGTTCACCTCGGAGATACCCTCTGATGATTGTTCTTACCAGCAAACGCCAGGTATCTCTGTTCAGCAACAGGTAGTTGTAATGAGGCCCGAGATCTAAAGAAAAGGAAATAGATGATTGCTCCTTGAAAGATAGAAAACAAATGAGAGGGTCTTTGGAAGTTCTACAAGGGAACCCCACAGTTTTCCTCGAAACAGCTCTGACTGGTGCCTAAAAGAAGGCAAGGAGTAAGGCAGGGGTGTGGCTGGAGAAAGGGGTAGAGACAGGCTCAGGTCTCAGGAAAAGCGGGCCACAGGGTGTGACGGGTGTCAGCGCTGGCGGGCACCAGGTGTCGGGCGTGAAGCCGGGCAGGCTGTGACAGAGGTCATGCTAAGACTCAGGGGTGAGTGGTGGAGTTTAAGATAGTCAAGTGGGTCAGAGAGTCTCTAGCACTTTCCCCGGGACCCCCTGCCCTCTGGTCTGCAGTACCCGTGTTCAGGAGAACCCTTTCCTGGGACTCCGTTTCACACGCGTGGGACAATAGCTCAGGAGGGTTATAGTAAGAGGGAGGCTGAAGCGCCAGGGAGAGGGGAGCATGTCATCACTGTTGCTGGTAAGCAGTGCCAGAGAGGCCTTTCCAAGGGACCAGTTGCCACTTGGAGCTCCAGACTGTGAGGTCATCTTTGAACCCTGCCATGTGGCTTGGCAGACGGCCATCGCTGCCTTACCTGGCAGGACCCCGAAGGGGACTCAGAGAGGAAGGCAGGGCTGGGCTGGATCCCAGAGGCTTGGGCCATTGTCAGAAATTGGTGGTAGTGACGATGTCAGTGGAGAGATGTGGCGGGGGCACAACCCGGAGCACACACCGATCTTGGCACCTGAAGGACCCGGCTTCCCGTCTCAGCCCCGTGTGTGTGTTTGCGTACGTGTGTATTTGTGTGTGTGTTGGGTTGGTGGCTGGGGGGAGTGTTGAGGGCCCGATTATGGGACTCTGAAGGCACAAAGCAGGGACACAGCGGGATGATTTTCCGTGAGCGTGTAGCCAGCATTCTGACGAATCAGTAGAACATTTCAGCGGCACCCCGAACCCCCTCATGCCTCCTTCTGCGCCCGGATACCTGAGTGTAACCGCTATCCTGATTCCTGTGGTCGAAGGTTAGTTTTGTCCATTTTGAATTTTAGTTTGTTCCATATTATGTTTGTAACTCTATGATGTTAATGCATGAAGTGGTAATTCGTTCTTTCCTCTTGCTATATAATACCTCACGTGTGACTTTACCGCAGTGTATCTCTTCTACTGTTAAGGATCGTTTGGGTTCTTTCTAATCACGGTTCATTTTGAAAGGGAGTGACCACCTACCCACGTGTCAGTTGGTACAAATTCAATCCAACCAGCAGAAAGTAAGAGACATGGTATGAGATTATGGGACTGAAGGGTTAATGAGAGTGTGTGTGTGTGTGTGTGTGTGTTGGTGGGGTAGTGGGGGGAGTTGTTGAGGTCAGCATTATAACGTAGGGCCAGATGACAGGGCTTTGAGTGCTAAACTAGGGAATCTAGATTTTATCCCGTTGGCATGTGGAAGTTGGAAGTCACTGGCAGGAACACGATAAGCATGATAGCATGTTGGGAAGATTGAATTCAGCACTGGTGCTGGATGGATTCAATAGGAGAGACTCGGAAACAGTCTATTAATTAGGACTCATGTTCAATTGCAGCTTACAGAAAAAATGGAAATAACAGTGGCTTAAAGAAGGAAGTTTATTTCTGTCTTGCATTCTAGAAGCCTGGAGGTGGTGAGTCCAAAGTGAGAGTGGGGTCAGGGACCTGCACTCCTGTGCCTTGCTTTACCATGCAGTGTGGCTTCCATTTCTGTCGTGGGTCATGGTTCAAAACGACTGCTGGGTATCCAGCCAGGATGTTCTCATTCAAGCGAGAGGGAAGGCAAAAAGCAAGGTCAATCCCCCATCCCTCTTTTAGGATACTTTTCAGAAATTGTACATACCATGACCACTGCTATCCACGGGCCAGCATGTAGTCACACCGGCAAGAAGGGAGGACTGGGAGCCATGGTCTTTATTCCAGCCTGTCAAACATCCAGTTAAAAAGTGGGGGAATTACCAAGGAAGGAGAGGAAGGAAGATATTGGGGGATAACTGCCAGTGGTCTATCTGATGGGAATAAGGTCTAGGACTGTGACCTGGGTATGAATGGAAAGGGAAGAAGACATGAGTGACATCACTAAGAAAAAAAAAAAAGGCAGGACTTGGTGCTTGAGTGCATGGAAGGGAAAAAAAGATATGGAAGGGATGACCATATATATCAAAATATGAGTGGAGGATTTTTTCCCCCAAAAAATTATTCCTTAGAAAAGAGGAAATCGCCCTATATTTGAGTCCTTGCGAAGTCTCTCAAACTACAGGGAGTCTAGCAAATATTTTGAACAAAGTGCTCTTTGGGGGACGACACACTAGTTCAAAATGTTTTCAATCAATGTTCGAGCTTTGGATACATATAGATACATACCAAAACAATAAAAAAACCAACTCAGATTTGTAATTATTCTTGAGGGCACAATTTCCCAACTGCAAGGATTGGATGATACTGGATACAGTCTTTTAAAGAACAACACGATGAGTGATTAAGTTGTGGAGACATACTGTCCTCATGTTACAGAAGGGACAGCTGCTGGCCCTAGATAAAACCTCCAGTGATAGCATCCTATATGGTTCTGGAAAGTGCTGTGTCTCCGACCACACAGACACAAGTGGAGTGGTTAGAAGACTCAAAATGTA
The DNA here is from genome assembly GCF_002007445.2 of Ailuropoda melanoleuca. NCBI lineage: Eukaryota > Metazoa > Chordata > Mammalia > Carnivora > Ursidae > Ailuropoda > Ailuropoda melanoleuca. Next base: position 65,883,700 of record NC_048226.1, read on the forward strand.
TCTTTAATGTTGACAAAATAGTGATGTATGAAAGGCAAGCATTGGAAAACTTTGCTTTTTGAAATGACAAAACATTGTTCTATGGAACATTTGTAATGAGAAAAGCCTTGTTTCTAAAATGATATATTATTTTGTAATATAAATTATTTTGAATATGCATTTGTGTCTAAGTTGATACATTAGTTACTATGACTAGATATTTGATATTTCATCTATATCCTTCTAAAATTATATATTTAACTTGGCCGAGAAATTTGAGGGAGGGGTCCTCCTCTCATAGGAAATAGCCATTGGGTCACATGTATTTAGGCAAATATTCTATGTAGAGAAAGACATGAGCAGGGACTTGGTGGCTATCAGCTGCAGAACTAGGGCCAGTGTGATCCAACATTTATTGATCTTTTGTTGGTCAATAAGTGTGTTTATTCAACATTAGTCTCTTTTCAAAAAATTATGTGTAAAAGTCGCCCCCAGCACATGGTTGCTACAGCAATGACAAGGCATGGTCCCAAGGAACAGCTCACAGATGAGGCAGGGAGACAGATCTGGTAGCAAGGAAAAGAAACCAAGGGCTAGAGCAGACAACAAACCCATTGTTTGGGGTGTACAGAGCCATCAATCCTTATTGGGAAAATTGGAGAACATTTTAGAGAGTGGGTAACACAATGAGCTGAGCCCTGAGGAATGAATGCAGTTTTGGTTGATGTAGGGCTCCCAGGCCAAGGGACCAGCGTGGAGGGAAGCATGGGCTATGATAAGAATCTGAGTTCCTCGGGCCCCGGAGATGGTGGAGATCGAAGTTTGGCATTGTCACTAAGTTAGCTCTCCGCCCTCGGAGAGTGTCTTCCCCTCTGTGAATCTTAGTGTCCCATTCATAAAATTGGGAGCTCATCCACCTCACAGAAGGATTGTAGGAGCCAACAAGATGGTGATATACAAAATGCCCAGGTCGCTGCCTGGCACAGAGTAGACACTTAAAAAATAGTAATGGCCAACCCCCTTTCTCTTCCTGTCCAGAGGCAGAATTTACCATCTTCTAGAAAGTCATGTCCAACCTTCTTTAGGCTCGCAGGGTTGTGCTGGCCTGTGGCCTGGTTTAGGTTGAGAAACACTGTTCTCAGGCCACACCTCTCATTTTACGGTTGAGTAATTCAAACCCAGAGAGAGAAGTCACCTAACTTAGGTCACGCAGTGTGTTCGAACAGGACCAGGCCTCTCCTCTCAAGGCCCACAGCACATCCTGTTGGCTCTGGTGTGATTCTGCTCTCCTGACAATTTACTCGGAATGGGGGTACTTAGAAGAACCCAAGGCTAAGAGGGTCAGAGCAGTCTCCTCTCCCTTTTCCCCCACCCCCTTGCTAGAGCTTAATGAGAAGACTCATTGTCCCATGGAGAGGAGAAGAATTGTTAAAAACTAAAGCCAAAGCTGTTGTATTTTTTAAAAAATATTCTTTCCGTGCCCCTAAATGCTATGGAATCTGTTCAGAGTGAATTAACCTCTGTTTGCCAGCACAACATCCTTCTGTGCCCACACATGAAAGGAACGGTTTCTCAAGCATCAGTGCATTTCCCAGCTACAACTGGCTCCTGTTCTTCCAATGCTGGCAGCGATAAGGGCCCAGTGAGCAACACTAATAATATGGGCTCCATGCACTGACCTTTTTTCTCTTGTCTCACTGCCATGGCATTTTTTTAAAAAGTCTGTCTTGCCTATATTAATATTGTCATACTGGTTTTATGTTGGCATGTATACAATATTCTTTCCCCCGTTCCTTTAGTTTCTTTTAAACAGCTTTTTTTGAAGTGTAACTTACATACCAATAGAATTCATCATTTTTAGGGGACAATTTGATGAGTTCTGACAAATGCATACAGCCACGTAACGTCCATGTAACATTTCTATCGCCCCCCCCCAAATTTCCCTTGTGTCCCTCTGTAGCCGATCTTCTTTTCCCACACCCAGACCCTGAAACCACGGATCTGCTCTCTGTCATGTAGCGTTGCTGTTTATTGAATGTCACATAAATGGAATTGTTCCATATATAATCTTTGTGTCTGGCTGCTTTCGCTCAGCATAATTATGTTAAGATTCTACCTTTAATTGCCGAGTCGTATCCCATTGTGTGGATGTACCATAGTTTATCCATTTTTCCACGTGTGGACCTTTGGGTTGTATCCTGTTTTTAGCTTTTATAGATAAAGCTTCTCTGAGCATCTGAATATAAGTCCTTGTGTGGATGCGTTTTCATACCTTTTGTGTAAATTCCAAGGTTTGAGGTTGCTGGTAGCAAGGTGAAACATCTCAGTCTAGGACTGTGGAGTTTCCAGGATGCAGGACTGTCAGTGCTAAAACGTGGATAGTTCTGGGTAAACCACGACAGTCGGTCACCCGTGCCATGTCAGTTGGCAAGCGTACAGTGAATTTTATGAGAAACTGGCAATTTGTTTTGCAGAGCAGTTGCACCATTTTGCATTCTTACCAGCAATGTGTTAGGGTTTCAGTTTCTTCACATCTTCGCCGATACTTGGTTATATCCTTTTTTTTAATTTTAGTTTTTCTAGTGGATTTGTCCTGGAATCTTACTGTGATTTTAATTTGCATTTTTCTAATGACTAAGAATGTTGAACATCTCTTCATATGATTGTCACCCGAATATCTTCTTTGCTGGTGTGACTGTTCGAATATTTCACATATTTTCAGTTGGGTTGTTTGTCTTCTTATTGAGTTTATAAGAGTTTATATAGTTAGATATAAATAACAGATCAGAATTGTTGTGCAAATCTTTTCTACCAGCTTGTGACTGGCCATGCCATTGCATTTTGTAAAAGGGAAGTTTTAAATACTTTCAGATACTAGCATGTATTTTTAAGTTATATATTTGTATGTCATTGTTGTACTGGTCATAAATAAGCATAAATGTTAATTTTTTGTATGTGAAATGGCTTAATATGACAAAATGAACAATGTGTACTTTGTATTGGTTTGATTGCATAATGATAAGAACAATAAGTAGCTTACTGAGCACTTACTGTGTACCATTCACTGTTCTAAGTGCTTTATGTAAATGGACTGATTTAATCCATACAACAACCAGGTCTATTTCTTATCCCCACTTTAAAGATGAGGAGACTGAGAGGCACAGAGAGGATAAGAGTAACCTGCTCAGCGTTAGACACCTAGAAGTGCCTGGTCCTGTGTGGTTGTTTTTTTTTTTTTAAGTAAACTCCATGCCCAACATGGGGCTTGAACTCACCACCCTGAGATCAAGAGTCTTATGCTCTACTGACCGAGCCAGCCAGGTGCCCCAAGTTCTGTTTATTTTTCACTCCCTACCCTTCCCCTATCTTTAGTGCCTTTTGGTTAGTGATGGTGACCTGAAAACACAAACACTTCTTGAAATCAGCAGGAAACCCAACCACATGGAATGATATTGTTTTTTTGAAAATAATGATCACCCACCACATCATGTTCCAAATGTTTGGATTTAAATGCAAATATGTCAGGTTGGAAGTGAGCCTAGAGAACATGTTGTATACATTTTGAAATAAATAAAGAGGGACTTGGTATTTTCTCAGTTTGGAGGAAGCAGAAAGCAGTAATATAATAAATCACATATAAATGACATAGCACACTTAGAAAGTCATATAAAATGTGATAAATACCCAGGAAGCTTGAAAGTAAACAGTAGGTTTAAGACCAGAGAAAGAGGCAAAATCTTCTAAGTGTTCTTCCTTTTCTCAGAAGGAATCTCATAGTTAAAGCTATGAAAAGGGGCCAATCTAATTAGTGAAGAGTTTAATTTATTTAGAAAGTTGGGGGCAGTAGGTATCAGTAATGAGCCAGTGCACTCTGGAGTTTCACCACTTTATCAGCTGCATGACCTTAGGTAAATTACCTCCCGTCTCTGAGTTACTGTTAGAATTAAATGGCTTAATACATTTAAAGCGTTTGGCCCAGTGCCTGGCACATAGTAAGTGCTGTACAAACATTTGCTATTTTTAATATAATTTGAATGCATAGGGAAAAGTGAGTTAGCTCTATACAGCAAGTGTGAAGAGCTATAGACTTTGAAGGTTGACAGCCTGGGTTTACCTCCAGGTCAATTCCTGAAAGCAATTTGCTGAACAAACAATTCACTAATTACTGAGCTNTGTTTTTTTTTTTTTTTTTTTTTTTTAAGTTTTGGGAAATGGTCTTTGCCCTGGCCCTGCCCTGTTCCTGCCTCTGACAGCAAGACAGCGATGCCCTTTCACGAATTGTCATCAGAGGGTTTCACTTGCAGCTAATTGAGTTTTCTCCTAATCAAGGAATTGGTAAATTGGCCTGCTTACCCTGGGTTTGAATCCCTACTTCCCTACTTAACTTTAGCTGTTTGACCTTGATCAAGTTACTGAGCCTCTCTGAGCTTCTGTTTCCTCCTCTCTGAAAAGCAGAAGTAATCATTCTGATTCTGCCAGATAGGCATGAGGATTACATGAAGTCAGATGGGTGAAATTGCCAAGCACGAGATAAGGACGTAGTAAAGATTTTACATGCATGCGATGTTACTCAAATGTTGTTCCTCCTTAAATCTTCCCTCCTCTCCCCCTAATTTGTATGGATGAATAAATTACGATGACACTCATTATTTGAGTAGAAAATGGGAAAATAAATTTAAACCCAGTCTCAGGACATTGCATTTTTCATGAAGTTTTGCAAGGCAGGACAGTTTTTTTTTTTTTTTTTTTTTTTTTTTTTAGTTAGTAATTTGAGAGAGAGAGAGAAGGAGTGCTGGGGGTGGGGGGGGGGAGGGGAAGTAAGATTGAGGGGGGCAGAGGGCGAAGGAGAATCTCAAGCAACCTCCATGCCCAGCACAGAGCCTGATGTGGGGTCCATCTCATGACCCTGAGATCTTGACTTAACTCACTGAGCCACCCAGGCGCCCCTAGACAAAATAGTCTTGACATCCCTCACCATGTGGCCAAGTACATTTCTCATCCCATGTGAAGCACTGAAATTGGCCATTCTGGGAAAACTTGGTTCTGACCATGTCATTTCCCTGCTTAGAATCTTTCTGAGCCTTTATACCAGCTATAAACCAGTACAGAAAATGGGTAAAGGCAGTGCTGTTCTGGTAGATGGGGCTCCTCTGGTTCAAAGTTCCCTTGCTTCTGTGGATACCCGGAGCTCAGCTCAGAATTCTTTTTTTTTTTTTTAATAATAATTTTTTATTACGTTATGTTAGTCACCATACAGTACATCCTTAGTTTTTGATGTAATGTTCCATGATTCATTATTTGCGTATAACACCCAGTGCTCCATGCAATACGTGCCCTCCTTGCTACCCATCACCAGCATAGCCCAATCCCCTGCCTCCCTCCCCTCTGGAGCCCTCAGATTGTTTCCCAGAGTCCACAGTTGCTCATGGCTCACTCCCCCTTCAGAGTTAGAATTCTTTATGCATCTGAGAGCTTCCTGCTCAACATCTGGTTTAATCCTATTCTCTGGTCCCCCAGCTCCTTTGTTCATGTGCTTGTCCCCACCTCCCCATGTGGGCCAGGCACTAAGCTGAATGCTTCAGTTACGTGTATTAACTCACTCAATTAACTAATATTATCCCATATTCCCACAAGGCTTGGGAGGCTAAGTAGCTTGGCCAAGGTCACACACGATTAGTGAGTGTCCGAGTCTGGATTTGAAGCCAGGAAGTTTGGCGCCAGAGTCCAAGCCCTTAGCTACTGCACCATGCTGCCTCTTAATAGACGTGTGTGGGCCGCAGGGAGGCAGGGAGGCTGGGAGGCTCACTATGTGATGCTACCTTATGTCAGCCGTACATGAATTCCTTGGGAATTTATATATATTAATTTGTGTCATGCATATTAGACTGAGGGAATAATGTTACTTGGAATCTTCAGATACACTTTTCCTTGTTCAAATCCAAGATATAGAATATGATTATAAACGATTGATAATAAATAACTAAGGAGAAACTTGAGGATAGATTTTTTCCCCATCAAGTTTTCCATTCAGTCTCATAGAGGCCTAAGTTATGAAAAATTTCAGATGCATGCCCTGCGCAGAGTATTCAAGAACCTACTGATGAAAGTTACTTGAGTTCTTAAGGATCAAACACGTAAATGACATTTTAAGGACAAGTGGCATGTTTGATACTGAAAAAGTGGCACAGCAGGTCTGTAGTGCCTAGAGTTCAAGGAGACCTGGAAATCTCACCCCGCTCCCTTCTCCTCTTGTGTCTGTCACAGCCTTCCCCTCTTCCTCTTCTCAAAGATGGAAAAGATGCTGGTGGGCTGCTTTCTGTTGGTCTTCGGACAGATCGTCCTTCTCCTCCCCGCTGAGGCCAGGGAGCGGCCTCCCTCAAGGTCCATCTCCAGAGGGAGACCCGCTCGGACCCACCCCCAGACGGCCCTCCTGGGTGAGTGATGGGGGCTCTGCCTCTGAAGCAAGCAGGAAGAGGTGGTTAAGGGTGGACCTCTGGACCAGGGGTGGACACATGTCAGTCCAGAAGCTCTCTTATCCCTGGGTCTCCTGTTGGGTTTTGGAGGGTAGGGTAGGGTGGGGGAAGCGAGTGGATCTCATCGGCAATGAGTGCATGGAGTTTTCAAAGTGAAATTGAAACCCTTCAATTTCAGAGCCTTCGGTTTAATCCGAGGCTCATGACTTTTCTCCAATATGCAAGGAAAAGATCTGAAAAGGTCCTGGTTGTACTTCTCTGAACAAGGGTGTTATGAGAGTTTTTAATTGGATTTGTGCAGCTAATCTGTGTTAATAATGCTTCCCTGCATGGCAGCATGGGGAAAAGAGCAGGCGGGTTTGCAGAAGGTGGGAGCAGCCTCAGAAGAAAGGTGGGGACACTGTGAGTGGAATCAAGATATCAGAAATAGAAAATATCGGGATCCTCTTATGAACATGTTTCCTTCAGGTGAGTTTTTCTCTTTCTCCAAGAGAAGGAAAGATCATAAAAGCACACAGATTTGGATAAATGGAGCTGGTTGTAAATACAGGCGTAATAGGAAGGTTGACCAGTGGAAAGAGAATGGGTTTTGGCATAGACCTGGGTTCAAGTCCTGGCTCTGCTACTTACCACATGTGTATACTTAGGCAGTGCAGGCCCTCCGAGGTTCAGTTTCCCCATCCATAAAATGGAAATGTCAATGCCGACCTTGGAATATTTTTGTGAGGAGAAAATAAGTTAATAAATGTAAACTGTAGGTGAGCAATGAATGATAGTTTTATGACAACTGTCGTTCTATGAAGTTCTCTCAAACTGTGTTTTATAGCTTGTAGGCCAGCTGACAGAATCTGACCCCTACGAAGGGCATTGAGAGAACTGCCCAATTGCCGGTCACCTCAGCATTCAAAATTACAGTCAGAGACCAGGGGACCCCCAAATACTCTGTTCTGAAAGGTTAGAATCTTTACTGATGTTCACTAAATGGTGGCCCCATGATACTGGGCCTTCCATGTCTTTAGTCTTCTGAGAATCTGTTTCCATAGTGACATGTAAGACTTTTGCAAATGTGGCAAGGACTGGGGCATGTTTACTACACTGATTGAAGGGCTTTTTAAAAACAAATTTCAAGATGATAAACATTTGTATTAGAAAGAGAGAGAGAGAACTGAAAATGCCTGATTCCTACAGCGCCGGTCCCAATTGCCCCATAGGGTTTCTGATGGGGCTTTCAGAATGAGCCACACACCCTTACCTGGAAAAGCCTACTCCTCTTGGCCCTAAATACCTCCCCCCACCACACTGTGTCTTCCCTAGCTGTCAGCATTCACTGCCCTCTCCGTCACCCCCAGCTCAGGCTCTCAAGTAGAAACCTCTTGTCTTCTGAAATCAACCCCACATCCACTATTGCCTCCTGTTCCTCATTTTGCTGGAGAAAGTGCCAGAGACGAGGAGGAGGATGGAACATGGTGCATCTCCCTGCCCCAGAGAGTGGCCAGTGGCCGCTCCTGGACGTGCTTGGAGAGCTGCTGGACTCGTGAATGTGGTTGAGCGAGAATCTTGAGGAAGGCAAAAGCACAACCTTGGCCTGGATTCTCAAGGGTCATCTGCTTTGGTCTTCCTTTGACAGGGACGAAAGATGCAGAAGCCGCATTCACTGTAGGCCTCGCGCCCATCCTGTGACTGTCTCTTCATTCTTGGAATATGGTGTCTTCTGTGGTACGGGTGTTTGCTTTTCTCGGCTTTTTATTTTCGATTGTTCTAAACATTGCCCAGGCACGTTTCACTTTTGCAGCTAATCATTGTGGCTGTAGTTAAGGTGTGCCCTGCACAGTCTTTCACTAGTTACTTACTTGCAAGGACGTCTCTGAAAGTTTCACAGAGAAACAGAATTGTTTCTTAGGTTAATTCTTCATTTGCATTTTCTGATTTTTTTTTCAAGTTTTTATTTTATGTCTAAAGTCAAGTCAGAGTTCCAGGAACAACTTGAGCCAATTAAAAAAATATATTTCGTATCTTTATCTGCCCCATCTGAGAATGTCTGCAGGCTGCCCGGGTGGTAGGCAGTGGAGATGTGTGTCGTCGTGGGCTTATCTCCTGCTTCATTCATTCATCTGCAGTTTCGGCTGGTGGCAGGTGTAAGAGGTTTAAGATGAACAACTGCCATCAGGAAGCACGTGGGTAGTGGGGGAGACAGACACGGAAAAGGCTCATTCATTTGGTGGAATCGATGGGCAACCGAAGCAACTTTCGCCGGGTGACAGGTCCAGTCTATCTGCTGTACACTCAGTGGGCAGTGGGTCTCAAACGTTCTGGTCTCAGGATCCTTTTACAGTAAAAAATTATTGAGGATACCAAAGAGTTTTTGTTTATGTGGGTTAGATCTGTTCATATTTACTGGGTCATAAATAGAAATGGAGAACTTAAAAAAATACTTAATGAGTTAATTAATTAATTTAAAAATAACAGTAATAAACCCACAACATAACCTGTAACATAAATACAAATATTTGTATAAAAATGACATTTTCTAAATTAAAAAAAATAGAAGAATGGTACCGTTCTGCTTCTTTACAAATCTCCTTCATGTCTGGCTTACTCGAAGGCAGCTGGATTCTTACCTTGTCCATTCAGTCTGTCATGAGCTGTTGTTTTGGTTGGACTGCATGAAGGAGAGATGGCCTCCCACAGATAACGTAGTTTGAAAAAGGAAAAGCGTTTTAATAGTCTTTTCATGTAATTGTGGATATTCTTCTTTGAGATGACACCAAAACTTGACAAATGATAGTTTCTTAAAGGTTAGTTGCCATGTTGGAAACAAAAACCGCATCAATATACTTTTCGTGCTCTATGTACGCATGAGAAAATAAGAATATAAGAAGCAAACATTCATGTAGTATGGATAGAGTTCTGACCCCACGGGCCCTTTGAAGGGATCTCAGGGACCCTTAGGGATCCCCAAACCACACTTTGAAAACAGCTGGTTTAGTGCTGCATTCCTAGTGAAGCCAGAGATCCTCCCTGAGGGGTGCGAGGGCAGGAGGAGTGAGGCTGGAGCATCGGGTGGGACCTGGTCAGGCACTGCGGGGCCGCACGCCCCTGAGGCGGGTGGTCTGAGCTGGAGCCATGCCTGGAGGAGGGAACCGAATCACTGAGGGCCAGGGTCTCTGGGGCTCCGACAAAGAGTTTGGGAGGTGTGGGAACCAGTAGTGATCCCTGCTGACGCTCTGTCCTTTGACAGGTGTGGGAGCCAGTAGTGATCCCTGCTGAGCCTCTGTTCATTCACTGTGCCATCTGGACAGACTCAGCCTTCCTGGGCCGTGGCAAAGGGCAGGGTGAGCCTCCATGCGCGGGCCACCAGGAGAACGAGGGAGTGCCAGCCCCAAGTCCTTTCCAGGCAAGCAGGCTAGCTGGCGGAGCTGCAGATGCAGGAAGTGCTGTACCAGAGCGTAAGCCAGTGAAAGCCTCCAGATTCAGCCCTCTGCACTCATCTTTATCAGTGGCGCACATCCTCTCCCAAACTCTGAACTCCTCCTCAGGCTCCCTTCATGGTGGGGCTCACCAGGAGTCATGTTGCCTCCACCCCTAATTACTGTCTGCTTTGTGAGTGCACAGTTTTTCTCTCTACCACTGCCATATGGGGGTGGAGCTGTTGCCAGGGCAACTGGCGGATTCCTATCAGCCTTTGGGAAACCTTAACCCTTTTGCCCAAACTCCCACTGGACTTGACTCCCCTCACTCCCAGAACGAGAGAGTCCGCAAAGCATCTGCACTTCTGTGGGCTGGCTCTCCCTGTTTTGTTTGCCTTTTACAAGGTCTTGTTGACATGTGCATTCTTTTCTAAATTTACCAACCTGGCTCATTCTGTTTCTACTAACTCACCTCAAACCTTTTTCCTTTCCCTATAACAGATGTCCCTTCGGCTCAATAGTACCCACACAGAATTAATATTTGCATTTTAAGAGAGAGTGTTTTGAGTGGGAGGTAGAGATTTTAAAGGAGGCTAGCCCCATAGTATGGTTAGGGGATGGGGGGAGCTGAACCCCCTCTCCCCCAACTCCCCCCCCCATCAACACATACTCTGCTAGGGAAGATTCCAGAGGTGTTCAGGGGTAGAGGCTACAGAATTCAGTGAAATTTCTTCACAACAGTTAATTTGCTACTTAAAAATAAAGCTAATGAAGGCAATCTAAGAACTCACTGCATACAGCCCCAAGTTCTGTTCCTTGGCAATCACAGTACTTACGAGGGACTGACTTCCATTCTTGCATACATTTCTAATGAAATCTGACATAAAATATTAATAAAAATGCAATGCGTTTCATATAAGGACCTGAAACCTCCTAAATTAGCATCGTGACTGAAGGAGTGGGCCAGCCAAGAGAATGAAGTGTAAGAATGTCCTACTCTCTGTTGCCCGTGGAGGTTTTTGCCTATGTTGATAATTATTAACATTTTCAAGTGTTGGCTGCCAGTAAATGAATTTCCACATCCTAAAACAATCCTCCTAATTGACATGCGCTGGCACCCTCAGTGAGGGAGGAACGGCAGATGCCAGAGGCCATCAGAGTTGCTGGCTCCTGGAGTGACAGATCCATTGAGGCTACACATTTTATATGCCCTGGAGCCACCCGATCAACATTTGAACTTTTGTCTCCTTCCCTGAGCTTTCAGAGGCTCTGTTCACCCTCTTTCTTCTACCGGGAGTATCTTTCCTTCGCCAAGGCCTGTGATCAGCCAGGGCCAGCTCAAATGCCACCTCCTCCCTCCCCTAGCCAGGCAGGAGCCTCTTGGGATGGGCCACGCCCACTGCAGGTCCTCTGCTAAGGGGTCAACCCTGTCTGCCTTATATTCCCAGGGGGTAATAGTGACGCCTACCCAAGTTCGATTCCTACTCTAGTTATTTCTGTGCTTGCCTTGTTTTTACCACTAGACTGTAAACCTTTGAAGATAAAGACTGTTTTTCATATCTCATAGCACCTCTGGAGGCTACTCTCATTTACGGAGCCCCTGCTGTGAGTAGGGACAAACTAGCTCATTGAATCTGAGAGAAAAAAGACAAAACACTGCAAGGTGGTTATTGGTTTATCTCATTTCCAGAAGAGGAAGCCCAGGCTCAGAGAAGTTAAGCAATTTGGCAAGCTTGTCAAGGCTTCTGCAAACCTAGAAAGAAAAAGGTGCCCACCCCCGCCCCTCTTAGGGAGAAGATGCGTGGCTTAGGGGAAGATGTGTTTGAACAAAGAAAAAGGCACCTCACACTTGAGCTTGCTCCCTGATCAGGAGTTTCTGAGCAGATCATGAAATGCCCATCTGTATTTGGGGTGCTGCTGCTGCTGGTTACCCCAGGGTCCACGGACTTCAAGCCCTGGTATGGGTCCGGCCACAGCAAAGCTTGGTGCTTGTTGAATGACTGAGTGGATGAGAAGTACAGACGGCTGATTTCATCCCCATTTGGATGCTTCCGTCTTGATTCCACTTATACTTAGCAGGTGACTTTGAGCAAGTTGCTCTGTCCTCTAGTTTGTTCATCTACAAAGGGAGGTAGTTGAAGTCAGTGATCTTCAGGTCTCGTCTAGGATGTGATGACATTGCTAATTCCTGTGCCTTCCTGATGTCCCTTGTCTGGCTCCTGTGGTAAAAGCCCCAATGCAATCCTTGGCTTTCTTTCACTTTCTCCAGGCGGGAGAGCCAAGGTGGAACCATATTCTGGAGGCTGAGGAGGGAGAAGTATTGAAACACAAGAGGTGGGGCAGTAGAATCAGGTAGGAGGGTGGGCAGTAGGATCAAGTGGGAGAGGCAGTGGGACAGTAGTATCAGGCAGAGGGGTGGGGTGGAGTAGTAGGATCAGGTGGGAAGGTAGAGGGGACAGTAGGGTCAGGTGGAGGTGTTGGAGGGCAATAGTATCAGGCAGGAGGGTGATGGGATGGTAGGATTAGGAATGGGAGTAGGAGAGCAGTAACGTCAGGTAGGGGGGTGGAGGGAGAGCAGTAGGATCAGGCAGGGGGATGGGGGGGCAGTAGGATCAGGCATGGGGGTAAGGAAGCTGTAGGATCAGGCAGCAAAGCAGTGTTTCTCAGACTTTATTGTGCATCAGAAGCTCCTGAAAGGCTTGTTAGAACACACACTACTGGTCCCAGAGCTCAGAGTGTTTGATTCAGTAGGCCTGGGTTGGGAACTTGAGAGGTTGCATTTCTGGAAATCTGAATCTGAGAAACGTTGTAGAAGAGAAATCTAGAAGGTGGGGTCAGGAGGATGGGCAGGAGGAAAAGATCTTAGGAGGAGATGCTGTGGGGCACGAGCCAGAAACACAACGCAGGAGTGAGTAACATCTGCTAAGAAAACTGCAGTTGGAGAGAATAAACCAACCGTAGGCTGGGTGCACCCCTTCTGAAGCTTTGAAAATAAGCTGTTGGCATTTTTCTACCCAGGGGCAGTTGGCAAAGGTGGGCCTCCCCACTGTGCAGGGAGCCCGCCTCTTCCAGTAGAGTGATTAACACACATTCAAACGACTGAGTGGCCGATGTGTGTCTTTGTCGTCAGAACTGATTATAAAAATGAAGGTTGATGGGCAGAGCTTATCAAATTGTTTTCACAATAGCAGAGGCTTTTCAAAAATAAAGTCCTTTGAAGTGACATCACAGTTCCTCTTCAGCCTCCCACTAGGCATCCCGTGCTGTATGACTGCAGCCAGAAACGAGGACCCGGTGGGGGAACTGTCATGGCGGCTGCTCAGCCCAGACGCAGGCGATGCGTCTCCTCGTGCTCATGCTCTCTGCTCTACGTGTAAACCAGTGTCTCTGTTATCATTCATGTTGCATAAACTGTATAAGTTGAATTCCTCATTCCTATCTTGCAATTAATGCTGAAAGAATTAAAAAAACCAAAGCCTGGTATCTGATTTCCAATAAGCTACAAAGTTTAAAGCTTTCCTAGCCAGTGAATAAATAACTAGATTTTTTTTTTCTCCTACAGATTCTCTCTCTCCCCTTCTTTCTCACTTTCTCTTCTCTATTAAACTCTTTATCGCCTTCCTTTTCTGTAACTCTCCTTGATCTCTCCCTCTTAAATCTTTCCCTCCCTCCCTCATTTCCTTCTTCAGTTCCAGGATGTTCTATCCTCAGCATGCCCATGTGTTTGGCACGTGCAGTGCATCTGTGAGTGGGGATGGCATGGGGGGCATCCTGTCTGTGGGTGACATAGCCACTCTTCTTTTCCTTGATGGCTTGTCCTGTTGGAGCCCAAGGCAGACAATCTTACCCCTCTGGCCAATCATGTCCCAGGTCTCTCTAACTGATGATAATAACTAAAGTAATGATAATGAGGGCCATCTCTGACGGGGTGGGGGAGGCGGGGAGAGCATCTACTATGTGTCAGGCACTGTACGAGGCACTTCACACATCACTCGGCACAGTATTATTATCTCCATTTTACAGATGAAAAAACTGAAGCTTAGAGAGGTTAAATGTCTTGCTCAAGGTCAGATAACCCTTGAGCCACAGAGGTGGGATATGATAATACAGTGTGCCTTTTCCTCTGTTCAAAACCTTTTCTGCAACCCTATTTCTTCTGTTCTGTCCAACCCAATTGGACTCATCTTTCAGGGCTCAATGGAAGCATTCCTGATCTTTTCGGTCGGGATTTAATACCCCAGCAATGCATTTGCCCTGCGTGCCAGATGTCCCCGCACAGCACGTATAGCCTGGATAGTTGTTGCCTGCTTCATTGTTTGTGTTGTATCGACAGCAATCGGTAGCGTGCCAGGTACACTCCTAGAGACGTAAGTGGATGAACAAATGAACGCAGAGGAGCGTCTAGAGAGAAGCCACCAGGCTGGGGAAGGTTTCTGAAGCCAGGGCATGTGGAAAAGATTTGAAAGACCGGAGGATGCTTAGCTTGGAAAAATCGAAGGGCTCTCTGAAGGCTGTGTCACGGAGGAGTCCAGGCTTGTCATCATCAGGACCTTAAAGAGGAGACGGAGAACCAAACACCTGTGCTTTCAAGGAAACAGGTTTTCCTTCCGTAAGCAATTCTGTAGCCACCAGGTTAGTGCAGGAAGGAAAGAGTTTGCCTCCTCGGGCTTCAGGGATGTGGAAAGCCTTGTGTGTAGCGGCTTCAATAAGCCTCTAGTCTGCGAACCCTCGCGTCCCAAGATTCTATGGAGTTGCCTGCAGAATTAGGAACTGATCTAGGAGAGAGCGACTTTCTCTCCTAGTAAAGAAAAAAAGATAATTTTTTTTTTTCCCTGGAACAATCTGCCTTAGGAGCCTTTCCAGTAACAAATTTTAAACAAGACAGAAACTGAGACATTTTTAGTGACTGGCAACAAATCGTTTGTTGAATCTTGGGTTTCGCTTCTGGCAATGTTAACTGAATGAATGAAAAGAATGATTACAGGTTAATTGTATTCGCTTTTTTGGTTAATTCATGTACAGTTTAGAGTCAGTGAATATGACTAGACCTTTACTCTGCATGGCTTAATAGCCATCATAGAGCAGGTGTTTTTAACTTAAGTAGGATACTTTAAATTTTTTGCATTACATTTTATCCTCTTCATTTAAGTTATTCATTCTTGATTAATACCTTTTTCCTTCTTAACATAGCAATTTAGAATCGCTTACAGATTTGATAACATGCTTTCTGTATCTTTCTTTATGTCCCCACTGAAAATATTAAAAGAATATTTTCTATTCTTTAGAATTGATTATAAAGAGTAATCACCTTTACTTTAAAAAGTNTTAATAGCCATCATAGAGCAGGTGTTTTTAACTTAAGTAGGATACTTTAAATTTTTTGCATTACATTTTATCTTCTTCATTTAAGTTATTCATTCTTGATTAATACCTTTTTCCTTTTTAACATAGCAATTTAGAATCGCTTACAGATTTGATAACATGCTTTCTATATCTTTCTTTATGTCCCCACTGAAAATATTAAAAGAATATTTTCTATTCTTTAGAATTGATTATAAAGAGTAATCACCTTTACTTTAAAAAGTTCATGTTTAAATATTTAGTGACCACTAGACACTGAAAATACAAGAGGAGTTATTTCAAAAAGTTGTCCGAGTGACCGACCTACACATATTTCGTGTATTCTCAAGAGGAAATAGTATGGAGACTTGAGTTGTATGTTGGGTTTGCTGGGCTGTCATAACAAAGCACCACACACTGGGTGGCTTCAACTCCAGACATTTATTTCCTCACCTTTCTGGAGACTAGAAGTCCAAGATCAAGGTGTTGGCAAGGTGTGGGTTTTTTCCGGGGCCTCTTTCCTAGGCTCGCAGGGGGCTGCCGTTGCCCTGTCCTCACGTGGCCTTCCCTCTGTACCCGTCTGTGTCCAAGTTTCCCCTTCTTACAAGGACACCAGTCAGAATAGATTAGAGCCCACCCTAATGATGTCATTTGACTTTAATGACCTCTTTCAAGACCGCATCTCCAAATACAGTCACATTCTGAGGTACTAGGGTGTAAGACTTCAACTTACGAATTGTGGGGGACACGATTCAGCTCCTAACAAGTTGCTCTGCTCTTCGCTTCCATCAGTGGAGGACAGTATGTCTTCTCTGACACATTCCTAAGTAGCTTCTTTCTCCTTTCTGATTCACTGGGTACTCCCATTTCGGGGTGATATTACGTGACTGACATACGCCGGGGAAGCTCGCTCAAAGACTTCAGAGATATGGGTGTTTCTGAGTCCTTTAAAGCAGGTCGGCGAACGTGGTGCATTGGACAGCCAACATCCTAGGGCCGGAGATGGGAAACGAGTGCTGCGTAGCCAGGATGCGAAGCCAAGTCCGAGTAAGATTTTTCAAAAGCCAAGAATTAGAACCACCAGCTCAGAACAGCCTTCTTTCAGTATATCCAGAGGAGGCTGATTTATGGGGAAAGATGAAAGGAGAGCCATGTGTGTATTTTGGCTGCGCAGAGGACGGTGGGGCTGGGAAAGGAGGAGGAGGGAGAAGTTATCATAAGGCCGCAGCCAGCCAAGGAGTAAGAACATCAAAGAGGAAGCTGATGACCAGATGTACAAGGANAGGAAGCTGATGGCCAGATGTACAAGGAGCTGATGCAGGGGAGAAACAAGACGAATGTAGGCATCTGACGACATGGGCTCAGGGCCAGGAGGGGCCTTCGGAAAAGCAGGATGCATTATGTGCCATGTGGGGCGTTTGGCCATGAGAAGCCTGGGGAGAATGAGACTCAGAGGCCTTTAAAGTCAGGTTGGACCATAACGTAAACTGTGGAAGAGTCCCTTCCAGAGGGCTCAGACCTGGCAAAGGCTGTGCGAGGCTGCTTTCCATCTCTAGCTCTTAATTCCCCAGCCCTGACAGTAAGGATTGTTCCAGTCGATGGGATCCATTCACTGAATGAGTATGTCCTGAGAATCCCCGCGTTACAAGCGCTGTGCTGGGCCAAGTGAAAGACGCAGAATCTTTCAATGTTTGGGACTCCTTGTGGGGGTAGCCAGGGAAGCGTGCCCTCCTCCTAGAGGTACCATTTATCCATAGGCGCCCAGATGGCCAGTCTCCTGTGATTGCCCCATCTACTGAAGGAAGCACGCTCCTCCACTCCCCAGGTCCAGGCAAACTTGAATTTGTCTCCAAAATGAAGAGCAGTAGGAAAGCCATCGATTTTACCTAGCTATTTTTCTGCACCAAAATAGTTTAGCTCTGATACATAATTTTTTTTTCATGGTTTGCCTCAGTTTTATCATTTATTCGTCCATTGAACAGATGTGTGTCGAGGACCTACAGTGTGCGAGGACAGCATTGTTTTGGGTGCTGATGCTATTGTGGAGTCATGTTGGCCCACTACCTGTCATGCCTTGGGGTTTGATGCAAATTCCCCAGTTGCAGGCAGCATGGGTCTTTTGGGGGAAAATGTGTATGGGATCCGTGAGACAAGTCCTCCAGGGCCAGTGGAACTTGCTCATAAAGCCATCTGGGCTTGATGCCTTCTGTAGAGGGGATATTTCTGACATCTAATTTGATTTTTTTTTTTTAAAGATTTTATGTATTTATTTGACAGAGATAGAGACAGCCAGTGAGAGAGGGAAAACAAGTAGGGGGAGTGGGAGAGGAAGAAGCAGGCTCATAGCAGAGGAGCCTGATGTGGGACTCGATCCTATAACGCCGGGATCATGCCCTGAGCCGAAGGCAGACGCTAAACCGCTGTGCCACCCAGGCGCCCCCGATTTTTTTTTTTTTAACAGTCATGAGTCTATTTGGGTTTCCTATTTCTTCTTGAGTCTATTTTGGTAATTGGCGTTTTCCTTAATTTGTCTGAATTTTCAAATCTATCGGCATACATACAAAATACAGANTCATGAGTCTATTTGGGTTTCCTATTTCTTCTTGAGTCTATTTTGGTAATTGGCGTTTTCCTTAATTTGTCTATATTTTCCCTTAATTTGTCTGAATTTTCAAATCTATCGGCATACATACAAAATACAGGTCATAACACTATTTTTAACACAGGGCATCGTATTCTTTAACAAAAAATGTTCAGTGTTCTGTTCCCATAGTTCACAAAGATGCTACCAAAATTCTGAAGGAAACCTGAGACCTGGGGGATATGTGCTGGGGATGAGTAGGAAGTCTCCATCAGCTATTAGGTTTTTCCGGTACTACCTAGCATTTGTAAGAGGGCTCTACAGTTTTCGAAAGCACTTTTTGCTTGCCTTATCTCCCTTTTCTTCGCAAAGCCCTGGAGGGGTAGATTTGATGACCATTCCCAGCTACAGATAAGAAAAAATGTGATCAGAGATGTTAACTTATCGTTGATGAAGAGGTGAAGCCTGAAGCCACTCCTAGATCACACCAGTTTACCTAGAAGAGAGTTTAGAGATCCTCCGGTGAAGAGGTTTTTAACCTGGGGGGAATGGGCCCACACAGTCCTTGGCCAGACTACATTGGGCCCATAATTTGGATGGGAAAAAAATTACATACTCTTTCACCAACCTCTAACTGCATTTGCGCCTTTCCTTCTATAATGACTGTAAACCACAAACCACAGGAATAGTAGCAGTACCGTGTCACCAGCAGGGACCACAGATACTTTCATGGCACGTTATGTAGTTGTCAGAGATCATTCGAAATACGGGTGACATGCGTCACTACTTTGAAATTACACTAGTTAGGAGACCCCCCCTCTTCGACCTTGTTATTTATTTTTTTAAAAGATTTTATTTATTTATTTATTTATTTGAGAGAGAGACACAGAGATTGTGAGAGACAGCATGAACGGGGAGGAGAGGGAGAAGCAGACTCCCCGCTGAGCAGGTAGCCTGATGCGGGCTCGATCCCAGGACGGATCATGACCTGAGCCGAAGGCAGATGCTTAAGTGACTGAGCCACCCAGGTGCCCCATTGACCTTGTTATTCAATGTTGTTTTTTTAAAGCCATATGTTCCTATATCCCCAAGTTTTTAAATATCTTGGTAACTGAAGTTCAAATAATTGGCCTGCTTTCTTACCCTTTGCATTTACTTGTTTGCTTACTGTGGTAACAGAGATACATAACGTAAGATTAACCATCTTAAATATTTTGAAGTGTACAATCCAGTGGCATGGAGAACACTCACGTTGTGCAGCCATCATCTCTGTCTATTTCCAGAACTTTTTACCATCCCAAACAGGAACTCCCTGTTCAGAAGTAACTCCCCATCTATCCTTTCCCCAGGAACTTCTTTTCTACTTCCGGTCTCCATGGATCTGCCTAGTCTAGAACCTCATACAAGTGGAGGGGTATAATCTTTATGCTTTTGCGTCTGACTTTTTTCACTTAACGTAACAAATTTAAGGTTCCTCCGTGTTGTAGCAGGTGTCAGAACTTCTTATTTGTGGCCGAATAACATTCTATTATATGTGTATACCATATTTTGTTTATCCATTCATCTATTGATGGACACGGGTTGTTTCTACCTTTTGGCTAATTGTGAATAATGCTGCTACGAACATTGGCACGCAAGTATCTGTTTGAGTCCTGCTTTCAGTTTTTCTTGGATGTATATCAAGGATGAAATTGCTGAGAAATATGGTAATTCTATGTTTAACGTTTTTTTTTAAGAGGTGGGGGCGCCTGGGTGGCTCAGTAGTTAAGCGTCTGCCTGCCTTCGGCTCAGGGCGTGATCCCCGCGTTCTGGGATCGACTCCCACAACGGGCTCCTCTGCTGGGAGCCTGCTTCTTCCTCTCCCACTCCCCCTGCTTGTCTCTCACTGGCTGTTTCTCTCACTGTCTGTCTCTGTGTCAAATAAATAAATAAAATCTTAAAAAAAGAGAGAGAGAGAGAGAGAACATAAGCGTGTGAGTGGGGGTAAGGGGTGGGAAGAAGGACAGAGAGGCAGAGGAAGGGGGAGAGAGAGAATCTTAAGCAGGCTCCACACCCAGTATGGAGCCCGACCTGGGGCTTAATCTCATGACCCCAAGATCATAACTTTAGCCGAAATCAAGAGTCAGATGCTTAACCGACTGAGCCACCCAGGGGCCCCATCTACTTTTAACTTTTTGAAGAACTGCCAAACTGTGTTCCACAGTGGCTGCACCGTTTTACATTCCCACCAGCAATGCACAAGGCTTCCGAGCTTTCCATATTTTTACCAACATCTGTTATTCTCCATTTTTAAAATAGTAGCCATCCTAGTCGGTGTTGCATTTTATGCTGGCATTTAACAAGTTTATTCTGAGAAGGGGTCATGGGCTCCACCACACTGCCATGGAAGTCCCTGGTACAAATAAAGTTTAAGAAACTAGGATGAAGGAACCAAAGCCCGGAGATATTGTTAGCTGTTCAAGGTGAAGTGATTCACCAGCAGCACCTACGGCTTAGGACCAAGTCTCCTGGGGCTCAGAGGAGCTCTTTTCTCCTCCCACATAGTCTTTTCTCACGTAGATATTTGCCCCAGCTGGTGGTCAGCCTGAGTCAGGACTGGAACAAAGCCATCAACCAGCTTGCCACTGAAGCTGAGAGGAGCCCCAGACACAGACGAGACAGACATAATCCCTGTCCGCAAACCGCTGTCACGTAAAACTACCACACACAACCACAGCAGCTAAATCTTTATTCACTCGACAAACATTGAGTGCCTTGTGTGAGCTCAGACTCCATGTTCAGCTGGAGTGACTGAGGGGTATCCAAAGGGTCGTCGCTTGGAGATGCTCCACTGATAGTTTGGTTTACAGGTTAAAGTTCAGGAGGGGAAAAGAGCCCTGCCTAGGTTTCCTTCACATGCAGAATGGTGTCCTGCACTGTCATTCCTTGATCGGGAGCCTGCAGCTCTGCAGAGGCAGCCCAAGATGGCTTCCTTTTCCCTAATAATCTCCTCGTCCCATTTTCTTACAAGCTTCCAATCAACTATGGCTCTTGAATCTTCCCACACCTGCCACCACTTGTCAGCTTGGTTTTAAAAATAACAGTAGCTGACTTTTAATAAGTGTGAATTCTGGCTTTCCACTGTGTGACCATGAATAAGTAACACAACCACCCCCAACACCAGTTGTCTCACTTGTGAGATGGGGATGATGATGAGGGGGAAGAGGATGCAGTGAGACCAGGCAGATGAAGGGCTGGCATGGAGCCCGGCACAGGGTAAGCATTCAATAACTGCCTGTTGTTGTTATTGCCTATCTTAAAAGTCATTCTTAAAAAAACACTTTGTACATTGCAAAGCGGAATTAACAGAGCCCACTCTACTGTGACATCTTTAAATCTAGAATTTAGGTCTTTCCATCTCTGGTTCTAAAGCATCTGGCATAGTAGCCTCTCAATACATGTATACTGAATGAATAGTGAGAGGTGACATTTATTAATATTAGTATTGTTAATTTGTACTTCTCTATTTGAGTATCTACTGATTTAGATATAAAACAGCATTTTTTTCTTTAAACCTTAAATCAGATATTGGTCTTAGAGAAGAACCTCTATCGAGTTGATTACATGAGCATTTTAGAAGATATGGACACTTAGCAAAAGAATTTGATACATTTTATTTTTTAAAATGTCACAATCTGTATGGTCAGATTCATTCCCTTGTACATGGCATACATTTTTATTGAGCAGCTAGTCTGCAGCAAGCTTGGTGTCAGCAGAGAAATCTCTGGGTAGTACGTAGATTGCAATGGGCTTAAGCTAACAGTGGTTTTATGAAAAGATATGTAAATAGCTCACAAGAAGTCTGGAGGTCAGTGATTCCCAGTCCAGGGCTGTGGCTCAGCTTTTCACTGAGACCAGAGCTCCTTCTAGCTTTTAGTTGTGTCATCCCAGGAGATTGGCTTTCCTTCCTTAGACTTTTGCCTTATAGTCACAAGATGACTGCTGCAGCTCCAAACATCACTTTGTTCCATGACCATAGTCAAGTCAGGAAGAAAATAAAGAGAAGAAAGAGGACTTTTTCATCTGTTGGTTCGTTCCTTATATCAGAGACCAAAATCTTTTCTAGAGATTTCAGGAGAGTTTCTCTTACTCCTCACTGGCTAAAACCAGATCGCATGCTTATTCCAGCTACCTGGTCTGGAGAGTGGGATAACCATGACTGGCTTCGTTCAGTAAGGACTCCTTCCTGGTGGGGTGGGACCTGCCCTCATGGAGCTCATGGCCACCTTTTTGCTGCTGGAAATCTTAGGCAAGGGAGCAGGAAGGGGTGGGGGAGAGGAATGAGTTTTAAGTAGTCAACCACTAGTATTGTCCACTCTACCATGTGAAGCCATTTTCTTGAAGGTACACAAAATGGAAAGAAGGCAGTAATAATTAAGTTGAGAGATGAGAGGACAAGAAAAAGAATTACCCAAATGGCTGGTGCACATTAAAAAAAAACTAAAAAAGAATGTCAAAGCCTTAATCTTTATTAATGGGTTCATTTTTGTTTGTTTGTTTTTTGTTTTGTTTGCAATTTAAGTCTTGTATGATACATGGAAATGTATTAAATGCAATTTAAATGTATTTAATGCAATTTGAAACTTGTATAGTAAATGCTCTATGAATTTTTCTAGGAATCTTGAAACGTAGCTGGCTGAAATCCATACATACTGTCCTGATTCTGTAGCATGCTGAGATTGAGCCTGTATTTCCATCCTTTGGTACTGGTTCAGCCTCAAGAGTTAGAGTAAACATCCATCCCCAACCTTTAAACATTTTTTAAAACATTTTCTGTTATGAGAGCAATATGTGCTTATTTTTGCCCTTGTTGTCTGTTGGATTCTCAGAGATTCTCTCCTGCAAGAGTAGATTTAATCCTGTTTCTGTGTAATTTTAGAAATGTAAATATCCGAGCATGTTGCTTCAAGTCTTTTTTTGCAAGACTAACCTTTGAGAGGTGAGAAGAGAGTTCTAAGAAGCCTTGAAGTCACAGTCTGATGCTGGTTTCTCGTATCACAGACACCCTGCTATGTACCTATTCATTCACCCTTTCATTCATTCATCTCACAATGAGTTGAGTCACCTAGCAGTGGAGATCTTGGGAACACTGCAGGGAACAAAATAGGCAAAATCCCCGACCTCATGGATCATGTATTCCAATAGAAGAAACAGATAATAAAAAATAAATAAGTAAAATATATGAGAGAAATTACAAATTCTATGGAGAAAAATAAAGCCAGAAAAGGGGATAGGAGTGCTGGGAGTGGAGGTGGGGAATTTTAGATCGTGATGGGGGCAGGGCAGGCCTCATTGGGAGGTGGGCGCTTTCTATAGGCACCGGAAGGCGGGTGAGGGGATAAGTCACGAATCCAGAATGTTCCAGGCTGAGGTAACAGCGGTAAAAGCATGCCTGAAGTGTTTAGAATTGCAATGCCAGTGTAGTGTGGCTTAGAGAAGTAACATGCGGGCCTCTGGGGGCCATGTTTAGGACTTTGGCTTTTCTCTGAGAAAGATGGGAACCATGGGAGGTTTTTTTTTTTTTTAAAGATTTTATTTATTTATTCGACAGAGATAGAGACAGCCAGTGAGAGAGGGAACACAAGCAGGGGGAGTGGAAGAGGAAGAAGCAGGCTCATAGTGGAGGAGCCTGATGTGGGGCTCGATCCCATAATGCCGGGATCACGCCCTGAGCCAAAGGCAGACGCTTAACTGCTGTGCCACCCAGACGCCCCCATGGGAGGGTTTTAATCAAAGGAGTGAGGTGATTTCACTTGTGTTTAAAGAATCGCTGTGGCTGCTGGATTGAGAACCGTTGGTAGGGGGGCAAAGGCAAATGCCAGTTGGGAAGTTAATGCCACCATGGAGGTGAGGGATGTTGGTGGAGGTGAGCATCTCTGGAGTGTAATGAAGAACTAAGAATTATTTTATTTTGTGGCAAGTTTCCCGAAACCTTCTTGAACAGTACCAGTTGCTGGGAATTTATGGATATAGCCGGCAGAGTACCCTGCAGTTACAACTAGGGAACATTAATGTAATATAAGGTCATGCAGCTTGCACCCTTGTCTAGTTGTGGTGTGTAAGTTTGTTGTTTCCTGTAGATTAATCATGAAGAATATGAGTTCTAGACTCAGATTCCTGGATTTAAATCCTGACTCTGCCACTTACTCACAGTGTGACCTTGGGCAAATTACTCAAAACTCTCCGTGCCTCAGTTTTTCCACCTATTAAGTGGGGACAACAGGTTGTTGTAAAAAATAAGGAGTTAATACACGTACAACATTTAGCATTGTATTGGTATATAACCATTGCACGATGTCAGCTATCATTATAGATGTAGTATGTATAACCATTTATGAAGGCCAAGAAACAGTTCCATTTAACTTAATTTATTTAACACCGTGGTGTAAACTAGACCCAACTAGAACTGGAAAGGAACTGAGATGTGATTTAGTCCAACCCTAGAGATCAAAGCAACATGGTCAAAAAAAAAAAAAAAAAAAAAAAAAAGAAAAGAAAAGAAAAAGAAGAAGAGGAAGGAGAAGGAGAAGGAGAAGAAGGTGGTCATGTGGCTAATGTCACCTAGCTGATGGCACAGCAGGGATCAGAACATGGTGAATCTCTGGACTCCCAGTCCAGTGATTTCTGTGCTATGCCATGTTGCTTCCATATAGCCTTCAACGCAATGCGAGGTGGGACTAATCATAATCATAACAGCAATAAGTGATTTTTTGACTCTTACTTTGTGCCAGGCACCATTCCAAGTACTTTACACACATTCATTTCCTTAGTTCTCATGACAACCTTATGAGGCAGCTACAGTCATTGTCCCCATCTGGTAGAAGAAGAAACTGAAGTTAGAGTGGGTAACTTGCCCAGGGTGGGGAATGTGTGCTGGGTGGGGGAATGGGGGTGGCTTGAGAGAGTCAGGAGGCTGCCTTACCATTTCACTGCATGATCTATCTTCTCCATTTGTGGAACAGCGGAATTGAATCCAGTCTTTAAGGTCCCCTTTCAGCTTTTTTTTTTTTTTAGATTTATTTATTTTACAGAGAGAAAGAGAGCATGCACGTGAGTGGGGGGAGGGGCAGAGGGAGAGCATCTTCAAGCACAGAGCCCGACGTGGGGGCTTGATCTCATAACCCATGAGATCATGACCTGAACTGAAACCAAGAGTCGGGCCCTTAACTGACTGAACCACCCAGGGGGCCCCTTTCCGGTTTTAAAGTATGCATATCTTAAGTACTTTGTGATTATCAGGTCTGTAACAAATACCATTCTAGTTCATTAAACATGCTATCTTATTGACTGATCTTCATTTTAATGATCAGCTGCAAGAAAGACTATTTGTAGAACAGCCTAGAAACCAAAGTCACCAAGGCTGCGAGGGATGCTTGAATGTTATTTCTGGCTTCCATGGCAACCCTAACATAGGGCGTTAAGCTTAATGGAGTCGAGTACACCAGCTGGAGCCGAGTGTTCACCCAAGCGCTGTGAGTGATGAGGAAATAAGTAGCTGGCTCAATAGTTTTCCTTTTGTGTAATACACTGTCTTAGTGTGTTTTAGGGAGTGGGGACCTAGGCCAAGTTAAGTATGGATGGAGGAAATGAAGCATCGTATCAAAGTGGAGAGAGGACAGTTCCCCAAGGAGTTGGAGATTGAGAACCGACTAGGTGCCTGGGGGGGTCACTGTGGAGAGAAGGCTGGAGAGCCATGCAGCGGTTTCAAGGGAGGGGAAGAGAGTTGGCCCCACTTCCACGAAAGCTTGGAGTGACTAGGCCTTCAGATGAGCTTTGTGAAGACCACTGGGCATGCCCAGTTGTGTTTTTTTGTTCCAGTGTGTTTCGAGAGCTCAGTAGAACCCACTGAATGGCAAGAAGGCAGATATGTTGAAGAGTTGAGGGGACCACCAGGACCAGTGCAGCAAACAAAGCTCTCGAGGTATTTTAAGCAGAGAGGGATTTCGTACTGGGCACGAGGTACTTACATAATTGTTGGAAAGGCTGGAGAAGTGGGAGTTGGAGCTCACATTAGAATTCACTGCTGGGCTCAAGATGTCGCTGCCGCCGTAACTGCGTCTCTGAAGCCGGTGAGCAGATACCAGAACACCACGCCTGTCCTTCTACAGCCTCACTTGCCAGCAGAAGCAGCCTTCACTTTGCTTCCTCCTTTGGGAGTATATTTAATTGATGGTACCTAATTGTTACCCAAAACCCTGCCTGCAAGGGGGTCTGGGAAGTAGGGTTTTTATCTTTTTCGTTTCTGCAGAACTGGAAGACTCATGAAAGAGGTGGGAGTTGATGCTGAGTGCCAACTGTCATTCAGTCAATAGTTAATTCATGTGAAATGGGAATGAACCAGGCTGAGCACTAGAGGTGGGGGAGTTGGGACACCTAAGAGAGATGGGTTGGGAGGGCCCCGTTGCTGACCTAAGCTCTCTGCTCCACCACTGAAAGTCCTTTGGGTAGACTCGCTCCAGAGTTCGATAGCAAAGGGGCAGAAACACAACTCCTAAAGACGAAGGAGTTGTCTTAAAATTTTCTCTCGTGCCTTCTCTATTGCTTTGTACGTGGGAGACATTAATTTACATCTGAGACCAGGCTAGGGTCTTGAATGGAAGGGAAAGCCAGGGGTACGGGCCTGGAGAGACTGGTTCTGGGTTGGGTCAGGGATGAAGAAGAGGGAAGTCTGGGCTGAGTCAGGAGCCCTGAGGATATGCCCTAAAGGAGGATGATAGCACATGTGAGACCCTTCAGTGATCCCCACTGGCTCCTTAATGAAGTCCAAACTTCTTTTTTTTTTTTTTTAAGTGAAGTCTACACCCAATGTGGGACTTGAACTCACAGCCCCAAGATCAAGAGTCGTGTGCTCTACTAACAGCCAGCCAGGCGCCCCATGAAGTCCAAATTTCTTAGTAGGAGGCGCATGCAACCTTCCCTCCGTGGCCCTGTCATCCCCATCGTGTCCTTTGAGATCCAGCCAGACTATACCCCGTGCTCCCTACTCTGTTCCGGCCTCCACGCCTTTGTTCACACTGATCCTTTGCCCAAAGCACCCAACCCAACTCTGCCTGGCCAACACCTGCTCATCCGATAAGAATAGAGTATAGTATCCATCAGCTTCTCCAGCAAGCTCCCTGTCCACCATCTCGGGATCAGTGTCCTCCTCCAGGCTCTCATTGCTTATGTCTTTCACGAATCTTATGGATCTGTCTTCTTTTCAAGGTGGTAAGCTCCTGCTTGGCTGAGGTCGGTTCTCGTGCTGTATCCCCAGCACCTAGCACAAGGAAGGGGGCTCTTGGCATAACTCAGCCAAAGCAAAATGATGAGAGAGGTGGCTCCAAAGAGCAGCTTTCCCTTTGCTGGTACAGGGCCGTGGAAGCCTTCCGCCCCTTACCTGCACGCGCGCCCTCCCCTCCCTTCCAGGGAAAGGCGCTCCCGACTCTGCCTCCTTCTCCCAGCCAGTATCTCTCTCGGCCTGACCCTGCATTGCTCTACACAGGTCTCTCTGCTCGACTCCCGACTTCCGTTTGCCGAACTCCCAGAACGCAGGGGAGACAATTGCTCAATCTATTAAGTTAAAAGGCTCCTGTGGGTTAAATGCCAGTTGCTTTTTGCAAGCTGCCTACGCTGTTTTTCACTTTGCAGAGAGAGGAAATCACCTGTTCCCCAGTACCGTCTGTACTATCTTGTGCTGGGACCGGGCAGGTTTTGTTTGAGTGTGCGTGTGTGTGTGTAGGTTACGATTTTAAGATATGAGGCGTTTCTCCATTTGAGAAAGGAAGAAGGACAGTGAGAGGGGTTTTGCTGGAGAATTCCAAACTTACTCTGAACCTATTCAGTCAGCTCAGTGAGTTTTAAAACCATTGATTATTTCAGGGATTTCTTATACTTCTCTTTGTCAATTGGCAGAAAGCCTATTTGTATGACAAACTGAGAGAAGATGTGAGGGGCAATTTTTTCTCTCTCTCTTTTTTTTTTTAGTTAAACTTTAGCAAACTGCTTTACCTTGCACGGCAATTCAGTTCATTGGAAACTGTTTTCTCCAGGGCTAAACTGGGGCAGCTTTCTCTTTGGCTCCTTCGCAAAGAAAATTGTCCAGAGTTCTGGAAACCACGGTTGTTGAACCTCGTATGATGTCTTTTCTTTCAGCTCATGTAACAGTTACTAAAGGAGACTGGTGTGATGTGGCATGTTTTTTCTTTCTTTCTTTTTTTTTTTTTCTTTTCCATTTTGCTGGCTCCTTGGTGCACACTCCCTGAGGGCCTTAGAGAGCTGCGTTCCTACAGGAATTTATGACAGTCAGCAGGGATGACTGAAATTTGAGCTGGTGTCAATCCAAAATCCCTCCTTGCTACCCCAGAGATGCAAGCTCATTCACCCGAACCTTCTTTAAAAAAGAACAACAGCAACAAAATCTCATCGTGTCATTGGGGAGTATATTTTTGCATAAAAGCTTCCCAGTGTGTGTTTCCACAGCCAGATAGCATCCGTCTCCCCCAGTCACACCCACTTCTGTCTGCTCTGCAAATGTTCTTCTTGGTAATAGGCGGAGAAAGTGTCCACAGAGCAAACCTGATGGTACTGAAATTTCAGCTGCTGCCTGTGAACTTTGGTTCTGTGTTGTGGGTGTTGGGAAGAACTTACTAGATTAAGGGTTGACATTCTGACCATGTCTCATGTGTTCTTGAGGGAAGCGTGGGGTACGTGGCGTCTTGAGTGGCATCCATTGCCTTTTGCACAGCTCATTGGGACAAGCAGGTCTATGGTAGAGAGCACACAGAAGGGAGAAGAAAACAGAGGGGTTCCAAAGCCACTATTTCCTTTCCCCCAGCCGTCTTCTCCCTTCTTCCTTCCCCAATGAGGCATTCAAAGCAGGGTGAATGGGGGCAGAGGTGGAAGTCCATGGAAACCGCCTCCATCTGGATGTACTTTCTTCTCTTGTTTTCAGGAGTTGGCCAAGAGGTAGAGCATGTATTTGCTCTATCTTTTTGCTGTTCGTGCCTCCTCGTTCAGAGTTACGGTCTCTGGTGACTATTCTTTATGGTTGAGGGTTAGGCTGGTCTGGCTAAGTGTATGACTACGTTGACCAAATGATGACTCACCTTCCGCTGCCTCATTTTGCAAGCTTCTGCATGCTTGTCTCACCGAACTGCTGGACGGGAGCCCTCGGACACCAGGGACTGCGTCTTCTCCCTGTCAGCATCCCTGAGGCTCCAGCACTGTATTTTGCCCATAGTGCCTTCCGTTCACTACCTTCTGGGTCCCAGCTCTGAGCCAGACATGGGTGACACGAAGATGAATAAAACGCAGCTGTGACCTGAGAGGTTTGTCCTATTGTTCCGTGGGTTTGTGGGCCGGTAAGTAGGGTGTTTGCGGGATGACGTCATTGCACATTGTCATTAATCGTGCTTGCTGTCGGCACTGCCTGGTGAGGCAGAAGGCACTTTTGGACACGGGTACGTGCAGCAGGTGAATCCGGGGGGCTAAGGCCCGGTGCTGCCTCCCAGGGTGTGGGCCCAGGACAGAGGGTGAAGAGGACATGTGCACGAGGGGGGTGTGTCTTGAGTTGAGCTGTAACTCCTGGGGTTCGTCCAGGCTCTGCTGCCAGTCCTCCCCAGATTTTGTCCGGGGAAAAATGTGTTAACTGGCAACGAGGAGGGTCACTGGGTCTCTTCTCCTGTTCAGAGGAGCTCTTTACATTGGGTCACCTACCGGGAAACGGGCCACAAGCACAGGAACTGGCATCAGACGGGCATGGGTCTGAAGTCCCCATGCACCACCACTCACTTGCCCCATACAAGTGGACTTGTTATTCAAACTCAAAGCCTCAGAACTGGGGGTAACAGTGGTGCCCGCCTTATTTATTTTCTGAACCTCACTGAAAGGCCGGACATATCTGACATGTACGTGATCCAACATCAGCA
>NC_048226.1:65914602-66091427 GCF_002007445.2 Ailuropoda melanoleuca
TGGGGAGTATATTTTTGCATAAAAGCTTCCCAGTGTGTGTTTCCACAGCCAGATAGCATCCGTCTCCCCCAGTCACACCCACTTCTGTCTGCTCTGCAAATGTTCTTCTTGGTAATAGGCGGAGAAAGTGTCCACAGAGCAAACCTGATGGTACTGAAATTTCAGCTGCTGCCTGTGAACTTTGGTTCTGTGTTGTGGGTGTTGGGAAGAACTTTACTAGATTAAGGGTTGACATTCTGACCATGTCTCATGTGTTCTTGAGGGAAGCGTGGGGTACGTGGCGTCTTGAGTGGCATCCATTGCCTTTTGCACAGCTCATTGGGAAAAGCAGGTCTATGGTAGAGAGCACACAGAAGGGAGAAGAAAACAGAGGGGTTCCAAAGCCACTATTTCCTTTCCCCCAGCCGTCTTCTCCCTTCTTCCTTCCCCAATGAGGCATTCAAAGCAGGGTGAATGGGGGCAGAGGTGGAAGTCCATGGAAACCGCCTCCATCTGGATGTACTTTCTTCTCTTGTTTTCAGGAGTTGGCCAAGAGGTAGAGCATGTATTTGCTCTATCTTTTTGCTGTTCGTGCCTCCTCGTTCAGAGTTACGGTCTCTGGTGACTATTCTTTATGGTTGAGGGTTAGGCTGGTCTGGCTAAGTGTATGACTACGTTGACCAAATGATGACTCACCTTCCGCTGCCTCATTTTGCAAGCTTCTGCATGCTTGTGTCACCGAACTGCTGGACGGGAGCCCTCGGACACCAGGGACTGCGTCTTCTCCCTGTCAGCATCCCTGAGGCTCCAGCACTGTATTTTGCCCATAGTGCCTTCCGTTCACTACCTTCTGGGTCCCAGCTCTGAGCCAGACATGGGTGACACGAAGATGAATAAAACGCAGCTGTGACCTGAGAGGTTTGTCCTATTGTTCCGTGGGTTTGTGGGCCGGTAAGTAGGGTGTTTGCGGGATGACGTCATTGCACATTGTCATTAATCGTGCTTGCTGTCGGCACTGCCTGGTGAGGCAGAAGGCACTTTTGGACACGGGTACGTGCAGCAGGTGAATCCGGGGGGCTAAGGCCCGGTGCTGCCTCCCAGGGTGTGGGCCCAGGACAGAGGGTGAAGAGGACATGTGCACGAGGGGGGTGTGTCTTGAGTTGAGCTGTAACTCCTGGGGTTCGTCCAGGCTCTGCTGCCAGTCCTCCCCAGATTTTGTCCGGGGAAAAATGTGTTAACTGGCAACGAGGAGGGTCACTGGGTCTCTTCTCCTGTTCAGAGGAGCTCTTTACATTGGGTCACCTACCGGGAAACGGGCCACAAGCACAGGAACTGGCATCAGACGGGCATGGGTCTGAAGTCCCCATGCACCACCACTCACTTGCCCCATACAAGTGGACTTGTTATTCAAACTCAAAGCCTCAGAACTGGGGGTAACAGTGGTGCCCGCCTTATTTATTTTCTGAACCTCATTGAAAGGCCGGACATATCTGACATGTACGTGATCCAACATCAGCACCGAATGCGGATCAGAACATGTGAGAAAACCCAGGATGTATGGTTGCCATATTTACAAGGCCTCTCCCGTCTTGGGAAGGGGTCCCCTTGATACCGTCTTCTCTGGACTCTTGGCTCTGTAGCCAGGGTCTCTCTGCCTCACATGCCCCTTGGGATAGAGTTCTCAGCTGTGTTTTGCCTGAGAATCACCTGAAGGAATTGGAAGCGCTGATTGCTGGGCACTAGACCAAAAGATTTGGATTCACGGGGTCAAGGGTGCTGCCTGGGGCTCAGCATTTTAAATACACATCCGAGGTGTCTCTGATGTCATCAAGACATTGAGCATACTGCTGTGTGTTCTATGTTATATCTCCACTGACCAGCTCTCCCAGCTCATGGAGGGGGATATGCACCTTCTCCCCGCCCCACCTTCCCCCGCCCCAGTCCCACGTGCACGTCAAAGGGATGTAGAGCATGATGCCTGGCACTGTGTGGGTACCAGGGATTCACAGAAGATACCACTTGTGACTGGCTAGCTCCACACCTGAGATGCTGGGAGGAACATGCCCAGACAGAGCTGAATGGGGCAGGTGCCAGGGGGCTCAGAGGAAGGCCTGATTTAGACCATGTTGGGGGGCTGGGCATCTAAGAAAGGTTTTCAAAAAATAGGTGACCACAGGTTGAATCTTAAGCTGAGGAGGCAGCCCAGAGAGGATGTAGGGAACTACAGACCATCTGATGTCACTGGGGTATAAGGTGGAGGGCACGGAGTGTTATTAGTTCATTCTCCCACGAACGTTATTGACCTTGCTGTCAGTGAACCTTAGGGGGGTGGCTTTTGAAGAAATTGCTTTGATGAAACAGCATCCTGGGAACTTACAGCTGCCACATTCAGCTACGGTGACTCCGACCCATGAAACTCACCAAAATATTCATGTATAGGAAATTTCTGCTGTAAAGAGAGGAAGTGTGAGTTCCATTGGTCGGGAGAGTCTCTCTATTCTCTCAGGCAAGGAAAGCCATTGATGAGATGGTTGGGGCATTAAGATCGGTTCGGGGGGGGGCATCTAATGGGCCTGATTGCCAAGGGTCTGGCTGACAAACTGGTTTCACTCCCTAAGCCCCCTCCAGGCACCAGGTGGAGGGAACTTGGGTGCTGTGTTAGGAGCTGTGCTGTGGCTGAACTTTGATTCTGAGCCTGGGATTGATTAGGGGGTCTCACAGTTGCCAGCGCTGGAAGCCCGGGGGGACAACGTACAAAGCTTAGGATCTGCTGTCTGGCCTGGAGATTTTATCACGTGACTGGCTGTCACTCTGGATGTTCTTCTCCTGTGTCTTATACACTTGGGTTTTTGAGCCTTCTGTGCAGGGCTTGACATTGATACCAATTAGATTTCATCTTGTTAGGTTTGACTCTATTCCAGCACTCAGAAATCCTTTCTGCTCCTCACTCTGTTGTTCGACTTATTAGCCATCGCTCCCAACATCGTATGTAATGGTGTAGAGAGAACCATAAGTGCCCCAGAATTTGGAAACATGTTTGGAAAATCTTACCAAGCGGAGAATGATTTGCTAGTGAGGCCAAGGTAGGTTTTCGATGCCATGAAAAAGTCCAGGGTGTTTCCCTAATAGAACATAATCAGGTTTTCAGGGTATTCCCCTGCGGTCCTTTAGGAAGATGTGAGTAGAGCATAATGGATTCAAAGAAGCCCATAGCTCATCAACAGTATTGCCGAATGTCTGGCGGGAGGTCCTGCAGCAGCTGGCGACTGACTAATAAGGGAATTGGAGAGGGAGGGATTGACTGTGGTCTTTCCAGCCCGGGCCAAGGAGCACATGCCTCAGTTAAGTGCCCTAAATAAACGGGAGTTTCAGGTTAAGTCACACTGGGGGCAAAAATTTACAAAGAGGCTAAATTGCCTCTGAAATGTCCATGAAATCCCTGTAAGTCCTAACAACAAGTCACGGTCTGGAGGCACATGGCCGTAGAGCCACACGAAGCCGCCTCAGGGGCCACACCTCAGGCCTCTGTGGGCACCTGGGAGGCCTCCCTGGTCACGACACTGGGTCAAACTGCGGTGACTTCTACTCGGTAGTCTCTTTCTCTCGGTCTGTCTGTCTCTCTGGCTGTCCATCTTTGACCAGCCCATATACTTCAATTCACAGACACCAAATGCTTCCGGGATGCATTTCCCTCGGCTCTCCCTCACTCCCTCACTCCTGCCCCGTCCTGCAGGTTCCCCGGGGCCTTGCTCCACTGGTCTCTCAACAAGCACTTGTCGGGTGAGTGAGAATGGGAATGACCAGCAGCCTGTGTCCGGGACCGCTGCTGTTCCGGGAGGCAAGCATCTGTTTTATCATTCTATTACATTTTCAAAAATGCAAATAGGCATCTAGCAGGGAGAGGCACTTGGCAGGAGGCAGGCAAGTTGGAGCCATAGCTTTCAGGCTGGGATTCCAGGGAAGGAAAGAAGTGACCCCAGAAAGCCGGTGCAGTCCCGGTGCATCTTGAGTATGCTGAGAATGGCGGGTCTAAAAGGACAAAATCCTTCCAGAGTATTGCTTGGCAGTTAAGAGCGTGGGCTACAGAGCCAGATGAGATGGGGTCAGATCCTGGCTCCCCTACTTCCTAAGTGTGAGACCCTGAGCTAGCTAGTTATTTAGCCTTTCTAGGCTCACTGTCCTCAGCTGTAAAATGGGAATAGTAACAGTACTTACTCGCTAA
The DNA here is from genome assembly GCF_002007445.2 of Ailuropoda melanoleuca. Lineage (NCBI taxonomy): Eukaryota > Metazoa > Chordata > Mammalia > Carnivora > Ursidae > Ailuropoda > Ailuropoda melanoleuca. The sequence continues at coordinate 65,918,804 of NC_048226.1, forward strand.
GGTGGGTGTAAAGAATCAATAAGCCAGCACCTGGAAAGTATTCAGAGCAAGGCCCAGTACATGTTAAGTGCTCAATAAACAGTAGCTATAAATTATCATTATCTTCTTTTGAGTGTCACAACATCCCAGGAGGTATTATTGTCACCATTTTGCAAAAGAAGAGACTGAGGGTCAGAGAGGCCAAGGAGAGGCTCGAAGACCACATGGACATAAGGTGGCAGAGGCTGGACTTATACTGAGATCACAGGATTATGTGGTGCTTCACTAAGCATTTCAGAACCCCCTTTGAGTCACTGCTTGAAATTATTTTACCCTTGTTATAGACATTCACATGTTTTCCTTCTCCAAGCATGCTTTGATCTTCCCAGGCAGATGGCACCAAATATTTGCTGTACAATTACACAGCTACAATTGAATTTAGCCAGAGAGAGGGAGGCTGGTTAGTGACAAGTCTGCAGCCCCGAGCAGAGGAGATTACCCCAAGGTTGAGCACTGGAATCCTGCTGGAGTGGGAATGTTGCTTAAAATTGTCCTGGCTCAGGTTCAACGGTAAGAGACACTTGTTTGCCCAACTTGTGGGCTTTGAAGGCAAGCTGACAGTACTGAAGTGCTGTTGACAAGGTCCAGACTGTCACTTTGTGGTTCAAGGGATGACATTTTATGATGTGCCCACAAACCCTCATCCAGTGCTGTTGCAAGTCTGTCATGAGGGGCCAGAAGGAAGATTGTGTGCTCTTCTCCCAGGCTAGGGAGACGGGGATGCTGTTAATCAGAGCCAGTTTGGGAAAGGAACACACACAGAGGAGAGTCCATTTTCTGGAAACACCTCTTACCAGTCCCCATGTGGAAAAGCTGTGGGCCCCTTCGCAGCAAATATTCCCAAGCATCATACAGAGCTCATATTGTAATGCCACCTGTGTTGAGAGTTTTCCAAGGTGCCCACCATGAGATGGTGGAAGAGCTGTCAGTATAGTCCCAGATCTGATCCTAATGAGCCGTGAGGCCTCACAGAGATGGAATCACGTCTCCGAGCCTCAGTTTCCCCTTCTGTAAAGTGAGTGACTTTGACTTTATTTAGACCCCTCCCTCTCTAAGAGTTTATTAGTCTATGAGTCTGTGAACCAAAGTTAAAAAGTGGCCATGTTTCCTCATAGAATGGCAAAGACTGGGGTCTAGAATCTGTGAGTCTGTTAGCAGGAGCCACACCTGCTCTAGAACTTTTTAACTTTGTGATTTTCATCCACCTCCCTGAACTGACTCCTCTGGTTCAATCCCTTCCACCTGAAACCTTGCTCCACCGCCCAGAATTCCATTTAATTCCACAAATGTTGACTGAAGACTTACTCTGTTCCCAACTGCATGGTTGGAAAGATGAATGAGACTAGTTTCCCACTTTGGGGAATTCACAGTGAGATAGTGAGGTCAAGACTCGCCAGAACGTCTTTTCTCCAGAGATCTCTCCAGAGAACTAGTGGTTTTCAAAGTGTGGTCCCTGGACCAGCGGCATCAATTTCACCTGGGAACTTGCTAGAAATGCAGATTTTTCCGGTGCCACCCTAGATCTACAGGATCAGAAGCTCTGGAAGTGTGGCCCACCGATCTTGGTTTTTAATGCTCCTCCGGGGGATTGGGAGGCACCTCCAGTTTGAGAACCACTGAACTGGTCCTCTCGGGGACAAGCTACGAGACTGTCATTCTGAGCCCTTAAGGGAACTGAGAAGTTGTCTTGAAGAAAACTCGGTCACTTGGGCTTCGAGGACTCGCTTTCCACTCACAGTCACAGCTCCCTGGGAACCTCCAACAACATTTTGAAACTTTGTGATGTGTTTGTAAATGCCCAGGCATTGTGGGCATGATACACTTGTTCTGATGGGAACTAATCCAGTTTAGCACATCATTCCCCATGAACCTCCAGGCTTCCCTTTAAATTGACTGTGATGCTTGATGGGATGTTGATACCGTGACTAAGACCCACAGCAAGAATTCCAACCCCAGAGGACCTCCTGCTTCCAAACTTCTCCGGGGGAAGAGTTCTCAGGGGGCCTGTCTGCTGTCTCCTCTCTCTCTTCCAAGCAGGGTTTCCTTCATCTCTCCCCGTGGCAGGGTCTGAGCCTGCTTCCAGTTCCCCTCTGCAGGCAGAGATCACTGGACCACATTCTCCTGGCAGTAAGTCCACACAACAGTGATGGGGTGTGGGTGGCTCTTGGAGAGGGGCCAGCCTGGGCCCTGGGACCTGAGGGTCTGTCTTCCATGGCTCCAGCCAAGGGCTGTATGCTAGACCATAGGCACCTTTGTGAAAATTAGAAGAGGCACCCCTCCTAGGTGTTTCTCAGGATGGATGCAACTGTGGGGGCTCAAGGCCGGACTGGATTTCAGCCACTTGCCTCGTAGGGCAGGTGTCTGTGGGCAGCGCGGACTACATGGCCAGGAGCGGCAGCCTTCTCCCCCAGAGCCTGGGCCCGGCAGGAGAGAAGCGGCGGGTGGTGTGGGCAGACAAGAGGGTTCCCACACCTGGGGCCCAAGGCTGCCCTCTTCTCCTGCATCAGTTCCCTGAATTCTCACTACCGCCTAATGTGGTGGGTGTTGGTGTGCCTCCATACAGGTTTTTTCCTACATTAGAAGAAAATTTCTAATTCTCATTACCTCCATTTTCTCATGTATCCAGTGGGTATGACACTCTACTTTCCTCTTAAGAGTTCTGAAAACCAGATGAGACCATAGTGATGAATGCGCTCTGGAAAAAGGATTTGAAAACATCCCATAAACGTCAGGTTCTATATTGATCTTTCTCCCTGAGTCCTCAAAGGCGGTTTCTGGGGCTTCTGCTTTGAGAAACTCATTCTGAATTCGCACAGCCCCGGTGTTATATGTGGGTGCAGCACAAGGTTGGTCTCCTGCCAGGGTGCTGGTGTTTTGGGGTGCTTCCTTGCACCCAAATCGGAAGACTTATGAGGCCACAGTGGATGAGGTGTGTGTGCAGGCACTCGGGGCGAGTCACAACCTGGCAAGCCGGCCTGGATAGGATGACCTCATGGGCCTTTCCCACTTTTCATTTTGATGACTGGGTTCACTGTTTCATATTTGGCTTTCTCTCTCTTTCTTGCAGCTGTGGTGATTGGGATTTAGGGCAAGCATTTGGGATCCCTTTTCTAATCCCTGTCAAATCTGGATTTAGCTACAGAGTCTGGGAAGAGGAGGAGGGACTCCCCCGTGGCTGGAGGCAGTAGCTCAGAACATCTGAGAAATTCTAACGGGGAGGCCCAGCCTCCACCCTCTGAGGCAGGAGGCCTCTCGTCTCATCCCATATCAGCCTCTTCCCAGAACGTGATGAGTTTCGTCCACAGACTCAAACCTCTTCTATCTAGCCTTCTTGCTTGGGGGCTGAAGGAATAAGTATGGCAGGGGTAGGGGAGAGACTTAACATTTGCCTTTTTCCCATTGAACGGTATCCTTGGTTGAAATGTTTCTTGGTCGATCCCTTCTCCAGTTCCACTATGCCCTACCTGCCCCCCCACCTCGCCCCGGTTGAGGTTGAGTCCCCCTCTCAACCAGATTAGTGCAGCAATGGTCTGTATCACCCTCAATTGACTTGTTATTCTGTGACCTCCCTACAGGCCAGCCAAGTGACATAATACAATGCCACTGAACTATGCCCATCACCTGCGGCATCACGCACACACCCCTCAGGCCTCTCCTGGCTGACTGCAGGTTACCCTCCAGCTGCATTACTATCTGCGCCTCCTAGCAGTTCCTTCGTCGCTCTATTCCGTTTCCGCCACATTCCTACCATCTTAGGCTTCTGTTCATGTGTTTCTCTCCATGCGCTTCCTCTCTTGATTCAAACACTGCCTAAAACTAGTTCATGTCCTGTCCCCTTGACCCCAACCCACTAACATCCCTGTTCTCTGAACATGTAGTGTCAGCACCACACTGTTTCATGTTATTCTTCTTTCGTTTGTTCCATTAGTTAACTTCCCAAAGTAGATTGTAAGCTCCTTGACATTGGTCCCCAGCATCGGCTTGTTGTCTATTCCCTGCAGTATCCAGCCAAACTTATGGGGCATGCAGTAAATAATCAAATCATGTTGACCCTGATCAGGTGTTTGCCCCACCTAAAAACTGTATGGACGACTTTCTAGGAACTGGAATGTTCGTTTATCTAGCAAAAATAAATAGCATCTGTTTGTAGCCAATACTCATGATCCCCCCATGCATATTATACCCTTACAGCTTCCCCGAGTTGACCTCTCCTCTTTCCCCAGAGAGCTCCTGTGAGAATAAGCGGGCGGACCTGGTCTTCATCATCGACAGCTCGCGCAGCGTCAACACCCATGACTATGCCAAGGTCAAGGAGTTCATTGTGGACATCCTGCAGTTCTTGGACATTGGCCCCGACGTCACCCGGGTGGGTCTGCTGCAGTACGGTAGCACCGTCAAGAACGAGTTCTCCCTCAAGACCTTCAAGAGGAAGTCTGAAGTGGAGCGAGCCGTCAAGAGGATGAGGCACCTGTCCACGGGCACCATGACGGGGCTGGCCATCCAGTATGCCCTGAACATCGCGTTCTCGGAAGCAGAGGGGGCCCGGCCCCTGAGGGAGAATGTACTACGGGTCATAATGATCGTGACTGATGGGAGGCCACAGGACTCCGTGGCCGAGGTGGCTGCAAAGGCACGGGACACAGGCATCCTGATCTTTGCCATCGGTGTGGGCCAGGTGGACCTCAACACACTGAAGGCCATCGGCAGTGAGCCCCATGAGGACCACGTCTTCCTGGTGGCCAACTTCAGCCAGATGGAGTCACTGACCTCCGTGTTCCAGAACAAGTTGTGCAGTAAGTCCTGCTCCTCTGTGCCTCTTTCAGGGGAATCATTAGGATTTCTTCTTTCACCTTCCAGTGTAGATTCTGGGCTACCTCATCCCAGATACTGCGCTGGCAAGGGGTGTTTGGCAAAGACCAGAGTCGACCCGGTGTTCTCTTGGGGTTACATGCTGGCCAAAGAGACAGATAGTAAGGATATAATGACACAGATAGTAAGTAACTGCAGTTGTAGCAGTGGCATGGAGGAAGAACTCAGGGCAGGACCTAACCTAGACCAGGGTGCTCAGGGAGAATTCCCTGGGGAAGGGACGTTCAAACCCAAACTGCTGAAAGAGTGCGGGTAGACAGGCGAAGTTTTTACCCAGCACATTGGACTGCCCTGGCATTCCCTAAGTTGGAATTCATGAGTCGGAGTAGAAATCGGAACAGGAGGGCAAAAGAAATAGCATAATGTCTCCTTGGATAGGGTCGAATACCAAGCAGTATTGCCCCCATGGCGGTGTGAGGGGTGGACGTTTTCTCCTAGGAGAGGCCCGGTACACGAGGAGGACGGAGCTGCAGTTCCCTCCTTCTGCAAGGGGGATGCCTCCCCACGTCCTTGAGCTGCTTCTGCTGCAAGGCTCTTCTGCCCTCTCTTGCTTTCTAACTCTACTCTCCGCAAGTCTTCGCCCTCCCTTTCTTGCCAGACAGCTCTCAGTGACCTGCGCCCCGAGCTCCTGCCTCAGCTTTTCCCTGCGGGCCACCTTGCCCTCCTCCCAGTTTCCTGCTTCTGCCTCTGGCTTCCTGTCCTTTCCTCCTCCAGGAGGGCAGGGGCCCAGGGGGCTCACCCCGTCTCCTCACTAGTCCCTGGAAACTGGAAACGTGCCTCCTAGCTTGGTAAATAGCGTCTAGTCCTGCCTTGCCCACCTCCATTTGTTCCTGTCCTCTCCAACTGCCATGCTTCTTTGATGAGAAAGCAAAAGGAAATGTCTATTTTGGAATGACTAGTGTTCCCCAGGTGTGTCTGTGGAGAATGAGCTTAAGGACTGGACTCATCTCCAGCTCCCCAGGAGCAGGACCCTGACCCCTTCGGGGCTGTGAGGACTCTGACCCTGTCCTCAGTCTCTGACACAGCCTAGGGACCCCCGCTCTCCCCACCCACTGAAGCCTCAGGGAGGAAAAACTGTGTTTTGTTGTGTCTTTAAAAAAAAAAATCCCCAGCTGAGAAGTAACCTCAAAAAGCAGAGACTCCATTGTTTCTTGACTCCCAAATCAGAAGATTTACTTAAAAAAATCAATGCCCTGAAGGCAAAAGAACTTTTTTCTCTGCATTGTCACTTGGAGAATTTTCAAAAGTGACATTTGGCTGGGCACCGCTGAAGGGCCGAGCTGTGGTGAGCGGTGGTCCCCGGTCACCTGGTCAACGTCCACCAGTAGAACGCGCTGCAAACATGTTAAGGTTTATGACTTTAAATGACTTCTGCAGAATTTATGTTCCCCCTTTCCCGGAAATATTAAAACAGAAATTGGTTCCGTAACCGTTTTGATGGGTTTATTCATTTGTCTCGGTAAATGTCAATGGAGGCGTTCTTTTAGAAGCGATCTGGGTTTATCCGCAAACGGAAAGGGAATGAGGCTGAGGCTGAGGCTTGTCTGAAGAACCTTCTCTGTGTGCTTTATGGCCAGGCAGCAAAATTGAAAGGTAGTTTGGACCCTCCGCCCCGCACTTTGTGTCATCCGGAAGCTCTAAGAAAATACCAGTAATAGGCCATTCGTTGGTTTGTGTGGCCTGAGACCAGCTTGTGGCCTGAGACCAGCTCCGCTCCCACCGCATCCCCGGGTTCTGGGAGCAGACTCGCCAGCCGGCTTGAAAGGTTGAGGAGGCCCCAGCGCCTCTTTTCAACCGTGCAGTAACGATTGCAGTAACTAACATTTGTAAAGCACTTTCCCTTCTGTTCTTGTATTTGATCCTCACGAAAATCCTCCGGGGGAGGCAACACAACAGCATCCCTCCCTCTTTGCATCTTGGTAAGCGGCTCAAGTGAATTCCGCGAGAACCAGCCAGGAGCCCATGGGCTCTGCTTCCACAGTTCTGGCTCATTTCACTTCTTCGCACGTCGGGGGGTTCTAAATTCCTTTTTTTTTTTTTTTCCTGATGGCCCCCTCCACAGTCCAGCCACGCTAGGTAAACCAGCTTCGAGGCTGGCGTACGCTTCAGAATTTGACGGGGAGCGTTTGTAGGATAAAGAGGGGAGGAGCAGACTCGAGTCTCAGCGTCGCCCCCTGCCGGCTGTACGGTACTTTGCAAATCTGTAATATGGGCATGTTACCTCCAGAGTAGATGTGTGAACAAGCACTATCAACCGTAGAGCCCTATTCAGGGGGTGTTGTGTGTGATTACAGTCAGATACACGGAGGACCGGCAGGCTGGGCAGATGGCCTCAGTTTTGATCTGCACTCCAAGATCAGACATCAGCAATGAGCGTCTTCCAAGTTCCAGGCACCTGTGAGGTTTGGGGAGTCTCACTTGTTCCTTAAACATTAGTTCCTTAAACTCTGATAATAACAGCTAATTTTGTCCTGGGCTAGGTACTTTCCATTCGTCTTTCATTTAGTACTTATAAGAGGCTTATGAGGCAGGTGCTGTTCTTACTCCCATTTTACAGAAGAGGGAACTGAGGCTCGGAAAGGATAAGCAACTTCAAATAGCAGGGTTGGAGATGCAGATTGCGGGCTCTCTGGCCCAAGCTCTTACCCACCACGTGCCAGGCCCGAGGGCTCCAGGCTGGTGGGAAGATGCTCTCATCACAGAGAAACGAAATGGCAGCTATCCAAAATGTGCACTTCAGGAAGTCACCTGGCACAGAGGGACCTCTGATCAGAGAACACCTGCATCTCTCTAGGGGCTCCAGGAGGGCTTTAGAAAGGAGACGATAATAATAATCATTACCATTTATTGATATTAATATCATAATATTAACATGCTGGTTTGAGCTATTAGCAAACGTTAATTCATTTTATTCACACAACAAACCTGTGAAGTAGGTGCTCTTACAGCTCTCATTTCACAGAAGAGGAAATTGAGACCCAGAGAGGTTCAGTGACTTGTCCAAGGTCACATAGCACTGTGGTAGAGTTGAGATGTAAGCCCTCATTCTGGCTCAGAGTCTGCATCTTAACCACTATGTGCTACACACACTTGACTGATGAATAGAAGTTTCCTGGCTACTGGGGACGGGGGCAGGGTTGGGCCATGGCAATAAGCCTGGAAAGGCATGATATTTTCAATTGATTTTTCTATTTCATTAAAACAATAACAACAGCAGCAAAGAACTAGTCCAGATTCTCTCTTAGTGTTGTAAGCTGCTAAGGAGACATGACCCACAGTTTGAAAAATGCAGATGAAGGGGTAGGCAGGGAAGTGGAGGCCATGGTGCAGCTAGGGAAAGAATTTTGGAGGGAAGAAGGGCTGAGGCTCTGTGCTTAGAGCAGAGCTGAAAAACGCTGCTGGATCTGTGGATCGGAGGAGACAAGCAGTCTTCCTGTGCGATCAAAGCGGGAACCTTTGTTGTAAAACTAGGAAGAGTTTAGGCTCTGGAGCCAGACTGCCCTGGAGTGGGAGACCTGATTCTGACTCTCACCGGCTGCGTGGACGTGACCTTGGGCACAGTGGTGGCTTTCTGTCCATGGACAGTAAATTCCCACACCAGCCACAGCAAGGGGGAGAACGCTGAGGTTGCATTCTCAGGCCACCCCTGAGAGCACCAGAGGGACTTGGAGATGAGGTATCCGTGAATTGAGGCCCTGTCTACAAGATGACCAAAACCTACACACCCTGGGGCCTGCCATTTTTGCCACCCAGTGAAGAGAACACTGAATGTAGGGGCTGAAAAACGCCGGTCTATCCTGAGGTTTCTGATGACTCACTGTAACCTGGGCAGGGCTGCTTTTAATTAACCTCTTGCTACCTGCTGTATCAGCCAAGCCTGATATTTGGAGCCTGGAGGCCGGCTGTTCCTACCCTAATAGCCCCACCCCACCCAGGTCAGGCACAAATTGAGGCTCTAATAGTGTTCCTAAGACACGCCTTTCATGAACCAGCCTGGGCAAAGTCTACACTCATTACAGCCGTTTGGGGCTCTCTTGTTAAGTGGGAAGCAAGATTGACTTCAACAAAGGTTGACTCTATGTACCCAGTAAGTGTTCCTTTGTAGACCCCTAGTCAGCCCTAGCATTCCTTTGATCATTTGTGCATTTGTTAATAAGCATTTATACACATTCCTATTTCCTAGTTTAAAAAAATCCAATCCTGCCAATGACCTAGTCTGCTGATTAGTGATTTCTTTCCCAGAACACAAAGCCCTGACCCAGTTGCAACCCATTAGGCCTTCTGGAGGCCAGTGGAGGAGGCAGGGTGATTGCCGCCCCTTCAATCCCACCACAGAGGCCGGTCCCACAGGACAGCTGATGTTCTTGGAAACTCCAATCACTCATCCATAAAATTTCACAGATGGAAAATTTTTATTTTATCTTAGTAAAAATGTTCGGGATTCTTCTGCTTGAAAGAACAGAAATTCAATCTGAACCAGCTTTTGGGGTGGGGAAGATTGTATTTAGTACCTCGTGGCAATCAGGGGAAGAGTAATGAATGACAGCCCCGCTTTCTCTCCACCTTCTCCCTCTGCCTCCCCTTCCTCCCTGTTCCGGAGCATGCACCCTGTCAACCCCCCACACGTACTTGCCCTCCGTTTAAACCCCCTTTTCCTCAGTTCTATCTCCTGGATGCCAAGAAAGGACTCCGACTGTCACATTCTGTGCCAGTCAGTGGCATCCAGGAGGGGGCTAGTAACACGTGGGCAGCTCTGACAGTCCGCAAGCATTTGAGGTGAGAAGGAAGGGCACTTTCTAGAAAAGGAGGTGGTGCAACACAGACAAAATACTGCCTGTACTGAGGGTCCCTAGACACCTTTCATGCCTTTATTCCACAGGTACACAGACAGTCTAAAACGGCTACCCGACTTACCCGAACTCCCCTCCCTCGTTCAGGTAGAGGGAAACTGGAGCGCAAATCTGGCTTCTCATCCAGTGTGCTTTCCATTATTACCAAGTAACCATCTCCTGCTTCCCATTCTCTCATGGCACATGGCCAACACGAGCCTTGGCAACAAGCTGTCACTCCGAAACCCTCTGCAACAGTTCTCGTGATTTCCCCATCTGACACATGAAGAAAGTGGAGTTTAGGGAAAGGAAGTCATTCATACAAAGTCATAGTAAGTGGTAAGGCGGAGCGTTCAGGCAGTCTGCTTCTGGGGGCGCCCTCTTCACCCCTGCGCTGCCTGGTGCCCACGGAGGTTTGCTCTGCCTCACATCTCCTGTCCCCTTACTTTGGCTGCCAGGGTCCTGGTGAGAAGACGGGCACCAGGCTCATCACCGGGGCGTCACCCCAGTGGAAAACTGCCATGTGGTTGGTCACCTGGGCTTGAGCCTGCCTTCAGTATGGAGGAGAGGGGTACACTGAGAGTTCCTCGGAACGCCCCCCCATGCCTGTGGGCCACTGGGCTCCAGCAGCCCGGGACAGGAAGGGAGCCTACCAGGGTGCAGAGCAAATGCAAATTAAAAACAGATGGATGATTTTTTCCACTCATAAGACTGTCAGAACCTTAACATTTTGCTAATCCCGAGTGCTGAAGTTTTGGGGGGTGTGGGAATTGTTACTCTCATGCACGGCTGGTGTGAGCCACCTTGCAAGGCAGTTTGGCCACATCTGTTCTAACGAGGACCCAGTCCTAGCGGAATGACTGCACCTGTGCTCAGGGAGATGTGTTTGAAAATGTGCATCACAGCATCGTGAAAGTGAAATTTGGGCACTGCTTAAACGACGGCTGATGGGGAAGTGGCTAAATACAATGAGGAAGAATGAATTTTAGGACCAATAGATAAAGGGATTGAAGGCTGTAAGCTAGATCTAACGTGTTTGGTCAAATCTAAGATATGCAGTTGATTCTCATGATTATCTAAAGTCATGGTGAACACTGAATTTGCAAACTCACAACAATCATCCTAAATTGTGTTGTTAAGAATTTTTAAAATTTTACTCCCTTGTTTTATTTCCCACTGTGTTTCTTACTTAGACATAATGAGACATGTATGTCAGCTACACTTCAGTTTCATCAGTAGCTAAGTTTCCCTAAACACTGGATTAGTGGGATTGTTCTTAGCTTTTCAAAGCTTCTCTTATTTTAGCTTCATAAAAATATATTTCTACATATGGACATCTTTTTTGTTTATGAGAACACTTGCATAATTTGTACCTCGTTTATAATGATGCTTGTTAATTTTAAAGACGTTCAAGTTGAATTAAAGTAATAAACTAAGATGTAAAAAAACAATGAGCATTTTTATAAGCTCCCAATAGACTTATGCAAGAATCGATGTCTCTGAAAGCCAAAGGACTTCAGAAACCAAATGCAGAAATCTTTTAAATTAAGATTAAATTGAAAGATTATGGAAACATGGAACTTAGGAATGCATTTTTTTACTCCACAATATTCCATCTGACACTTTCACATATTAAAAGATTGCTCTTGGGATTTATGGTCCTGAAAAACTGTTGACTTTTTACCACGTCCTCATTTAACTAATAGCTTCTCTTCCAACCCCACTGCAGCTACTGAAAATCTACACATGAGCCAAAGCCCCCTCTGGAATCAGCAAACTTTCTGATTCCCCAATTGAGCATTATTTTTTTTTAAATTTTTTTTAAAAGATTTTATTTATTTATTCGACAGAGATAGAGACAGCCAGCGAGAGAGGGAACACAAGCAGGGGGAGTGGGAGAGGAAGAAGCAGGCTCATAGCAGAGGAGCCTGATGTGGGGCTCCATCCCACAACGCCGGGATCACGCCCTGAGCCGAAGGCAGACGCTTAACCGCTGTGCCCCCCAGGTGCCCCTCAATTGAGCATTATTAATTGAACCGTGAAATGTCTGGTTTTTTTGTAGGATCATTTTTCACCTGTTTTTATCAGCAATTTCATCCGTGAACCTAGCATCATTTCCCTTCAACCCTCTGCGCCCTTTATCTATACACTGCTGATGGCATTTATCGGGAATGGTCTTGTCCATCCAGAGGCTGTAAATGCCGTTGAGGGTGGGGACAGGAGTTTGTTTTCCTCTGGGTCCTGCTTTCTCCTTCACAGCAGGTTCTGAATACACGTGGGTGGATGAAGTCAGAGAAGGTATCATCATCGCCTTAACTCGCTGTATCTTCCTTTTCAGCCGTGCACATGTGCAGCCTCCTGGAGCATCACTGTGCCCACTTCTGCATCAATACCCCTGGCTCGTACGTCTGCAGGTGCAAGCAAGGGTACATCCTCAACTCGGATCAGACGACTTGCAGAAGTAAGATCGCTTTGCTGACGTGTCTGTACTGTCCTCCTCTGCTCTCTCAAGGGCCTCTTGAATTCATCTGTGGCCCCTCCCCCAACCAGTCATCATCTCCCTAAGGAAAGAAAGGAGGCTTTATAACGGATGTATTTTAGGTCGGCCTCCACAGCCCCCCACCACGCCCTGCCATCACAGTGCCTGGACCAGAGCCTGGCACATAGTAGGCCAGCAGGGAGAGTTTGGAAGATCGTTGGAGGCACCTTCTTAGAAAGAGCCTTTTTGAATTCATGAGTTGGTGTCTTTTACTTCCAAGGTGTTCTTTAGGGGGGACCACTGGAGAGCCTTTTCATCCACTGTCTCTATTAACTGTACCCTGAAGAATTGTTTCTGTATTTTATTCTCTTCTCTGAAGCATTGACTTAGGATGAGCTATTAACACTGGCTGGGAATGATTATTCGAGTTCTGTTTTAGAGGTGTGCAGGGATCTAGTAGCTTTGGTGAAGGACACTTTATAGGTCTCCTAAAGAAACAAGGGCAAATAGATAAAATGCAAATAGAACTCACACTCTCTTTTTTCGGCCAAGCCCCCGAATGTACTGACAACATACTGACTTTTGAGCCAGCAAGAGGTAATGCGTCTTAGAGGAGAGAACTACCTAGATGCTGGGTGTTGTGCCTGTATGTACATATCTTTAAGTTGTAAGTAAAGCCACCCTGTGTTAGCCCACAGACAACCAGGCTACCAAACCAGGCTTACTCAAGACGTGAGGAAGACCGGCCCATACGGAGGCAAATAAAGCTCAGCTAATCTGAGGCGCAGTTCATGCAATGCGTAATTATTATACCACATGGTAAGCAATTAAGCATTAATGGGAAGCATTTGTACAAATGGCTGTAATTAGCATCACATTTATGGAGCCAAACCACATTTTCCTGTTTTCTTCTCACTTCATTGTCGGGGTTGAGAGTAGTTGGACAGAGGCCTTCCCATCCTCCCAGATTAGGTAACATCTGCTTGACTTCTCCAGCTCTGCGGCCTGTGGAAGCACCAAGCCCTCGGACTCTGTAAATCTCCAGTGCTCGCTCAGTGTCCTCTGGCTCCTCTCAGACCTCAGGATCCCAGATTTTTGAGAGCAGCCTGAATCATCCTCATTTTCTGCTTGGACTTCTGACCCTTCTTCAGTTTCCACAACTAAACTCAGTCACGCCAAAGACTCGTGGGCTTAATAGAATTCTCTGGAGAACTGGGGCAGCCCTGGCAGGGTCAGCTCACCCACTGCTCTGCAAACAACCTCGTCGCGTCTTTTAGACATCCCCCTACCTTCTTTGGGAGCTCTGCCCTTTCCCTCTCCCAGCCTCTTTGGGAGCTCCGCCTCCCCACGGGGCTTCTCTGAAGAATGCTTGGCCTTTAGGCACCTGCTACCTCCCTTCCTGCCCTTCCCTTCTTAGCAGCACAAGAAATTCCTCCCCCTGTCTTCTGCCCCAGTTGCCTGCAGCAGTCAGGGCATTTGCTGACATCCACTTTCCATGGGCTGGCTTAGTCAAGTCAGAGGAATTTTGAGACTAGCAAATAAAAAGTTCTCCCCTCAGTGTCATGAGCAAGACCTACCCCGCACCAGGTTCCGTCCACCCGTGCCTGGTCCCACCTCAAGCCCTGAGGCCCCCCGGCCCTCCCCCAGTGTTGGTCTGGCCTGGGCTCTCGCCTGTTCAGAGATGTGGGTGCAAAGAGCGCGAAGCAGAAACTGCCCGGGCTTCAGACAGACTGACCAGGTGGAAGGCCAGGCAGTCCAGGGCAGAGGTTCTCCAGCCCCAGTAACTAAGAACCACTCAGGAAGCCGAGCCCCGGGTGTCACCCCCAGACATTCCGAGTCAACAGGTGGGGCCCAGAAATCTGCATTTCCCGTGACTTTCTGCTTGGATTGCTGCCACGCTCAGATTCACTGGTGTGAGGCAGCAAGGGGGACCGTAGGGAAGGGCTTTGAGTTAGGGGAGAAGAGAAGGAGCTGGAGCCAGGGCTCTGCTGCCCCATCTGACCCAGCCCCTCCAGTGACCCGGAAGCAGTTCAACCATGTGTACTGTCAGCTCCAGACTTAGGTGAACTGGTGCAGTCCTAGAAAGCAGCTCTCTCTCTCTCTCTCAGACAGAGGTGATGACTCTTTGGTTTGCACGTCTGAAATCATAGCTGGGCCAGATGTCGATTTCGATCCTGACCTTGCTGCAGCCCTGCCTGTCTCTTCCCGGGCTGGTGATTGAAACTCCTTGACTCAACTTCCTCACCCATAAAATGGGAAAGGTGCTGACAAATTCTTATCTATCTCATTGATAAGTCCTTGTTAGCCTGTGGTTTCAGTTTGGTGGACAGTTAAAAGTTGTGCCAGGTGAAGGCTGGGCCATTCCTTGACCTCTGTTGAGGAGCTGCTTGCAGGGACCCGTCCCTGCCAACATGGAGAGAGACTCAGTGGGCCTGGAGAGGAATGAGACATAGCTCTTTCCATTTTTGAGCATGTAAGATGTGCCAGGCAGCGTGCAAACGACTGGAAATAAAATAGTGGGTAAAATGGCAATGTTCGTGCTTCTTGGGGCTCACAGTCTTGCATGGGAGTAATTCAGATAACCAATATAATTGCAACCATGCAATTGATGATGGCACCGAAGTGACTGCAGTCAGTCCATGCTCAGCTCGGTGTGTGCTGCACACAAGGTCAGGCCACGCGAGAGTCAGTTCACTTATTCAGTGTTCACCATGTGTCAGGAGCTCTCCTAGTGCTTTATATGTGTTATCTCATTTAATTCTGACAATGAGCTCTTAAAGTAGGTTTTATCATTCTTGTTTTACAGATAAGGAAAATAAGGTACCCCCCGCAAAGATCAGACAATTTACTCAAGTTCATATGGCTAGTACTATGATCAAACCAGAATCCAAATCTTGCTATGTAGGACTCCATATTCCTAGCGCTTAACCACCCTTTGATACTGTCCCATGATCCTTGAGGGCCCCCAGATGGCAGCAGGGCGACCCTGCAACCAGAGAAATTCCTCCAAGCGCAGGAGGACAGGCAGGTTCCAAGGCTCACTGATCCCAAGGGAGACTCAGAACTAATTCACCAGGACTAACATTCAAATGATTATCATTCCTCGAAATCCACTATCAACTGCTGTGACACTGTCACTCTACAGAATGATTTGAGAGGGCCTCGTAGGTGATTGCCTTCAGATGTGCACGTGCGTGCGTGTGCATGTGTGCGTGCGCGCGCTCACACACGCCATAGCCACCATTTTGTATTTGTACCTGTCCGTGTGGAAAGAGGCAGACACAGGTAATTCAGAGGTTGTTCAAATGGAGATGGACCTTGGCTGTCAGACTTTTAGCTTCCTTCCCCACGTAACCCGAGAATTCTGTTCCTTCCCAGTGTCCCAGATGAATGATATTGCATGTCGGTTCAGCACCTGGGACACCAGGTTGTTGCAAAACACCTTCATCCCACCTCCAGATAGTGTGGACTAAGCTGAAATCCTACTCTCTGTAATTCCCACCTTTGAGACTATCTCTGCCAGCTAAAGCTATATACCAGAAGGTGTATTTCCTTTTCCGAATAAAAAGAGAAAACCCTTTGATTATTGAAGAGTGTTATCCCTGCATCCCTCATTAATTTTCTCTTTTTAGGGGGAAGCATAAACACATCTTTAAGTAACTGGATTTGGGGTCTCTTTACTGTCCAAATAATCCTCTTCAGGACACTAATTGGTCAGTGTCTCAAAATGTGCCCTTCCATTCAAAGACTAGAGCAAGTATATTACATAAATATTAACCTCAAAGTTCTGCCATATGAGCAATTTGGAATGTACTGGGACTCAACATTGTGGATTCTTCTGTCCTTAAAAAAGCCTTCCCCACCCAATACCATTATCTGAAATATATGCAAAAGTGTTAGCATAGTACCTAGGCCATAGGGCTCAATAGAAGTTTACCTTGGGGTGCCTGGGTGGCTCAGTCGGTTAAGCATCTGCCTTCGGCTCAGGTCATGATCTCAGGGTCCTGGGATCGAGTCCCGCATTGGGCTCCCTGCTCAGTGGAGAGCCTGCTTCTCCCTCTTTCTCCTCTGCTTGTGCTCTCTCTCTCTCTGTCAAATAAATAAATAAAATCTTCAAAAAACATTAAAAAAAAAGATTATATCCTTCCCTCTCCCCATTTTAAAAAAAATGGGAAAAAACCCCCATGAGGTACGCCTATCTTTACATGTTTGTTTTCCCCTGCCATCCCCCTCCCTTTGAATTCCTTTCCCACTAATAAGAAAGAACTTTATCTTCTTTCCTTTTCTTTATTTATGTTTTTAAATAAGGAATTTTCCCTCCCTTCTTGAATATTTAATCTATCTGGAAAAATATTGAAAACGCAACATTTAGAAAATTTCACTTGGCAAAAAAATGTAAACTTTCTTATCCAGATTTCTCTTTTTTTCTCTTTCTCAAGAACCATACCAAATGCATTTTATTGCTTTCATTCTTCAAATATGTTCCTGACATTATTTTTTCCAAGCTACACAAATGATTTAGTAGCTTTTATTTCACAGTTTAATCAAGGGGCATGATCCAGAGAAAACAGTCATATCGTTAAAGAGAGAAAAGAAAATTATAACCAACATCCTTCATGATGAATTTAGATGCAATGATTCTTAAAAACTCAGCAAATAGAATCCATATTTATATACGCTAATCAAGACCAAATGAGGTTCATCCCAAGGATGCAAGTTTGCTTTAACATAATTCACCACATTAACAGATTAAAAAATGAAAAAATATATAATCATTTCAGTAGATGCAGAAAAGATATTGAACAACAGCCAACATTCATTCATGATAAAAACTCTCAGCAAACTAGCAATAAAAGGGAAACTTCTCAACCTGATAAAAGGTATCTATGAAAAAACCTACAGTTAACATCATACTCAAGAGTGAAAGATAAATGTTTTCCTCCTAAGAGAAGGAACAAGACAGTATGTTCATTCTTACCACTTCTCGGCATTGTACTGGAGGTTCTAACTGATAAGATAATAAAATAAAAAGAAATTAAAAAGTCATACAGATTGGAAAGAAAAAAGTAAAATCATCTTTATTCACCGACTATGTGATTGTTTCTGTAGAGAGCTGGTGGAATCTTTAAAAAAGCTACTAAAATTGATAAATGAACTTTGTAAGATACAAAGATACAAAGTCAATATATGAAATTATTTGATTGTATTTTTACGTACTGGCAACAAAAATCAGCAATTGAAATACCAGGGGTGCCTGGGTGGCTCAGTCGGTTAAGTGTCTGACTCTTGATCTCAGCTCAGGTCTTGATCTCAGGGTTTGAGTCAAAGGCCTACACTGGGCTCCATGCTGGTTGAAGAGGCTACTTTAAAAAAAGGAAAAGAAAAAGAAATTGAAATAACACTTATAATAGCATCGGAAATATGTAATTTAGGGATAAAGTTGACAAAAGTGTGCATGATCTGTATGCTGGAAAGTACAAAAGATTTCTGCAATTAATTAAAGACCTACATAAATGGAGAGATACAGCATATCATGGAATGGAAGACCTAATATGGCTAAGATGTCAATTCTTTCCAAATTGATCTACAGATTCAAAGCAATCCTTATCAAAATCCTAGCAGATGTTTTTAAGTAGAAACTGACAATCTGATTCCAAAATATATATATATGAAAATGCAAAAAACCCCTACAATAGTCAAATACAGTCGACTCTCATTATTCATGATGGTTGTAAGCCTCTGTGAACATTGAACTAGCAATTACTAGATCATTGTTCCTAGAAGAAATACAGGGTTAGATTCTTGTGAGTTTCTGGCCACATCGTCAATGAGTATGTAACCTTGTTTTATGTGTGTTTCTATTTAAAGACACCTTATTGAGTATATATTGTTGATTGGTTAGTACTGAACTCACAGCTGACAGCACTATTACTCATCCTGAATGAAGACCATCTAATATACATCTGTCCTCCGTGAGGCACATCACAGCCTTCTTGCATTTAGGAACACTGGACAGCACTTCACACTACTCTTGAGGGCCATTTTAAACAGTGAACTCACCAACAAAAAGCATAAAAGGCAAAAACCAAAAAACAAAAAACCCCATGGCACTAAATAGAACACAAAAAGGATGCTTGTTTGTAGTACGAGAGCTAAACCAAGAAGGCAAAGCGTTGCCTTTTTTGACCTTAACTGGGTGTGTGTGCATCAGATAACTTAAATTTTTCACCATTCTGTGCACATCCATGAATGGCCATGAAAATACTGCAAATATTGATTTGGGTTACAAGTAAATTTTAGAAAGTAGGTGAATTTGCAAATATGGAATCTGCAAATAATGAGATCAATGAAACCGAAAAAAATAAACAAAATTGGGGAGTTTAGATTATCCGATTTCAAGACTGTATTGGTGGACATCAATGGACCAGAATATAGTCTAGGAATAGACCCATGCACGTATGGTGAACAGATTTTTGAGAAAAGTGCCAATGCAATTCATGAGGAAAGAATAATGTCATCAACAAATGGTGCTACAATAAATTTTTGCCGTGTACAAAAAAATGGACCTTGACCCTCACTTCATACCATATGCAAAAATTAATTCAAAACTAATTTTAAATCTAAATGTAAGAGTGGAAACAATGAAATGTCTATCTGAAAATGTAGGAAAACTTTTTGATGACCCTGGGTTTGGCAAGAATTTTTAAAAATAGGACATAGAACACAAAAGAAAAGACTCAATAAATTGAACTTCATAAAAATTAAAACATTTGGGGGCTCCTGGGTGGCTCAGTGGATTGAGTGTCCAAATCTTGATTTCTGCTCAGGTCCTGATCTCGGGGGTTGTGGGATTGAGCCCCCGCATTGGCTGCATGCTCAACATGGAGTCTGCTTGTCCCTCTCCCTCCCCTTTTGCCTCTCCCTCAGCTCGTGTTCTCTCTCTAAAATAAATAAAATCTTAAAAAGAAATCAAAACATTTGCACTTCAAAATACACTACTACCAAAATGAAAAGGTGAGCCATAGTCTGGGATAAAATATTTGCAAAATATATATCCAGCAAAGGACCTTAAAATATATAAAGAATTCTTAGAACTCAATAATAGGAAAATAAACAACCCAGTCAACATGGGCAAAAGATTTGAACAGACACTAAACCATAGAAGATATATGGATGACAAAGAAGCCTGTGAAGAGATGTTCAACATTATGAGTCCTTAGAGAAATACAAATTAAAACTACAATGAGATGTCACCATACTTCTGCTGGATTGAATAAATTTTAAAATATTGGCCATGATACATATTGGCAAAGTTGGTAATAGGAACTATCATTGTTCCTGGAATATACCTTCCATATGACCCAGCCATTCAGTTTTTAGGTATTTACCCCAAAGAAAGTAAAGTTTATGTCCAAAGATTTTTTTTTAAGATTTTATTTATTTACTTATTTGAGAGAAAGAAAGAGAGAGCATGTGAGCAGGAGGAGGGGCAGAGAGAGAGGGAAAGAGAATTTCAGGCAGAGGCCATGCTGAGCGTGGAGCCTGAGGCGGGACTCCATCTCATAACCCTGAGATCATGACCTGAGCCAAAACCGAGAGCCACCCACGCGCCCCTATGTCCAAACAAAGATTTGAACACAAATGTTCACGGCAGCTTTACTTGTAAGAGTCCTAAACTGGAAACAACCCAAATGTCCATCGATAGGTAGATAGGTAACAAATTGTGATATATGCATACAGTGTAATACTACTAGGCAATGAAGAGAATGAACTTTTTTTTTTTTTTTTGAGAATGAAATTGACACAAGCAGCAAGCTAGATGAATTTCAAAATAACCATGTTGGATGCAATAAGACAAACAAAAAAAAGCACATAGTGTATGATTCCATTTATAGAAAATTTTAGAAAATGACAACTAATCTATGTGACAGAGCAGGTTTGTGATTGCCTGGGGATGGGGGTGGTGGTGGCCCAGGAGCAGGCGGATGGATTACCACGGGGCATGAGGAAACTTTGGGAGTTTGGGGGTAATGGGGGGCGATATTTGACATGTCAAGTTTATCAAATTGCATACTTTAAATATGTGCAGTTTGTTGTATGCCATTTACAACTCAATAAAGCTAATATATGTAGAGAGAGAAAGTCAGAACAAGGTGGTTTTGGAAGGTAAGTGGTGCTGAGACAAAGGCTGCCAGATAAGAGATTGGAGAAGGAGTCATGGGACAATCAGGGAAGGCGTTGTGAAGGAGGGGTTTTTTCTAACAAGTGGAAGAGAAACGCAGGGCTTGTTGTCTTTGAGGGTGCTAACTAGACCGGACTGCCTGTCTGGAACAGTTTGCTTGGGGCATTAGCGGGGGCTGAGGGAAGGAATGTAAGCTGGAACAAATTATAGAGCGATTTGATTCTCAAGCTGAGTCCTGGCAGTGGTCTTTGGTGGGTTGGGGGTGCTGGACACAGGGTGTCAAGAGTAAAACTACATTTTAGCAAACTGACTTTAGCAGTAATATGTACGTGGATTCAAACTGGTAGAGAGTGGGTGAAGAAGTACCATGCATCCATTCACTCATTCCTCTATTCCTCCAATACTTACAGGTGCCCTCTAGGCACTCTTAGAGGTGGTAGGAGAAAAATGAGTGTTTCTCTTATATGCTCGAGACCCAAGAAACACTCAGATCTTGGTTTCCCTTATGCTCTGCACCTATGGAGTCGAAGATGAATGATGCAATCAGTTTACAATTCTGATCAGCTCAGCTCAGTGCATGCTTTTTTATGCTACAGAATTAATGAGGAGACCCCGGCAATAAGCCCCACGCCAGGGAGCATTTCATGACATAAGCTGGGGGTTGGGGGGTGGCGGATGGTAACAGAATTTAAAAAGACAGCTAACTTCAGAGAGGAAACCTGGTTTTGAGGCAAGGCTAGTGAGTCTGGGAAGGAGCCCACCCAAGTGGTTGGTTGCAGCTGGAGATGAGGCATGAGAGTTCAAGGAAAATCCCAGGCTGGATATGCTTGGGGGTAGTAATTGACCCTGAAAAAGGATAAAATCTTGGAGGGAGAGAGGGAGCGTGGAAAGGGAAGGTCAGGGTCGGAATTTTGGCGCTGCCCGTGACGCGAGCAAGGAGCAAGAGTGGAAGGGCAAGCAGGCTGCAGTCACAGCCAGCCGGCTTGCAGCTTCTCAAGCAACAGCCTGGCCCCAGGTGCAGCGCGGACCGCCCTGAGCAGAAGCTGAGGCTGCCAAGCAGAGTCAATGTGGTCACAGAGCTTCCTCTCCACCCCGGCTGCTGGGCCCGGGAACGTGGAGATGGTGATGGGCATCCTGCTCGCCCTCTGTTTGGGCCAGGATATAGGTTTTTTTTAAAAAAGGAAGAAAAGAAAAGAAAAGAAAAGAAAGGAATCTGGGCCAAGTGGGGACCTGCCCTCATGCAAGTGGAGAAATGAGTGGTCAAAGAACCACCACCTGTGGGGGGGGGGTGGGAGTGAGTTTGAGGCTCCTGCAGCTTCTTTTCTGCGTTCCTAGTTTCACAAGCGCCCAGACAAGGGGTTCTCAAAGTGCCTCCCCCCCACCCCCCCAAGAAGCCTCAGCTTTGCAGGGAAACTGGTTGGAAATGCAAACCCCCAGGCTGGACCCTAGCTAGTGCTCCCGAATCAGGGACTCTGCAGTGGGACCTAGGACCGTGTGTTTTAACAAGCCCTTCAGGGGATTCTGATGTAAGCTCAAGTTTGAAAACCACTGACCCAGGCCTTTTCAACTAGATCTCTCCTTGAGAGACCCCACGCAGTAGGGAGTTCATATTAAGAACGTGATGACGGGACGGCTGTTTGGAAATTGCAAAGTGCTCTACAAGGATAGGGCATTATCAGTGCATGCTTATTTCCATGAACCTCACTTGGTCAGATTTACTTACGTTTTAAGGCTTTACGGGGAGGTGGGGGGGTGGGGAGTCTTCCCCCTTTCTTTTCCGTTCGCAAAAGAAAATGAAAATCTCGTGACTAGGAGAATTAATGGAAAAGAATTCAACAGTTGGGGAGAGAAGGATTCGAGGCACAGCTGGGGTTTGCCCGAAAGGACAGGTTTGTTTTTCTCAGTGACGTTGGGTTTGTTTTGTTTCTTCCAGCGTTAGAAGCACAAGGCTGATGACTCACATTTACTGTCGAGAGTCTTTAAATCCAAGCTGCAGCTGTCAAAATAAGATTAGTGCTTTCAGGCACCGTGAAAGAAGGGGGATGGTCCCCAAAAGGCAGGCTGGGGTTTGTGGAGGCCTGACTCTGAAGGGCTTTTGCATCGGTGCAGGCAGAAACCCCATTGTTTCCCACTTGAGTGAAATAACAGCCCTAATAATGCACTTCTCTTCACCCTTGCTGGGATGGATAAGTTCTGAGTTCTACATCTCAGGCTAAATACCAGCAGGAGCTGTTTAAAAAAGTGAAGCGTGTCTTTAAAGGCGTTCATTTTGCTTTTACACCAAAGGACGGATTAACCTGTTGTTGGTGGGAATAGCATGCATCGTGACTTGTCTAAAACTCTGAAAAGCCAGTAAAAACTCTTTGATTTCTCCCGGCATGACGTCAGCCACGGCAGACCCAGCCTTTGTCCCGTGGCTCCTCGTTCAGTGGAACCAGATGGAGGTTTTCCAAGTTGTCCAACTGAGGTGCAGCGCCAGGGTTTCGAGATCATAAATGAGGGAAGGCACTTAAGTCTAGGATGCATGTGAGCCTCGGGGCAAACACAGGGGATGGATTTGAGCACAGCTCCGGGGCTCTGAGTTATCAAATCCTCACTGATTTGTTTCACCTGGGAAGGCTGAGCAGCTGCAGTTAACATCCCTCCCTATAATTCACAAGGAACTAAAAGCAAGTAAATTCTGCTGACTGTCAGCTCTGTGCTAATGACTGCCTTCTGGCTAAGGCATTGCTTGAGTTCGGTGAGATCTTTTGTTATAAAATTCAAAATTGTCTACTTTGCTGTATTGGATCAATTCAGAGAATTCACAAACCAAAGCTTAGTCAAGGATATGTTGACGTTATTTAAAGAAATCTGAATCTATGTCCACATGTGGAGTTTTCACAGGCATCCATAAAGTGACACTATATTGTAATTGTGATGTAGGCAACTTTGGTTGGGGCCCACCTCTCCTCCATGCTTAACTGGGCCTGTACCTCCAAGACCTTTCTTTACCCCAGTCTAAGGAAGAAGGAGGCTAGCATTTCCTGAGTACCTACTGTCTGTCAGGCGCTTTACTCGTCTCACTGTCTCAATTAGCCCTGCAGCGTATTCTCCATTTAATTATTTAACTTCTTGGAAAATCGGGTCTCATAGAAATCACTTATGTGAAGTCATGCAGGTCACGTAGCCAAAGCCAGGTTTGGCTCCAAAGATGATTTTCTTTTCACTCTGATTGTCTCTCTCCCACCTGCCTAAAGACACATAACTGCCCTTTATCTACTTCTCAAAGGTTCAATTCCTTTGCTCCTTACTTTTTCATATTACTGCCCTCAAGTCTTTGTATAAAAGAATCTTTTTAGTGAGACCACCTTCTTTTTTTTTTTTTTTTTAAAGATTTTATTTATTTATTTGACAGAGAGAGACAGCCAGCGAGAGAGGGAACACAAGCAGGGGGAGTGGGAGAGGAAGAAGCAGGCTCATAGCAGAGGAGCCTGATGTGGGGCTCGATCCCATAACGCCGGGACCATGCCCTGAGCCGAAGGCAGACGCTTAAACCGCTGTGCCACCCAGGCGCCCCGTGAGACCACTTTCTGACCACAGTATATAAAACAGAAGTTCCCTTCCTTCCACATTCCCAGCTCCCCTTTCCTGCTCGTTTTGTCCTGCAGTACTTATAAGATCTAACATAGGGGCCCCCGGGAGGCTCAGGCCATGAAGCGTCTGCCTTCAGCTCAGGTCATGATCCCAAGGTCCCGGGATGGAGTCCCCCATTGGGCTCTCTGCTCAGTGGGGAGCCTGCTTCTCTTTCTCCCTCTGCCTGCCGCTCTCCCTGCTTGTGCTCTCTCTCTCTGTCACATAAATAACATCTTAAAAAAAAAAAAAGATCTAACATAACCTATGGTTTTACCTCTTTATTTTATGTCTGGCCCCTGTCCGTAGTGTGCTGGTAAATGTTTAACCAGATCTCCAGGGGGAAAATCCCTGGCTTATAAGTTTCACTGATTCCTGTGGTGAATTACTGCGGGCATGGCTGATTTCACGCCACCCACCTGGCCTTGCTGAATGCAGGGTAGGGAAGAAGTGTGCACAGTCTGTCATGTGGGTCAGTAGGAGCTGGCCCCCACACACCACTGGCTCCCCACTTGAATATCAGCTCCATGGGGACAGAGATAGATTGACAGATTTTTAAAAAATATCTTTTTTATTCACTGTTGTTTCCCCAGGACTTTGACAAATGGATGAAAGAATGAATGAGCAAAACAAGCCCTGCCTTCCTACGGGAGGGAAAGTAGACATTCAGTGATCGTTGTAAATGAAGTGTTCGATTATGGTTGTGGTCAGGCAGACCGCGAGGGGAAACCTGACCTCTAACAGGGAGCAGTCAAATACAAGCCGCCTGAGTCCTCTAGGCTGGTGGAGGTCAAGTCCAATCAACAGATGTCCACTGCACAGCTGCTGTGTGAGAAGCGCGGTATTGTCCAGGCATCCTGAGGAACACCGAGACTGATCCTGTCCCTCTCAGAGTTTCCAGCCTAGATAAGATTAATGAGGGAGAAGTGCCTGACAACCACGTGTAGCACGGACATGGGTTCATTCTCTCATTGCTGAGTCCTTACTGAGCACCTACGACGTGCCAGACAACGTGTTAGATCCCAGGGAGGTAGCAGAAACGGCAAGACAGCCTGCTCTTCAGCGGTCACGAAAATACTGGTGTCTGCAGCTAGGGTCTGGCTCCCAATGTCACTGTACTCTGAGCCCTCTTCTGGTACGGGGACACTTCTGGGTGGGGACAAGCAGAAGTACGGAGACTCAGGAAAAATTTAGTTCCCATCACACTCCTCCCGCCAGGATCCCATTTCTGATGGAGGAGAGGATTTTTAGGACTCTAGGAACATCCCTATGGGGAGACAGGGAGTACGGGCCTCTGTCACTGTTCTTTCAGCCGATGAGCACTAATGGGACACCAACTACATGCGCGAGGACAGTGTGCTAGGCTCTGGCAAATCACCGAGTAAGATCAGCTCACGTTCCAGTGAGACAGACAGACACGTCCAGTCTTTCCAGTACCACTGGATACATGTGTGAGGGCTAGAGCGGAGCCCAGAGGAAGGAGCCTCCAAGCCCAGCCAAAATGGAGAGGTCTTCCTGGAAGAGGTGACATTTGATGGAAGTCGTGAGCCATGAGTAGGGGTCACCAGGTGGAGAAGGCTTGGAAGGATAATGGGAACTCAGAATCCGGTGCTTCTCCTATCTCTCATAGTTTTATTACCCTTCAGTGGACCCTCCCAGGCTGTGAGAAAAAGAAGCGCTGTTTTTCAAAAGCATAGGGAATCATCCAAAAATATCTGTATTTGTTTCAAATGGAAATGACCACTGCCAGAAAAACAACATTGTTTTGTCAGAACTTCGTCTGTATTTATTCCTTAGTCTTTGTTTAATTAAGTTAATCCTTCAATGGTTTCCCTTGGGATGGTGCAGATCCTAGTGGCCGTAAATCCCCAACGTTATAAAAACAGTATGAAAGTACAGCACACATGAAGCCAACTGGCACTCCTGCTGTTTGTGGGGCCCCGTCTTCTGGAATGCGAGTGATAAGCCTCTTGCTCCTACCACACTCTGTGCCCTCACGTAGCGTCTGCAGTTCTGTCAGCCACTTGGAGAGGGAGTCGAGGGCAGCAGTCATTCTGAGATGTGTTTAAAAGAGGAAACTGAGGCTGGCAGTCTCAGTTAATAAAGGGGGAGACGGACTCCTGGGTCTGGGCACCTTCCCCTCGGATGATTGCAGGGACTTTTTATCCAGTTCGTCGACTCTCAACCCAGCTGCACACAGGGGTTTTCTGGAGAGCTTTTCACAAACACTGTTGTCTGCCTTCCACCCCCAGCCTGTTGGATTTTAGGAGGGGTCGCCCTCGGCATCAGCGTTTTCAAAAGGTCCAAAGGTGGTTCCAATGGGTAGCCACGGTTGGGCCCCGCTGCTTCTGTCGACCAGAACTTGCAGTTTTTCAGAAGCTCCTCTGTGGGTGTCCCAGCCCTGTCCTGAAAGGAACGGCATTGCCTCTCTTACCTACCCTGTCGGGAGAAGTCTTGTGGAAAAAAAGGTGATTGCTTCAAGGTCGTGGTTCATTGCTTTCAAAATGCTGCTTTCGAAGGGGTTCTTTTGTAACATGTTGGGTTTTTTTTCATTATTATAAAAGCTCTTGTTATAAACTTGTGTTAGAAAATTTGAAAGCGGATCATCATAAGTAAGACTAAAAATCCCCTCTACTCCCACCACTCCTTTGTAACCACTATTAGGTGGGGTTCACGCTGGATACCGAAGGAGGCAGAGCATCAGCACGAGCAGAGAAGGGACACCCAGGTGGAGAAGCTCTTGCCCCCCACCTTCAGAGATGGCCTTAGGATTTGGGGGTGTAGGTTGTTCCAGTGTGCTGGGGTGACCTTTCCAGCCATCAGGCTTTTAGGCAGGCACTTTCTCCTCCCCGTCAGGGAGCTTAGAGTCTAGCAAGGGAGACACAGTAAATACATGGCCATGTAGATGCCTGTGTATCTAACCTTGTGATACGTGCCAACGGGACATGTGCAGGGGTGCACTGACAGCTAATAGGGGAGCCCGGAAGCTCTGGCTCCGAAGAACAATCGAAAGTCCTCCTATCAGGAGGTTAATTTTTCCATCAATGTGAAAACAAAGCAGAGCTATTTCAGCATAAAATTCAAAAAACTACCACTGTGCCCAAACAAAGCTGTGGTTTTTATTCAACAGATAGAAGTCCTTCAAGTTTCACCAGAGTCGAAGAAACCACCAGATCCCCCTTCTAATGCTTTTCACTGAAGGGTAATAAAACTATGAGAGATAGGAGAAGCACCGGATTCTGAGTTCCCATTATCCTTCCAAGCCTTCTCCACCTGGTGACCCCTACTCATGGCTCACGACTTCCATCAAATGTCACCTCTTCCAGGAAGACCTCTCCATTTTGGCTGGGCTCGGAGGCTCCTTCCTCTGGGCTCCGCTCTAGCCCTCACACATGTATCCAGTGGTACTGGAAAGACTGGACGTGTCTGTCTGTCTCACTGGAACGTGAGCTGATCTTACTCGGTGATTTGCCAGAGCCTAGCACACTGTCCTCGCGCATGTAGTTGGTGTCCCATTAGCGCTCATCGGCTGAAAGAACAGTGACAGAGGCCCGTACTCCCTGTATCCCCATAGGGATGTTCCTGGAGTCCTAAAAATACTACAAAAGGACAACCCAGATGGAATCACGCTCTCTCCCTCTAGACGGATTTTACCCTGACTGGTCCGGGTCGCCTGCTGAATGGGATTGATTTCTCAGCCTGCCTTCTGGCCCTCTGTCATCTGCTGTCAGTTGTCTTTCCCATCTTCCCTCCTGCTTCTTCCCTTGGAATTCCCAGCATGGAATTCAGCTATCAGGCCTGTCCCGTTTTCCTCATTTCTGCACATTTACTCACACCGTTCCCTCAGCCCAGAGTGACTTTCCCCTTCTGCATTCTCTCATGCTTACCTAGCAGCCTTTTCCAATCGACCCTTGACTATGGGGCTAGTTTGTTCTACCTCAGGACCTTTGCATTTGCTGTTCTTTTAATCGGAAATGCTCTTCCTAGAGCTTCACATTACTAACACTTTGAATACAAGCTGGGTGACAGTAGGATCCCCTTCATCTCTTTGGTTCACCACTGTATCCCCAGTGCCTGGGGCAAAGGAGGTACTTCGTTTATTGAATAAATGAAAAGTATCCTATCATTCAGATTTTTCTTACCTGTCTGGCTCAGGCTTGTAACTGTAGGTTTTATCATTAATTATTCACTATGATTTTTACATGAGCTAAAGGTTTTTCTGGTTATTGCTGTTTTTCTTCTATTTAAATCTGCTGGAAATCTCAGTTGGAGTTCTCAGTTGGAAATCTAAGATATAAATATACTGGTAAGAGATGGAAGAATTTGCATCTGTAATTTTCTTTGTCTACTTTATCGATTTGGGAATGAAAATACATCCTAGCACTTGAAAGCCAGAGTCCCTATTTGTACCTAAACATTTTTTAATGTAATGATGCAGATTCTATTCTTAAAAATTACTTAGTGCATTTAATAGAGGTGATAAATAAATCAGCTTTTATCTTTATCCATTTACTATTTTATATTTATCTAAGAGCATAATAAACAATAAAACTCAATGACGCAGGAGATTGGATTAAAGTGTAGCCATTGGATTCAGGGATCAATCAAGCTTTCTAGTTAATTGAGTTTTTATCATAGCTTTCCTAGTGATAACTTTTAACCAGAGAAAACTCTTTTTAATGTATTTGATCCCTTTAATGCTCTTTGGTTTTTTTCCAACTTTAATGGTAAAGTCACTGGAAGAGCTAGTTACGAAACCATGCCATTCTCCTTGCTGAGAAATAATGTCATCACGTCAGCTTGCTTCTTGCAACGGAGAGACTGAGTCAGTGATGGATTGAAAATGCCTTTAACCTTTTCATCATCTGATATATTTGCAGCTCCCTTGCGGTGAATGCATTCCATGAGTGCATTCTCACATTGCATTTGCGTGAAGAGCCAGGTCTCAGCACCTAATTAATATGTGACTCAAAGAGGCTCGCTAAGAACCATATCTTCATTTCTCCCTAGTAATCTTCGTTACCTCTACCTAACCTCCTCTGGCTTCATATTTTTCCTCGTTTGTTACTGGCATGAAGAAATAGAGCTTAAGGAGGATTTCTAAAGATCATGCCGGGAGACAAATGGAATGAGGGGAAATATTTTCCAAAGGGACAGATGCAGAATTGGGACCTGCCATGTTTGGGGGGAGTAATAGCTCTTTCCGCTGTGCTCTCTCTCAGCTTCCCCATCTGCAAAATGTCACAGACCGCGCCAGACTCTCTCATGTACGCTGGTGAGACTGGGATTACAAAGCACTTTCATTCTTAAAGATCAGGAATGGTACTTGATGCAGACAAGTGCAAATGCTTGCTCATGATAACTTACAGTTCTCAGGGGCCCTCAGAATGTTTCAGAGCACTGTCACGAACATGAGGAAAATACAGAACTGATGTTAATTTGAAATTATTCAATGCATTTCCTAGCAGTCAATAATTCCACCTTCGAAAGCTAATTTTTTTTTTTATACATAGAAACGCACCAAAATATTAACAGTGGTTGCCTCTGGATGGTAGGATTACAGGTATTTAATACGTTAAAAGTGATTTTAACAAGTGCTTGCTGCCTGGCGGTGTGCTGAGTGTCACTCCTTCAGAGCTGCATTCTAACGGTGCGACTCTGCCCCAGTCCAGGATCTGTGTGCGGCGGGGGACCATGGCTGTGAGCAGCTCTGTGTGAATGTTCTGGGCTCCTTTGTCTGCCAGTGCTACAGTGGCTTCACGCTGGCCGAGGACGGGAAAAGATGTGTGGGTGAGTATTCCTCCGCCTTGTTTAATAAGGGAGGGCAAGTTGAGCAGAGCGAGGGGGAGGGGAACTTCCCACGGATCTAACTGCTCTCCTTTGGGTTTCAACAAAGTGCTCCGTTCTCTGGTCGAGTTGTTAGTCAGAGTTTGAACTCTGAAGACTTCCTTTATGGCTGAGGCTAGCATGTTCTCATTCAAGGTCCTCGGCCAAAGGCATCTTTCTGATCAGCTGTGTAAATATAATTGTCCCTTTATATACCGCATGCCTTGAAAAGGACTGGGCGGATTTTCATCAAATGCGGAGGCTGTTTGAGGTGGCCTGAGTTCAGTATAGCTCATGTGTTCTTCATGAGATTCCCTTGCTGGTGGGCGGGGTTGCTGAGTGGCACCTCAGAGAAGGAGGCGGCCTTCCTGTTAAGTATGGATCTGCCCGCGATGGGCCCAGGGACCACCAGGAACAAGAGCCCAGCTGTCTTGAGAAGACACCATTGTCAGAGGAGAGGAACAGTTACCTCAATAAGTTGCAAGGGCAGTGCTTAGAATTTCAGGCACCCACTTGCAGTCAGTCCCGTGGCTTGCCACTTGGGCAACTCCACATTGTGTGACCTGGTTGGGGGTAAGAGAGGTGGGGGTGGCATCTGATTTCTTCAGTGAAGGATAGTGGTTCTCAGCATCTGGAGAGCAGGCCAGCAGGTCCCTAATGCCACCTCCCAGTGTGTCTGCAAAGCACCTTAAACTCACACGGTCTCATTCGTCCTTCCCCCAACAGTTCCTGGCAAGCAGTAGGTATTCAATTAACTGAACTCAGTACTTATAAGGCAAAAAATCTGGAGGCACAGGAAGGGAAAGGACTCGACTGACATCAGAGCTGGAACCTACTGACTCTAACTGCTGCATTTGCTCTCCCGTACCCACTGATTTCAGGGGGTATGTTGTTGTGCCTTGTTATGTCTTGCTTCCCATGGGGAACGATTATGATATTGCACACAGAATTTCCATTTTCCAGCACACTTTGATTCTTAGCTAGGGATGCAGAAGGAAAGAGCAACAAAACAAAAGTATAGGGGGCATCTTCTTCGCAGGTGAGAATTGAGTGGGTTTGTTTGCTTTTTTTTACACATTGATGGGAAGGAAAAACTGCCCTCATCAGAGGTCCGCAAATGAAATTGGTCTCCTAAGCCTTAGAGGTTTTATTTATTTTTTTCTTAATCTGCTGGTGGCGACAGTGTTAGGTAGCAAGTTACCACATCCACTAATGCGGGCAAAAAAGAAGCCAACATGCTTCATTCATTTTTATTATGCAAGTAATATACTTGCATTGAGGATGAGGATTAAGCAGATGAGCCCTGGGTGATTTATGCCACTGATGAATTGTTGAACACTACATCTGAAACTAATGATGTACTGTGTTGGCTAATTGAACTTAAATAAAAAAAAAAGGATTAAGCAGATGAGAAAAATCACTATTAATAGTTTGTTGTATTTTCTGCCAGACTTTTCTCCATACACATATCTAATTCAAGAGGCGCCTGGGTGGATCAGTCAGTTAAGCATCCGACTCTTGATTTTGGCTCAAATCATGATCTCAGGGTCGTGACATCAAGCCCCTTGGCGCAGTCTGCTTGAGAGTCTCTCTCTCCTTCTCCCTCTCCCTCTCCCCCCACTCATGCACGTGCTCTAAATAAATAAATAAATAAAATCTTTTTAAAAACTTGTAAAAAATATCTAATTCAAAACATTTTGTTAATGTTGAACAAAATGAGGTCATACTATTTATTTTGATTAACCTGTATTTTTTCCCTTACCAATTGTTAAATGGGTAGAAACTTTGGGTGCTCTTGGGTCAGAAGGAAATCAGGCCATCGGGAATAGGCCCGGTAGATAAGCTTCAAGAAAAAAGGGCGAGGGTCTCTGGTTAATTGGGTGCGGTAAGAAGCAGGGAAGGCCCAGAGCTTGTGTGGGTAACAAGGAGTCGATGGGGCAGGGGCAGTAGGGGCCGTGGCTGGGGCAGGAGGCCTGCCCTGGCCCTGGGGAAGCTGGAGGGTGGTGAGGAACCCAGTTTTCTGAGTATTGCCAAATAATTGCCTCATCATCCGTGTGTGGTAGAGAACAAAGGTTCTCTGTTTTGCCATAACTTTTGGGGCTTGACATTTGTTGAAGAGCAGCAAGCATGAGCTTAGAAGCTGTGGTTGCCGGGGAGCTGCTGCGGGCTGTGTTTATCACAGACGGGCATTTCTCTTGCTGCTGCCATCAGCATGTAAGAATGTCTGCCTATCCTCAGAGGGGGTGTCAAGGCAGATGAATGGGAAAATGGGAGAGACTGTGTGTGACCCAGACCTCCTCCGTCAGATGTTCTGTCATCATCATCCTCAACCAAGCACCTGACCTGTTGGAGGTGAGGAGTGAGATGATTAAGCCACGGTGGACCCTTGTTGCCAGTTGCCTCGGTTAGGGAGACTGAACACATCTCCAGAAGGTCAAGTGCTGCTTGATGGGGCTATGCTGAGTGCAGAGCAAATGGCAGGAGTAAGAGAGGCTGCAGAAGATCAGAGAAGAGGGTCATTCTGATGGCCCACACAAGCTCTGGGCCTTCCCTGCTTCTTACCGCACCCAATTAACCAGAGACCCTGGGCAAGGAAGGAAGGGTAGCCATTGGACAGGTGTCCAAGGCAAGGGGAGACATGAAGGGCAGTAGTAGTGAGGATGTGGCAGTGCTTTCAGGGCTTGAGGGTGAAGGCTGGGTTGGGAGGGGCAGGCCTTGCTCCCGGGAGCCGGTAGATGGGGGCAAGACTGTCACAGGAATGCCAGACTGAAAGCTAAGCAGGCAATCTAACCTGCGGACAGCAGTTGGAAGGGGGCTTGTCAAAGATGGAGACTCCGGATGTCACACTTAGGCAGGAAATTTAGAGAGGCAAAGGCTGGTAGGGACTCTGGAAGCATTCCATCAGCGGCTGGTCTGGATGGCCTGTATGTAGATGGGAATGTTAAGAATATGGGGACCATAAATCCCAGTTAATCCAGCATGATCCCAGTTTATGCCTGTTGGCTCAATTCTCAACAGCTCTCCCTTTCACTTTCAAAGGGCTTCTATTCTGGGGTGATAAATTATAGGATCACCCTAGTTAAGGCCAGTGGCTTAGACAGTGAAGAGACCAACTCTGTTGAAGCAGAGAGTTCCTGCAGGTGTGAAGCAGAGGATGAAATTGAAGATGCCAGCTGGAAACAGAGCGTTCAGGGCTTTGAAAATCAGGCTGAAGGGTCTGGACTTCATCTCTGGAAGAGAGACCCTGAAGGGTTTCTAATTGGAAGGGACAAATGCAAAGCCTCATTTTAGGAAACTTAAATCATGGTGAACTGCAGGATGGAATCCAGAAGGAAGATGGTGAGGGACGGAAAGACCAGTTAGGAGACTCTGGCAGTCCTTGAGGAGAGGTGACAAGGGCCAGAGTTTGAGCGAGACGACTGAAGAGATGGCGAGGGAAGGAGTAAGGGATAAGGAGGCGCCATACATAAACGGGAGGAGGACAAGTCAGAAGTCGCTCCTGAGTTTGAGCTCCCATGACTCTGAGAGATCATGAGTAGGTTAGACAAGGTGAGTTTGAAGTGGAGGTCGGACCCGACAAGGGCGTGTCGGGAGGGAAGAGGAAAGTGCTCCTTACGATGAGGGGAGTTTCGAACCAACAATGCAGCCAGGAAGCAGCACGGTGCGCTCCTTTCTAGATTTTAATTCCCATTTAGTTTTCACTTTCAATGCGTCTTTGTGTGTTAGTTTTGACCTTCAGGACAGTAAGACCTGGGCTTCAGTCCCGGTTCTGCCGCTCACTGGTCATGGGTCGTTTCATTTCTGAGCCTCCGCTTTCTCATCCATATTGTAGAGTAATAATACCTACGTCATAGCGTGTTGTGGGATTAAATAAGGGAACGAGTCAAGTTTCTAATACACACGAGGCCATTATTATCATTATTACAGTGCATATCATCATCGTCATCATTTCCTGGCTCTCCTGAAGTATGGAGTGAGGAGACAGTGAAGGCCTGAGCCCTGCTGGCCTGAGCCACATGTAGGGAGCAGGAGGGATAAGCGGGGTGGGGAAAATATCCATGAAGGAACAGCCTAAGGTGGGGGAGGGGGAGGTGAGCAAAAGAATCAGAAGTCATGGAATATGATGGGAAAGAGAATTTCTAGGCCAGGTCAATATTAATGTCATGCTCCAGTGAGGCCAAAGGGAACAGAACTTAGAGAAAAAGCCATTGAGTTGAGTCACTGATTCATCTCAGCAAATATTTCCAAACTCTCTGCCAGGCAGTCTGCTGGCCGTTAGGGACACAAAGATGACCAGAAGCCCACTGATAATGAGCAAGAGGAGTGGAACAGAGAGGGCAGATTTCAGGGGGAGGGGGAGGTGGTGAGACAGTAGGGACAGCAAATCTAAATTATTTGTTTAAAGACGTGTGGTAGAAATTCATTATGTCCAGCTACAGGTGAACGGATGCAACCTTCCAAGCTGTGGTTCTAGCACTTTGACTCATCCCAGAATTATGACCATGACCTGCATGAAAATTCAATTCTTAGCCAGATTCAGGGCTTTTCAAGATAGCATTTCCATTTTTGAGTTACAGGAACATTAAATTTTAGTGTTGAAGTCCCATTTCCCTAACTGCTCACTTCACTCTGGACAGCACTGAATTTATTTCCACATTCAGGTGATCGAGGGTGGATTCCCAGCCTAGGTCCTTCTTTTGCTTTAATTGAGTTCCCTCTATTTGTACTCCATCAGCTGCCTCTAAAGCTGTGTTAATTATCATCCAACGCTGCATTTTTCAAAGACCATTTATCTCTATCTTAGGAGTCACTTTTCTGCTGTACTTGTTCATCTGGTGTTTACCAACTGCCTTGTCTTTGGGGTAACTTGGGTCCTGTTTGTGTCTTATCTGCCAAAGCAGATTGTAAACCCTTGGGGACAGAAGCCAATGATTGTACCTTTCATCTTTCCCAGAGCAGACTTGCAGGATGTTTCCATACATTGACTGAGGCTGAGTGATTGATCACAATCTGAAGCAGTGATGTATTTTTAAAAAACCTCGTTCCCTTGATTGTTTTTTAAATTACAAAATCAATTTTTGCATATTAAAGAAATTGTCAGAATATAGATGTGTATAAAGTCAAAAACTGACAGCCATTCCTCTTCAGTTTCACTTCCTGGAAGTAATCACCGCTAAAAGCTTGGCTTCTCCTTTCTGCCTTTCTGCTAAGATGTATTATGAATAGTATTTGCTTGTCATTACCATCCAGGGTTTAACACAATGCCTGATGTTTGGTAATTGCTCAATAAATGGTTGTGGAACAAACGGATGGCATTAAGGTATTTCTTAACCCCCAAATTCAGTTTTATCTGAATAAAGACCCAGGGTGATAAAAACCTATCTACATTTATTGAATGTTACTAAAGTCCTAACGCCTATTTGAAATACTTTATGTATAATTGCAACAACCCTATGAGGTGGGTACTCTTGTTATCACATTTTACAAGCCTCTTAACCTGTCTCTGTTTCAATGATTTTATCTGTAAATTGAGGATAACAATAACACATACCTTAAAGGATTGTTGTAAGGGTTCAATGTGTTGATATATGTAAGGTGTTTGCTAA
Organism: Ailuropoda melanoleuca; assembly: GCF_002007445.2. Classification (NCBI taxonomy): domain Eukaryota; kingdom Metazoa; phylum Chordata; class Mammalia; order Carnivora; family Ursidae; genus Ailuropoda; species Ailuropoda melanoleuca. The sequence goes on from NC_048226.1 coordinate 65,954,246, forward strand.
TATTATTACTGTCATTATATTGTCTGATACATGGGCAACTGATAAACATAAGCTGAATCTGAATTTCTGTATCTTTTTTATTTAAATATTTTATTTATTTATTTATTTATTTATTTATTTATTTGTTTATTTATTTGAGTGAGAGAGAGAGAGAGCATGAGTGCAAGGGAGGGGAGGTGCAGAGAGAGAGGAAGAGGGAGAGAATCTCAAGCACACTCGGTGCTGCGCGCGAGCCCAATGTGGGGCTTGATCTCCTGACCCTGAGATCATGATCTGAGCTGAAACAAAGAGTCAGACGCTTAACCAACTGAGCCACCCAGGTGCCCCTGAATTTCTATAACCTTTATGAATTTTTGTCTTTTTTTTTTTTTTAAAGATTTTATTTATTTATTTGACAGAGATAGAGACAGCCAGCGAGAGAGGGAACACAAGCAGGGGGAGTGGGAGAGGAAGAAGCAGGCTCATAGCAGAGGAGCCTGATGTGGGGCTCGATCCCATAACGCCGGGATCACGCCCTGAGCCGAAGGCAGACGCTTAACCACTGTGCCACCCAGGCGCCCCTTGAATTTTTGTCTTCTTATGAATGCTTGCATGTGATAGCGTGTCAGATGTATGCTGCATTTACAAAATCATACTGAGGCCCATACTCAGAACGATGGTGGCACATAGCATGGGGATTTAGCATGGCATGACTGCTGCCTTCAGAGCTTTTCCCCTAGATTCTCCTCTATCAATGACCTTCAGTGAGGAGGGGATGGTTGATAATTAAGTTGGGGACAAGGGATGGGATGATCCATTTTTATTTTGAAAGGTCAACTTTTTAGGTCATCAGCTGACCACCCATGTTTGAAGCATGACCTCCCTCAATTCCAGGATGTTAAGTACTGGATTTTCCCCGATACTGGTTTGCTAGGGCTGCCGTAACAAAACCACAGAGCAAGTGGCTTTAACGTTAGAGCTTTATTTTCTCGTAGTTCTGGAAGCTAGGATTCCAAGGTCAAGGCGTCAGCAGGGTTGGTTTCTTCTGAGGTCTCTCTCCTTGACTTGGACAAGGCCAGCCCCTTCCTGCCTCCGCATATGGTCTTTCTTCTGGGTACACACGTGCCTGGTGCCTTTGTGTGTGTGCAGATTTCCTCTTCTTACAAGGACTCCAGTCAGACTGGATTAGGGTCCCCCCCGAATGGCCTCATCCTCATCGAATCACTTCTCTAAAGGTCCTACCTCCACCTACAGTCACATTCGGACTGGGTTTAGGACTTACACATATGACTTTAGGGTGGGGAAGACCATTCAGCCCAGAACACTTCCCTGTTGTTACCGAAATCAGTCCGAAACGCTCTGAGTTTCAAACTCCTGCATACAGAAACCCAGCTGTGCCCTCAGAGGGGATGTTTTGTGACTGTGACTCTACGTGTGTGTCTTCTGTAAACTCAGCAAGTCGGCTGCTTCTACCGTTTCTCTAATGATGAATTTGGTTTTTCTTACTCTGTCATCAACAAACTTTAAAACCCCAATGCTCCTCTTTGAAATATCCTATTTCTACTGATGCCATCCCCTTGCAGACTGATGCCGGCTGGGAAAACTTTGGAACGTGACCAGGTTGTAAATCAGAGACCATCGATCTGAGGCTTCATTACCTTACACCAAAGTATCGTTTATCCTTGGACACAGCTGAGTGATTTTTCACATATTAGGCAGAGACCAGCTTCTAACCCTGAGATTTTAACACTTTGTGATCCGGAGGGCCGAATTCTCTACAGCCCGGGAATCACCCTTTCTGCTCTTAAAGGAGAGCGTATGGATACGTCAGGCAAAACAACTGAGAAAGGGTTTTATCGAAGGAGATGAGGACTTGGAACAGCAGGAGCGTCTCCGAGTCCCGCACATGGAGCGCCTCCATACATGTGCTCCCGAAACTTGGCCTCTCTTTTTACAAGGACAGTTTTGCAACCAAGGAAGTTATGCCAGGAACCCAAAGCATGTGGCAAAGGGTGTCAGAGTTGAATGGACTGGCACTCTCTTGGTCTTAGAAAGCTTTTAGGTTCACATGCTTGGAGGGGGCTCTTCCATATCTGATGTGCTGATGGCCTCCTCTGCTGTCCCCAGCAGCCTGGCAGCAAGCCGGTGAGTGGCCCTCAAATCAAGGGGGGATTGGACACCTTGGGGTTTTCCAGGCCAGGGTCTTGAGGCCCAGGAATGCTTGAATCCTGCCTTGCCAACCCCCCCTTTCCCCTTCAGTTCCTCGGATTGCTGAGCACACACAAAACAAAACCAGCAAGAGAATCCAAGTCCAGGAGAAGCCTTCTTAGCCTGTGGTTGGCCGATGGATGGAAAGTGTCTTTCAAAGAGTGGAATCGTAAAAAAACCACATATCCAAACCTATCTTGACCTTTTTGTTTTTATTTAAAACATATAAATGTACTTTTAATAAAAATTACCCTTAATGACCCTTTTAAAGAGTACTAATTTTAAGTTCATTTTTTAAATCTATGATTAAAAATTTTTTTTCTTGCATAAATCATACCTGTAATGTACTGTCCACGATTTTCAATTTTAGTTTCTTTAAATTGGAGCAAGAATTTGAAGACTTCTGTAAAGCAATCTAAGGGCAGAATCCTTGTAAATTTTTATGAAAATTAACCCAATCTTCTACGTGTTTTATCCATGCCTGGTTCTATAGCAATTTTGGTTAGCAAATTGCTTTAATTAGGTCTTCCCAAAGCTTTCAATTTAGGTTTTATTTTTTTAAAAACTCGATTTATTTTAATGCTTATATTTAATTGGTTTTTTATAGTATTTGTAATTAAGTACAATAACATGTACAAATGGCATATATAGCTTTGGGAACAAAACCAATTTTAACTCTTTTTGGCAGTGGTTCTCAAATTTTAACGTGCCTCAGAATCATCTGGAGGGCTTGTTAAAACACGCATTCTTGGGCCCTACACCCAGTTTCCGATTCACTAAGTCTGTAGTGGGGCCTGAGAATGTGCATGACTAACACGTTCTCAAGGGATGATTGTTGCAGCTGGTTCACCACCACATTTTAAGAACCAATGCTTTATACGCGTGCAGTCAGGCAATAGGGAAAGTACACAGGTGCTCTGGAGCACAGGTGTTCCACCACAGCTGCTTTATAAGCATGCAACCCAGTCACAGCTGTTCCGAAGCACAGGTGTTCCAACAGTCTGGAGCACTTAGTATGCTCTGGGCATCAGGTCCCATATTTTCAGAGGGAATGAAAAGCATTGATTGATCAGGAATTTGTTAGGGGAGGTCAGTTAAAAGAGCTTCTTCTGTATAACTCTTATTAACCACCTGGTCCAACACTTGATGTTCTAGAGCATTCTGGAAAATTGCAGGTTGGAGTATGGGCCTTAGATTTTAGGCCTAAGTAAAACCTCCAGCCTGTCCTCACTCTAATAAGGGGCCAACACACTCACATGTCTCTCTGAGGGACTGAGCCAGCTGGGCTCAGAAATTACACCCCCTGGTGTGTAAGCAGAAGTTGCAAGAGAGAGGGAGGATCTGAGTTTCTCACTTTAGGTATAGCTAGCTGCCCACTCATCGTTGTACTGTCAATGTCCTGCAACCTGGAAGTCAGAGTAGCAGCACTTCTCTTTGTTGGGGACACTGAAAAGTAGGCGGCCTGAGGCAGGAGAGGCTCACTGATGGCAGATACCCCTGTCAGTGGTTGGGAGATTTTTAAGATGGCAGATGAGGCCCAGCATGGGGAGGTCGGAGGTCGGAGGTGCCCACTGCTAACACAGGTCGGTGTGAGCCACAGCATGGCCCACTCCTATGACGGACAGACTGGGACCCATCCTAGGGCTTGGTCTCAGGGTCCTCCGTTTCCACGAGTATTTGTGCAATGTTGCAGTGGTTCTTGAACGATGAGATGTTAACTTTTAGAAGAATTTGGTGCCAGAGCACAATTTATGGTATGACTCCTCTCCAGCAACTGGCTAAGGTCCCATGACTTGCAGATCCTGTGACTATGTGAATGTCCTGTCCCCGCAATGCCCTGTGTATTGAACCCTCAAACATTAGGTGCTATTAGAACTCTTCAGGGAGGCGAAGTCACAAAAATGATACTTTAGACAAAAACTTAATGAAGCCTGGAAGCAAAAGGATAAGCACAACACAGCCTTTAAAATTCTGTAGCTTTTTCCTTTGCGTCTTTTGATCACTATGCCAAGTATGCCTTTATCTCCCCAATGTGTGGTTTTGGTTTTCAAATCACACGTGTATTAATTATGGATCCCATTTCCTTTTTTTGTTTCCAAGTTTTTGATATCAAAATATCCTGAAATGTTATAGAGGGAAATGGTTTTTTAAAAATTAATTAATTAATTTGGGAAAGGGGGGAGGGGCCGAGAGAGGGAGAGAGAAACTTAAGCAGACTCTGTGCTGAGTGAGGAGCTAGACAAGGGGCTTGATCTCACGACCCTGAGAACACAACCTAAGTCAAAACCAAGAGTCAGATGCTTACCCGACTGAGCCACCCAGGCCCCAAGGGAAATGTTTTTTAAAGGAAAAACAAATCCTCCATAATTCTACCACCTTAACACTCCAAGGATTTTTATTTCTAATTTCTAGGCTTTAGGCATGCCTAGGAGCTCAGGTCACCTGGGTATAATCCCTGTAAATATTCAATTTTGAATCTACTTTTTTCACCAAATTTTATCTGTCTTCCTATTTACAATTATGTTAGGATGATAATGTTGATAACCGTCTAATGCCCCAAATGGAACTCCCGATCTTCTCCCACAAAACCCACCGTGCCTCCACCGTCAGATGACAGCAGCTCCATCCTCACACCAGATCCCCCAAGTCAGTCTTCCTCCCTCTCTTTTCCTCTTGCCCATTTCTATTCCAGCAGGACCCCCACTGTCCCCACCTCACCTTACACCTTGTGTATTAGCTTCCCAGGGCCACCATCACAAAAGACCACAAACTGGGGGACTTAACTCAACAGAAAGGTATTGCCTCCTGGTTCTGGGCTAGAAGGATGAAGCTCAGGTGCTGGCGGGGCCGTGCTCCCGCTGGAACTTGCAGGGGACAATCCTTCTTTGGTCTGGCAGTATGTTGACCCTTGGCTCTCCTCAGCCTGCGGCCACATCACTCCAGCCGCCGACCTCACATGGCATTCACCTCGTGTGTGCACGTCTTCACGCGGCCTTCTCCTCTCCCTGTAAGGACACCAGCCATAGTGCATTAGAGCCCACCCGTAGGAGCGCATCGCCCCTCCATTGTATCCACAAAGACCCTGTTTCCAAATAAGATCACATTCACAGGTACCAGGATGAGGACTTCCGCATATCTTTTTGGGGAACACGTTTAGGCCAGAACACCCAGAACACTACTCCGCTGTTTCCACCCCCCCCAACTTCCTCACAAAAAATCCTGCTTTCTGTCTCCTCCTTTCCTCACTGGGATGATTGTAGTCTTTGAACTGGTTTACTACTGTCATACTTGGTCTCTGTGGTCCGTTCTCCATTCCTGTGTCCAGGACCTTCCAGTGACTCCCTGGTCATTCAGAGTAAAAACCAAAGTCATCGCGGTGGCCTCAGTGTGTCCTGATGCGCACTCATCCTCCTCCCACTGGCTCTGCTGCAGCCATGCTGGCCTCCCCGCGGGTCCTTCTGATGACCACCTCGTGGCCTTCCTGCTTGTTGTTCCTTTTGCCCCAATGCTTCTCCCTCCCAGTTATCCGCTTGGCTCGTCCCTCATTCAAGACTCTGCCCAAATGCCGCCTTCTCCTGAGGCCTCTCCTGGCCACTTCTGTTACCGTCCACCGTCCTTCCCACCTCCCCACAGTTTCTGTTCCTTTTCCCCAGAATACTCTCCACCTTCTACAGGACGATCTGATGTACTTATTTTATTTTTTGACCACCACCACCGTCATCCAAATGTAAGCTCCTTGAGACTGGCATCTGCGTCGGTTTTGTTTTTTGCTCTATCCTCAGACGCTAAAACAGGGCCAGGCCTGGGGTAGGTGTTCAGCAGACACTTGTAGAATTAAGGAGAATTAGGACAAGACATTTTTCTCATAATTTACTAAAGCATTTACAATTATTAAATGTTTGTCTTATTTTGCAGATTGTTTTTGTCACCGTAAAAAATGGTGCTATAAATAGCTCCCCCTTTTCTCAATGATTTCCTTGGGTCCCATTTCCACAGTGAACATTGTCAAATGTCCTTCCAAATGGATTTTTGTCAATTTATGATGCCACCAGCATGAATAGCTCTGACTCCCTTTCCAGGCCGCCTGGCCACTGTTGGGTTTTGTCCTATCCCTATTTGTGCAGTTTAATAGTTATAAGTGTTGTAAGCCTTGTGATGGTTTTGATTCGTGTTTCTTTATTTTAAAAAAGATTTTATTTATTTATTTAAGAAAGAGAGAATGAGCCAGGCTCCCCGCTGAGTAGGGAGCCTGAGGCGGGACTCAATCCTAGCACCCTGAGATCATGACCTAAGCCCAAGGTAGATGCTTAAGGGACTGAGCCACCCAGGCGCCCCTGATTTGCATTTCTTTAACGTTAAAATACAATTAGTCGTGTGTTCTTTAGTTTATCTTCTGCTATAAACTGCCTGATCTAGATTCCTGATTATTTTTTGGGTGGTGGGTGGGGGAGAAGGCTTGGATCCATATTTATTTATACATATTTTATGAGGGCAATTATATTAATCTTCATTTATATTTGTTATAAGTATGCTATTATTTCCATTCCATCCTACTAGTTCCTTTCCTGTTTGTGTTTCTGCTTCAACTCTGGGTTTGAACATTTACAGCTGTGGACTACTGCGCCTCAGAGAACCACGGATGCGAACATGAGTGTGTGAATGCGGACGGCTCCTACTTTTGCCAGTGCCCTAAGGGATTTGCTCTTAACCCAGATAAGAAAACATGCACAAGTAAGTTACATTAAAAAAACGTGTGTGTGTGTGTGTGTGTGTGTGTGTGTGTGTTTTGGCCAGTTTTTGGACCTAACATTTTATTTACTTGCTTTAATTTTAATTCCCGTGTAGTTACCATACGGTGTCGTACTAGTTTCAGCTGTACAATACAGTGATTCAACAACAGCAACGGCATTTTCGTGATGCTCTTGCTATGGGCCCTGTGGCCATGGGACCTCTCCCAGGCATATCGTAGCACAGGATTATGTGATGGGAGTCTGATACCTTCTGCCCCTGTTCCCCTTTGTCAGGCCTTTCTTCCCTTGTCCCAGGACTGTAGCCCACCCTGTCTGAACCTCACTCTTCGAGGCACTTGGCAGAAGTGCGGTTCATCGGAGAGCACATGTGGGAGCGTTCTTCCAGCATCTGCTGAACGTGCTGTGCTGACCGTCGGACCGTCTTACTTCATGCTGGCTCGGCCGGGCTGTGCCCATCAGTATTAACAGAGCTTAGGAAATACTGTCACTGAAGCCTTGTGGCTTGTGGGCTTTTGCTCTGACTGCACACAAGTACAGGAAAAACACTGAGCCTAGAGGAGTTGAGTGTGGTTGCTTTGGGGTGGGGGAGGGGTGGGCGGAGGGTGGTTTGCAGAGAATTGCTCGTTCTTTTGTTTGACATAGTGAGTTGTATTTGATTTCAACTAGCATACACAAATCAGAATTAATTTGAGCTCCCCAAATCTGACCATAAAAATTTATAAACTATAGGTGTTTTGCAAAAGGATGGCAAAAGCATTCTTTTACATGTAAGTGTATGTCAGAGCCCTGAAGAGCTTGCGTATGGGTTATCACCCTGTAGGGGCTTCACTTGAGAGAAGCTTGTGTTCAAGTGTTAGGGCCCAGCATTTTTAAAAAGTGAAGTGTTTTGTTGTTTTTTTAAGATTTTATCTATTTATTTGAGAGAGCGCACATGAAAGAGAGAAAACACAAGCAGGGGAAAGGCAGAGGCGGGAGAAGCAGAAGCAGACCCCCCACTGAGCAGGGAGCCAGGTGCGGGGCTCGATCCCAGGACCCCGGGATCATGACCTGAGCCGAAGGCAGCCGTTTAACCGACTGAGCCACCCAGGTGCCCTAAAAAGTGAAGTTTAATAGCAGGTTAGCATAACTCATCTCTGAAACATACATCAGTGAGAAAACAGGATTGCAATTCATAAAAAGTTCATGTACCCACGACCTTTCTAAAATGAATCGATTATGGAAAGCAAGATATACTTGCACAGCATTTTAAAAAGCATCCCCCACCAAACTCCTGAAATATAAATTTGCCCTTCAATCCCTAAATATCAGCAGCTTACAAACACTGGAGCTGGAGGTAGGGGCGGAGCGTGCAGCTGCAAGGGACACATTTCTGGAGCGCTAACCATGTGCCAGTAGCAAGGAACAAGGCAGGTCCTTCCTGGAGGACAAGGTATCTGGGCTGAGACTTCAAGTCAGAGTCATCATTTATTTACCAGGCAAAGATGGCAGAGATGGGGGTGGGGGGTGGGCAGGAGGAGGAAGGAAGTGCGGAGATACGAGCCAGACAGGCTCAGGCCCGTGCCTGGCACAGGACCTACACACAGTTTATTGAAAGAAGAAGTGAATGAATGAGTGGACTCCTCTGTCCCTAGTCTCCCTTCCCTTCTGAACATTCTGAACCATAAGCCAGCAGCCTGGGCTGCGGTATGGCTGGGAACGTGGTTGCTGGGCTGAGAGGTCAGTTCTCTTCATCGGAGAGGAGGCCGTGTACGTGTGTGTATGTGTGTGTGTGTGTGCTGCCAAGAGGCAGACTTCGGCCTCAGATCAATATCTGCTCTTTCGCTGGGTGATCTTGGGCAAGTTATTCGTGCCTCAGTTTCCTCAACTAATAGGGGATGATAATACTGCCTTCTTCATAGTGTTGTCTTGAAAACTAAATGAAATCATCCATATAAACCATTAGGCAAATTGTCTGGTGCTGAACAAGTTCTTTTAAGGGATGATCCCGCCTTCAAAGACTTTAAATTGGTATTTATTGAGCATATACCACACGCCTGAGCTAAGTTTAATAGTGCATAAAAAATTCAAGACTTGGCCCCAGGCTTCCACTGGGATGAGACTTGGAAGAAAACACACATCCTATCCAGTCTCCTTCCTGCTTCTGCAGAACTTCGTCCCTTCCTGGGGTCCCTGTGCCCAGTTCCCAGGACCTTGTCATCACCCCCACCCTGTGGCTCAGCATGTCTTCTATCCCAGAAGCTCTTGGGACACAGAGGATTCCAAGCCCCAGGATGGTGCAGGCAAGGGGACCCTGGCAGTGGACACAGGGGCACTGGGAGGAGGGGTCTGGCTGGGAGGCAGGGGACGGACTGGTCCAGTTGGGAGGCCTCACCAGTTAGGCACCGAGCCCGGCAGTCCAGCTGTCTCTGGGTCCTGGTCGAGTCCAGACGCAGAAGTGGGCAGAGAGGAGTGCTGGGCACTTACAGGGGTCTGGGCAGGCAGCATCGGGGAGATGTGTCCCCTAGAAAAAGGACCCCCTTCTTCCCATGCTTGGGAGCAGGGCGAGAGCCAGACCTGGGGAGCTTGCCGGCGAGGGGAAAGGGACCCCCGGCTCACTTGGAAAGCTGCGAGAGTGGGAAATAAAGCGAAATCCAGCGGCAAGAACTGCGAGCCTTGGGAGCACCCCACATCTGTGAGGGACAAGAACAGGAACTGTGAAATAGGGGCCAGTTAAAAAGACAGAAACAGGATGGAGGAGGAAAGTCAGAGTCCAGGCAGCCATCCTGTTAGTCATTAATGAGCCATCGCGCCAGCTTCTAGCCAAGTCGGCCTGGCTGCTGCTGTGATGTTGAGAGATCTTTGAAAACATTTTTTCCACGTCTCATAAACTTGCAGAAAATGAAATAAAACAAAAGACACTCAGTCCCTTAAATGTCGTCTCTATTTTTAACCAAGAGTGTATTTGAGGGCTTCATCCAATTAGTAAGTATATAATTACGGTCTGGAAAAGTAGACTGTCAATGGGATAGACCAAGCATGGTTAATTTATGATTAAGCCAAAATGTACAGAATAGAGCTTTATGTTCCTGAACAAATAATATAATTTAAAATAAGTACTAAAAAAACCCACAACTTTTTATATCAATTCTTTACCCTAAAGCAACCCATCCAAACCTATCTGAATATTTGGTAGAGGGGAGAAGAGTAGAAATATGCAGGTACCATGAATTTGCAAACTATTGGGAAGACTTTTTTTCATTACAGTAAAATATACGTACTAAATTTACCCCTGGACCCGTTTTAAAGCGTACAGTTCAGTGGCATGAAGAATACTCATGTTGTGCAACCATCCCCGCCATCCAGCTCCCGAACTTTCCATCTCCCCAAACTGAATCTCGTCCTTATTAAATAACTCCCCATTCCCTCCCCAGCCCCCAGCCCCTGGCAACCACCCTTCCACTTTCTGTCTGTTTGAATTTGACTATTCTAGGTCCCTCATGTAAGTAGAATCATAACAATATTTGTCCTTTTGTGACTGGCTTATTTCACTTAACATAATGTCTCCAAGATTCACCCATCCAGGTTGTAGCCTGTGTCAGAATCTCCTTCTTTGTTAAGGCTGGGTAATATTCCATTGTACGTAGACATCACATTTTGTTTATTCGCTCATCTGTCACTAGATACCCGGCTTGCTTCCCCCTTTGGGCTGTAGTGAATAATGCTGCTGTGAATGTGAACATACCTGTATCGGTTCAACCCCTGCTTTCAAACTGCTAGATCATATTATGGCAAGACTTTCCGAGGTCTAATTTAAACCATTACTACTGAGCCAGGCATGAGGACACTCTCAGATGTTCAGGGTCTTTTCATGGGAAAGATAGAGGACTTCCGTCCGCTGGACAGGAATTTACGTCTTGGTCTCAAGGAGACTGGGTTTCACGTCTCATGCTTAGTCATCTCGTGCCTGTGATAATGAGTTAAGGCAATTATAGACATTTGTAATTTATGTAATAGCATGTTGCTATTTATTATTTACTGACTTCGAGATCATTATGCTCATTATTTTTAAGACTCCGTTGATAACTTGTTCCACATTTTCATCCTTTTTTCAAATAGGAATGCTTTGCACAGAGTAAAGTACTACATGAATATTTATAATTTCATTAAAATTGAAACACAGAAAAAGGGAATAATTTTATAATGAAGCAGCAACATAAAATATAGCATGTGTAAAATGTATCAGTCTTTGGGTTTCCTGGCCAGCTTGTGGCTAAGCTACTGTAAAATGCCACTTACTTTTATGAGACCTATGTGCGTGAATCAAAGACTCTCATTTGGAGGCAGCCTTAAAGTTCAACCTAGTTCTAGCCCAACCACCCGTCCTACAATGTTCCCACCATGCCATTGTCCAGCCTGCACTTGAAGACTCCTACTGACAGGACATCCACTACACCCCATGCAGTGTATTTCATTTTGTGCAGCTCTGACTTTTAGAAAGTGATTCCTTAAACGAGCTGATAACGACTTCCTTGTACTTTGAAACCAACAGAACAAATTAAGCTTCCTGTATTTTCTTGGTCACTAGGACTGAGTCATATCAGAATACTTTATTTCATTTAGTAGACTAGCCAGGCATGGAAAATGTGGTAGGAACTATCTATACTTTCATAGACATTCAGCCAATTTGCTGACCAAAGCCCTGTACCCCATAGACCAGATGGACAAATGTGTGCTGGATGAAAGAATAATTGGTTGGGTCTGTAACTAGCTGAATGTCTGTACCCAGAAGATGTTAATTGCTGAGCTGAGATCCTCATGGAAGGAGTTTTTTAAGCAGCCTGGCAAAAAGAAGCCTGAAGTATGTGAGATCTGTCTTATATCTTTAGTGACCCCTTGTTGGTTCTTAGTGGTCAATGTTTACACATCTAAACCTCCAAAACACTCTATTAAGAGTAATACTGATCATTATTTATTCATGCAACAAATGTTTGTTGAGCACCTGCTATATAACCAGAAACTGTTGGAGACACTGAGCATGCAGTGGTAAAGTAAAACAGACCAAAACACTTCTGTCCTTATGGACATTCTATTGGAACAGAGTAAGACGGGCTCACAAGAAAGTGGCATTTGATCGAAGACTTGAAAGAGGTGAGGGAAGGAGGAGACTTCTGAAGTAGGGGAAACAGCACCAGTGCAAATGCCCTGAGGCAGGCAATATGAGGCTTGGCAACGTTGAGGGAAAGCAAGGAAGTCCACGTGACTAGAACAGAGTGAGACGTAGTAATGTAGTGTTGTGGTCCATGGAGCGTAGAGCCTGTCCTCTCTGTAGCCATATGCTTGAATCCCCAAATTCCAGTGATACCTGTGAGCCTATAGTCACTTCTCTATTGTAAAAACCTAAACTGGCTTCGTTTGTTGCCTGTATTTTGTGTTTTCAATATAGACATCAGAAGCTATACATATTGTCCCTGGCAATTTTGCCTGATTATTTTCTTCTCTGTTACTGGGCACTTCCCACACTATTCTTTTTTTCCATTTTTTTCAATGCTGTTTTCCATGGCAACTAATCTCACAATTATGAACATGTATACTTATTTTTAATACCTTTTTTGATTATAAAAGTTATGTATACTTATCCTAGAAAACTGGATCACATAGAAATGAAATTGTATATGGGGCGCCTGGGTGGCACAGCGGTTGGGCGTCTGCCTTTGGCTCAGGGCGTGGTCCCGGCGTTGTGGGATCGAGCCCCACATCAGGCTCCTCTGCTGTGAGCCTGCTTCTTCCTCTCCCACTCCTCCTGCTTGTGTTCCCTCTCTCGCTGGCTGTCTCTATCTCTGTTGAATAAATAAATAAAATCTAAAAAAAAAAAAAAAGAAATGAAATTGTATAAAATGAAATGATCTATGCCTTCATCACCCAGAGATAACCACGGTTAATACTGATTTGCTATGTTTCTCTCCAGTCTTTTTTTATGCATGTGAATATATTTTTATAGTGTTGAGGTCATATGGTATAACATTAAATTATGAGTATTTTCACATGTCATTTAAATGTTCTCAAAAACATTTAAAAAACATTTTAATGTCTGCATGATGATCCATCATATGTAGTTATCACAGATTGTTCAACAGTTTTTTTGGCTGTTCAAATTGTATTGTGATAAATATCCTCATATGTAAGTCTTTGCATTTCTTTTTTTTAATTTCTTTTTTTTAAAAAGATTTTATTTATTTATTTATTTATTTATTTAACAGAGAGAGATACAGCCAGCAAAGAGAGGGAACACAAGCAGGGGGAGTGGGAGAGGAAGAAGCAGGCTCCCAGTGGAGCAGGGAGCCCGAAGTGGGGCTCGATCCCAGGACCCTGGGATCACACCCTGAGCTGAAGGCAGATGCTTAACGACTGAGCCACCCGGGCGCCCCAGTCTTTGCATTTCTGACCAGGAATAAAACATAAAAGGAAATTTATTGAATCAAAAGCTGTTAACAATTTAAGGCTTTTGATGTATTTTGCAAAATTATTTTCCAAAAATTTGTTAACAACTTATACTCCACTGGAAGTGTTTTGAGGAGGTGATTTAAAATTTTTTTTTGCTAACTTGCTAAGAGAAAAAATTTTCTCATTGCTTTATTATCATGTCTAATTACCTTTCTTCATAAAATTATATAGTAACATGTAGAGATAATTGACAAATATATGTTTTTGGTGTTGTTATTTGATTAATGAAAAGTCTGTTCAAGTTAAAATTAACTCAAGAAGAAATAGATCATGTGAATAAGGCCTCTATCTATTAAAAGAAATTGAACTTGTACTTATAAACCATCCCACAAAGAAAACACTTTGAGGAAGAGCTAATACTACTTTTATACAAATTCTTCGAGAAAATCACAGAAGAGGAAACGTTTTTCAACTTACTCGGTGAAGCCAGTATTACTCCAATACAAAACTCAGAAAAACACATTACAAGAAAGGAAAACCACACACAAATATTCCTCATCAAATACATGTATAAGTTCTTCAGTATTTTTAGCAACCAAATCCTGCAATATATGCAAAGGATAGTGCATTTGGACCAAGTGAGATTTCTCCCAGGAATTCAAGGCTCATTTAACGTTCAAACCTTGATCAATGTAATTCACAATATTAACATACAAAAAAGCAGAAACCATAATAGCCCAACTCAATAGATACAGAAAGAGCCCTGGACAAGACCTGACATTCATATGATTTTTAAAAGAAAAAACCTCTGCACAAATGAGGAATGATGAGAACTGCCTGGATCTGATAAAGTGCATCAATGGAGAAACCATCAGGTAACATCATACTTAATGATGAAAGACTGAATGCTTTCCTTATAAGATTAGAAACAAAACAGGATACCCATTGTTACCACCTCCTTTTAGCATTGAACTATTGGTTCTGGCCACTGTAATAAGGAAGAAAAAAAGTAATGAAATCTGGATTAGAGAGGAAGAATTAAAGCATCTTTATTACCAGACAACATGATCTGTGTAGATAATTCAGTGGAGTCTACAAAAAAGCTACTGGAGCTTTTAAGTGAGTTTGGCAAGGTTGGAGAATACAAGGTCTATATGCAAAACACAACTATTTTTTATATTTTTTCAGTGGAAAATCAAAATTAAGATTAAAAAATGCCATTTACCTTAGCATTAAAAATGTGTAGTTACCTATAGATAAATTTGACAAAAAATGTGAAAGACCTATACACTGAAAGCTACAAAACATTGCTAAGGGAAATTAAAGACTTAAAGACTTAACAAAATAGATGTATCATGTTCATGGATCGGAAGACTTAATAGTCTGTCCTTTCCAAAGTAATTTATACATCAAAACAATATTTATCAAGATCCTAGCATGCTGACAAGCTGATTCTAAAATATATGTGAAAATGCAAAGGATTAAAACTGTTAAATGAATTTTGAAAACGATGCACAGAATTGGAGAACTTAAACTTCTTGATTTTTATTTTTTTATTTTTTTAAAGAATTTTTTATTTATTTATGTGACAGAGAGACAGCCAGCGAGAGAGGGAACACAGCAGGGGAGTGGGAGAGGAAGAAGCAGGCTCCCAGCCGAGGAGCCCGACGTGGGGCTCAATCCCGGAACTCCGGGATCACGCCCTGAGCCGAAGGCAGACGCTTAACGACTGCGCTACCCAGGCACCCCTAAACTTCTTGATTTTTAATGCTAAATATAAAGCAACAGGAATCAAGATTCTGTGGTATTGGTGTAAAGATGGATGTATAGGTCAATAGGACAGCATAGAGTCCAGAAATAGACCTATACGTGTAGGGTGAAATGATTTTCAGTAAAGATGCCAAGGCAATTAATGGGGGAAAGGATAATGTCTTCCACAAATGGAACAACTGGATTGCAAAAAACCCCCCAGAAACAAAAAGCAACTTCACGTTCAAGCTCATACCACATACAAAAATTAACTTGAAATGGATTTTAAACTTAAATATAAGAATAAAAATTATAAAAATTCTAGACAAAAACATAGGAGATCTTAGTGACCCTGGGTATGGCAAAGGTGTCCTAAATAGATTATTTTAAATTATTAAAAAATTAAAAATGAATAACTTGAACTTCATCAAAACTAAAGCTCTTGGGGAGGGAGGTTAAGATGGCGGAGGAGTAGGGGACACCTTTTTCAGCCGGTCCCCTGAGTTGAGCTGGATAGGTACCAGACCAGCAGGAATATCCACGGAATCAGCCTGAGACGCAGGAAGATACATCTGGATCTCTACAAATGAACATCTCCAGCGCTGAGTATCGAGGTACGAAGCGGGGAGCCGTGAAACCGCACAGATATCGGAAGCTAAACAGAAGGGGGAGGGAGCTGCCGTGTCAGGGCGCCGGGAAGCAGTAGCCACCTGCAAGGGGGAGCGGACAGACCGCGGACCCGCACGCTTGAGACAGCAGGCTGAGAAGGGAGCTCCGGGAGCGCACGCGGGACGGCTGGCGGTTGGCGGGCCACCTGCACGGGGGAGCAGGCGGACTCGCGGACGGCACCCGCGAGACAACAGACTTAGAACGCGAGCTCCAGGAGCGCGCGCGCAGGGCGGCTGGCGGGCCACCTGCACCGGGGAGCGGGCGGACCGCGGACCCGCACTCTGGAAACGGCAGACTGAGTCCGTGAGCCGGGAGCGTGCACCACCAAGCATCTCACGGAGCTCCGGAGCTCCGGTGTGCTCACTGGATCGAGGCTGAGACCGGGAGCTCCGGGAGCGTCCGCGGGGCGGCTGGCGGCTGGAGGGCCACCTGCACGGGGGAGCAGGCGGACTCGCGGTCAGCACCCGTGAGACACCAGACTGAGACGGGGAGCTCCGGGAGCCCGCGCGGGGCGGCTGGCGGCGGGCGGGGTTGGAAACACAAAGGACAGAGACGTGCCGGCCCTGGAAGTGAGGGCTGGGACGCCGGGTGTGGGGCGCACAGCCCGGGATGCTGCAGGGTTGAGCAGCACCAACAGAAACAGAGTTAAAGTGGCCAGAACATCAGTGGAGAACGATCCGCGATCCCTCTGTTCTGAGACAGAGGCTGAATTTCAGCCGCTGCTGCTCTCTCAGAAGAGGCATAGCAAACCGCCAGGGAAAGCCGCCAGAGAACAAAAGCCCGGAAATACCGGCTCACAGGGTGCCCATCCCCATCCCCCCTCGCAAGGGACACAGAGACTCTACCCAAACAGGGTTTTCTGAGTACCTGCAGGCAGGCCCCTCCCCCAGAAGGCAGGCTGAAAAATCAAGAAGCCCACAACCCGGAGCGCCTGAGTGGCGCAGTCACCAAGCACCTGTCTTCGGATTAGGGTGTGATCACAACGCTCCGTAAGGAGTCCTTCATCGGGCTTCTCCACCGGGAACCTGCTTCTTCCTCTCCCACTCCTCTGCTTGGGTTCCCTTTCTTGCTGACTGTCTCTCTCTCTCTCAAATAAATAAATAAACTCTTTAAGGAAGAAGCCCACATCCCTAAGATCTCTATAAAACAAGGGCGCACGGCCTGGGTCCCAGTCAACACTTGGGCTCTGGACAACCCTGCAATCTCTCTTCATCAGAATGACGAGAAGGAGAAGTCCCCCCCAGCAAAGAAAAGATAATGAGTCTGTGGCCTCTGCCACAGAATTGGCCTCGGCCACAGAATTAATACATATGGATGTATCCCAATTATCAGAAATGGAATTCAGAGCAACAATGGTCAAGATGATGAGTAAACTTGAAAAAAGCATCAGAGAAAGCGTTGCTGAGAATATAGAATCCCTAAGGGCAGAAATGAGAGCGAATCTGACAGAAATTAAAAATTCTATGAGCCAAATGCAGTCAAAACTAGAGGCTCTGACGGCCAGGGTCACCGAGGCAGAGGAACGCGTTAGCGAATTGGAGGATGGGTTAGTAGAAGAAAAAACGAAAATAGAAGCTGGTCTTAAAAAAATCCACGCCCACGAATGTAGATTACGGGAGATTACTGACTCTATGAAACGATCCAATGTCAGAATCATCGGCATCCCTGAAGGGGTGGAGAAAAACAGAGGTCTAGAAGAGATATTTGAACAAATTGTAGCTGAAAACTTCCCTAATCTAGCAAGGGAAACAAGCATTCGTGTCCAAGAGGCAGAGAGGACCCCATCCAAGCTCAACCAGGACAAACCTACGCCACGGCATGTCATAGTGCAATTCGCAAATATTAGATCCAAGGATACAGTATTGAAAGCGGCCAGGGCAAAGAAATTTCTCACGTACCAAGGCAAAGGTATCAGGATTACGTCAGACCTGTCTACAGAGACCTGGAATGAGAGAAAGGCTTGGGGGGGCATTTTTAAAGCTCTTTCAGAGAAAAACATGCAGCCAAGGATCCTTTATCCAGCAAAGCTGTCATTCAGAATTGATGGAGAAATAAAGACGTTCCAAAATCGCCAATCATTAACCAATTTCGTAACCACGAAACCAGCCCTACAGGAGATATTAAGGGGGGCTCTATAAAGGTAAAAAGGCCCCAAGAGTGATACAGAGCAGCAAGTCACAACCGATACAAAGACTTTAAAGAGAAATGGCATCATTAAAATCATATCTGTCAATAATCTCTATCAATCTAAATGGCTTAAACTCTCCCATAAAACGCCACAGGGTTGCAGATTGGATAAAAAGACATGACCCATCCATTTGCTGTCTACAAGAGACTCATTTTGAACCCAAAGATGCATTCAGACTTAGAGTAAGGGGATGGAGTACCATCTTCCACGCAAATGGACCTCAAAAGAAAGCTGGAGTAGCAATTCTCATATCAGATAGACTGGATTTTAAACTAGAGGCCATAGAGAGAGATACAGAAGGGCACTATATTATTCTTAAAGGAAGTATTCAACAAGTGGATATGACAATTATTAATATATATGCCCCCAACAGGGGAGCAGCAAGATACACAAGCCAACTCTTAACCAAAATAAAGAGACATATAGATAAGAACACAGTAATAGTAGGGGACCTCAACACCCCACTATCAGAAATAGACAGAACACCCTGGCAAAAACTAAGCAAAGAATCAAAGGCTTTGAATGCCATACTCGACGAGTTGGACCTCATAGATATATATAGAACACTACACCCCAGAACCAAAGAATACTCATTCTATTCAAATGCCCATGGAACATTCTCAAGAATAGATCATGCTCTGGGACACAAAACAGGTCTCAGCCAATACCAAAAGATTGAAATTATCCCCTGCATATTCTCAGACCACAACGCTCTGAAATTGGAACTCAACCACAAGGAAAAACCTGGAAGAAACTCAAACACTTGGAGGCTAAGAACCATCCTGCTCAAGAATGACTCGATAAACCAGGAAATCAAAAAACAAATTAAACAATTTATGGAGACCAACGAGAATGAATACACAACGGTCCAAAACCTATGGGATACTGCAAAGGCAGTCCTAAGGGGGAAATACATAGCCATCCAAGCCTCACTCAAAAGAATAGAAAAATCTAAAATGCAGTTTCTATATTCTCACCTCAAGAAACTGGAACAGCAACAGAGGGACAGGCCTAACCCACTGACAAGGAAGGAGTTGACCAAGATTAGAGCAGAAATCAATGAATTAGAGACCAGAACCACAGTAGAGCAGATCAACAGGACTAGAAGCTGGTTCTTTGAGAGAATCCATAAAATTGATAGACCACTGGCAAAACTTGTCCAAAAACAAAGAGAAAGGACTGAGATTATTAAAATTATGACTGAAAAGGGAGAGGTCACGACCAGCACCATTGAAATTGCAAGGATTATTAGAAACTTTTATCAACAGCTATATGCCAAAAAACTAAACAATCTGGAAGAGATGGAGGCCTTCCTGGAAACCTATAAACTACCAAGACTGAAACAGGAAGAAATAGATTTCTTAAATAGGCCAATTAACTATGAAGAAATTGAGTCAGTGATAAACAACCTTCCAAATAATAAAACTCCAGGCCCAGACGGTTTTCCTGGGGAATTCTACCAAACATTCAAAGAAGAAATAATACCTATTCTCCTAAAGCTATTTCAAAAAATAGAAACAGAAGGAAAGCTACCAAACTCATTCTATGAGGCTAATATTACCTTGATCCCCAAACCAGGCAAAGACCCCCTCAAAAAGGAGAATTACAGACCGATTTCTCTAATGAATATGGATGCCAAAATCCTCAACAAGATCCTTGCTAATAGAATCCAACAGTACATTAAAAGGATTATCCATCATGACCAAGTGGGATTCATACCTGGGATGCAAGCATGGTTCAACACTCGCAAATCAATCAATGTGATACATCATATCAACAAGAAAAGACTCAAGAACCATATGATCCTCTCAATTGATGCAGAAAAAGCATTTGACAAAATACAGCATCCTTTCCTGATTAAAACCCTTCAGAGTGTAGGAATAGAGGGTACATTTCTCAATCTCATAAAAGCCATCTATGAAAAGCCTACTGCAAGCATTATTCTCAATGGGGAAAAGCTGGAAGCCTTTCCCTTAAGATCAGGAACACGACAAGGATGCCCACTCTCGCCACTATTATTCAACATAGTACTAGAAGTCCTTGCAACAGCAATCAGAAGACAAAAAGGGATCAAAGGTATCCAAATCGGCAAAGAAGAAGTCAAACTGTCTCTCTTTGCAGATGACATGATACTCTATATGGAAAACCCAAAGGAATCCACTCCCAAACTATTAGAAGTTATAGAACAATTCAGTAAGGTGGCAGGATACAAAATCAATGCCCAGAAATCAGTTGCATTTCTATACACGAATAACGAGACTGAAGAAAGAGAAATTAGGGAATCCATCCCATTTACAATAACACCAAAAACCATGCGTTACCTTGGAATTAACTTAACCAGAGACGTAAAGGACCTATATGCTAGAAACTATAGATCACTTTTGAAAGATATTGAGGAAGACATAAAAAGATGGAAAAATATTCCATGCTCATGGATTGGAAGAATTAACATAGTTAAAATGTCCATACTACCCAGAGCAATCTACACTTTCAATGCTATCCCGATCAAAATACCGAGGACATTTTTCAAAGAACTGGAACAAATAGTCCTTAAATTTGTATGGAACCAGAAAAGGCCCCGAATCTCCAAGGAACTGTTGAAAAGGAAAAACAAAGCTGGGGGCATCACAATGCCGGATTTCGAGCTGTACTACAAAGCTGTGATCACAAAGACAGCATGGTACTGGCACAAAAACAGACACATCGACCAATGGAACAGAATAGAGAACCCAGAAATGGACCCTCGGCTCTTTGGGCAACTAATCTTTGATAAAGCAGGAAAAAACATCCGGTGGAAAAAAGACAGTCTCTTCAATAAATGGTGCTGGGAAAATTGGACAGCTACATGCAAAAGAATGAAACTTGACCACTCTCTCACACCATACACAAAAATAAACTCCAAATGGATGAAAGACCTCAATGTGAGACAGGAATCCATCAAAATTCTAGAGGAGAACATAGGCAACAACTTCTATGACATCGGCCAGAGCAACCTTTTTCACGACACATCTCCAAAGGCAAGAGAAATAAAAGATAAAATGAACTTATGGGACTTTATCAGGATAAAGAGCTTCTGCACAGCCAAGGAAACAGTCAAAAAAACTAAGAGACAGCCCACGGAATGGGAGAATATATTTGCAAAGGACACCACAGATAAAGGACTGGTATCCAAGATCTACAAAGAACTTCTCAAACTCAATACACGAGAAACAAATAAACAAATCATAAAATGGGCAGAAGATATGAACAGACACTTTTCCAATGAAGACATACAAATGGCTAACAGACACATGAAAAAATGTTCAAAATCATTAGCCATCAGGGAAATTCAAATCAAAACCACACTGAGATACCACCTTACGCCAGTTAGAATGGCAAAGATAGACAAGGCAAGAAACAACAATTGTTGGAGAGGATGTGGAGAAAGGGGATCCCTCCTACATTGTTGGTGGGAATGCAAGTTGGTACAGCCACTCTGGAAAACAGTGTGGAGGTCCCTTAAAAAGTTAAAAATTGAACTACCCTATGACCCAGCCATTGCACTACTGGGTGTTTACCCCAAAGATACAGACGTAGTAAAGAGAAGGGCCATATGCACCCCAATGTTCATAGCTGCATTGTCCACAATAGCCAAATCATGGAAGGAGCCGAGATGCCCTTCAACAGATGACTGGATTAAGAAGCTGTGGTCCATATATACAATGGAATATTACTCAGCTATCAGAAAGAACGAATTCTCAACATTTGCTGCAACATGGACGGCACTGGAGGAGATAATGCTAAGTGAAATAAGTCAAGCAGAGAAAGACAATTATCATATGATTTCTCTCATCTATGGAACATAAGAACTAGGAGGATCGGTAGGGGAAGAAAGGGATAAAGAAAAGGGGGGTAATCAGAGGGGGGAATGAAACATGAGAGACTATGGACTGTGAGAGGCAAACTGAGGACTTCAGAGGGGAGGGGGTGGGGGAAGGGGATAGCCTGGTGATGGGTAGTAGGGAGGGCACGTATTGCATGGTGCACTGGGTGTTATACGCAACTAATGAAGCATCAAACTTTACATCCGGAATCTGGGGATGTACTGTATGGTGATTAACACAATATAATAAAATAAAATTAAAAAAACAAAAAAAAACAAAAAAAAACCTAAAGCTCTTGTTCTTCAAAAGATACCATTATAAAAATGAAAAGACAAGCCATGGCCTGAAAAAGAAATACTTGCAAAAATTATATCCAACAAAAGGTTTATATTTAGAATATATAAAAAACTCTTGAAACTTAATGATGAGACAAACAACCCAATACAAATGGACAAAAGATTTGAGCAGAGACTTCGCTAAAGAGGATATAGAGATGGCAAATAAGCATATGAAAATATATTCAACAGTGTTAGTAATTACAGAAATGAAAAATAAAACCACAATGAGATAATTACCACACCCTAAAAGAATGGCTAAAATGGCCAAGTGTTGGTAAGGATGTGGAGCAATTGGAACTCTCATAAACTGCTGTTGAGAATGTTTAAGAAATTAAGCACATGTTGGCCGTATGACCCAGCAATTCTACTCCTAGATGTTGACTCAAGAAAAATAAAAGCTTATGTCTACATAAAGACCTATACATGAATGTTCTTGGCTACTTTTTTTGTGATAGCCCAAAACTAGAAACAACTCAAATCTTAACACCAGGTAAATGGATAAATAAATTGTGGTATATCCATGTAATGAAATACTATAAAAAAAAAAAACAACAACCCACCAGGCTATTGATATACACATGAACATGGATGAATTTCAAAATAATTATAATGAGTGAAAGAATCGAGACCCAGGGTGCCTGGGAGGCTCAGTCAGTTAAGCATCTGCCTTTGGCTCAGATCATGATCTCAGGGTCCTGGGATCAAGCCCTGCATCGGGCTCCCTGCTTAGCAGGGAGTCTGCTTGCCCCTCCCTCTCTCCCCCGGCCCTTCCCCCCATTCATGCTCTGTCTCTGTCTCTCTCTTTCTGTCAAATAAATGAATAAACTCTAGAAAGAAAGAAAGAAAGGAAAGAAAGAAAGAAAGAAAGAAAAGAAAAGAAGGAACCCAGACCCAAAAGAATACGTTCTATATGACTCCATTTTAATAAAATTCTAGAAAACACAGAATGAAATTTTTTTTAAAGACTTTATTTATTTATGTGACAGAGAGACAGCCAGCAAGAGAGGGAACACAGCAGGGGAGAGGGAGAGGAAGAAGCAGGCTCCCAGCCGAGGAGCCCGATGTGGGACTCGATCTGGGAACGGCCAGGATCACGCCCTGAGCCGAAGGCAGACGCTTAACGACTGCGCTACCCAGGCGCCCCCAGACTGAAATTTTTGAAAGATTAATGATTCTATGGGGCCAGAGAATTTGGAGAAGAATGAATTAAAGGCACATGAAAACTTTTGAGAGGAATGCATAAGTTCATTATCCTGATTGTGGTGATGGTTTCATTGAAGCCTACGTTTGTGAAAATTCATCAAGTTGTCCATCTTAGATATGCGCTTTTTGTCCATTGTACCACAATAAAACTCAAAACAAGTAGGGGAGACTGTATTACTCAAAAATGTGAATGTCATAAAACCCAAGGAGGCTGTAGAAATGTTCTAGACTGTCACTACTGAATCAGCACCTGTGATGAAGCAAATGTTCTCTATCTGCACCATACGGTGAGGTAGTCAGAAGCTACTGTGCCTGTCGAGTACTTGAGATGTGCCTGGTGCGACTGAGGAACTGGATTTTTAATTCAATTTTTTTTAAAGATGTATTTATTTATTTGAGAGAGAGAGCATGCACACATGCTTGTGGGGAGGGGAGGAGCAGAAGGGGAGGGAGAGGGACAAGCAGACACAGAGCTCGAAAAGAGGCTCGATCTCATGACCCCAAAATCACGAGTCAGGTGCTCAACCTACTGAGCCACCCAGGCGCCCCAATTTAATTTTATTTTAACCCATTTTGATTTAAATGGCCACATTAGATAACGTGGTTCTAGATTAAAGGAAGCTAAGCATAAATGAAAACTAAATATAATCTCTGACCCTATGCTGGATCCTATACTGGAAAGGTAAAAACACTATGAAGAACATTATTAGATCAACGGATAAGACTAGAATATGGATGGTAGGTTCAAGTATTGTATCAATGTAAATTTATAAATTTTATAACTATACTGTGGTTATCTAAGAGAATATCCCTCCTCTTAGGAAGCACGCACTGTATTTAAGGGAAAAAGACCATGATGTATGTAACTTACCTCAAATAGCTCAGATATGTGAAGAAATGATAAAGCAAATTGGGTAAAATGTTCACAATAGGTGAATCTGGGTAGAGAGTATACAAGAAACAGGTGTTTCTTGTACCTCTATACTTGTATTTTTATGTTTGCAACTTTTTGTAAATTCAAAATTGTTTCCAGGGGCGCCTGGGTGACTCAGTCGTTAAGCGTCCGCCTTCGGCTCAGGGTGTGATCCCAGGGTTCTGGGATCGAGCCCCGCATCAGGCTCCCTAATCTGCTGGGAGCCTGCTTCTTCCTCTCCCACTCCCCCTGCTTGTGTTCCCTCTCTCGTTGGCTGTCTCTCTCTCTCTGTCAAATAAATAAATAAAATCTTAAAAAAAAAAAAAAGAAATTGTTTCCAAATAAAAAGCTCTAAAAAATACCTTATATGTGATTGTGATATTTTTTAAAGACTTCCAGTCTTTTGGAGCGCCTGGCTGGCTTAGTCGGCAGAGCACGTGACTCTCGATCTCAGGGCCATGAGTTTGAGCTCCACACTGGGTGTAGAGATTACTTAAAAATGACATCTTAAAAAAACAAAAGAGTTGCAATCTTTTAAGGATACATTATGGTATATCTGTGGACAAAATGATATAACATCTGGGGTTTGTTTCAAAGTAACATGGAATCCTAATATGGGAGAAACACAGATTGATTCTCTTGAAGCTAAATGATAGGTATATGAGTTTATTATACTCTTCTGTCCATTTTTGTGTACGTTGAACATTTCCATGACTTTAAATTGGGAAGAATTGGCATCCACTCAATGTTTTTCCTTTTAAGGATATTGTGTGCCTTTCTCTTACTCATTTTGTTTCTTATGGTACAGGCTGGGAAAGCTCATTTATTCCAAATTCTTCATTATGAAAATGATGTCTATAGCTCACATGTTCCTTAATAAAATAAAAATCCTCATTACAACAAAAATATTTCTTTTATGACCCCATCAGTGGGCCAACTATTTCAAGCAATTTTAAGCAGTGTGTCCAGTTCCCATGATAGCAAAAACTTTGATCAGACACCCTTTGATAGAAGCCACTTTCCATATCTAAAGATGCTTATACAAGTAAAACCCCATCATAAAAAATTCCACGTAACCTTTTCTTCCTTGATATTTTGGTTTAAATTCATGTGTACCTAGAATCGAACTTTACATCGGAAACCGGGGATGTACTGCATGGTGACTAACATAATATAATAAAAAATCATTAAAAAAAATAAAATAAATAAATTCATGTGTACCTAGAGATCACAGTCTCTGACTGTGAAGCCTTGAGAAAATGTAAGTGAGGGTGAGTCCAGTGAAGTACTGAGAACAGGACTTTGCGCTCAGAATATTTATGCTGTTCGCGCCTCCCTTTTCCCAGGAACTGACTTTGTGTCCTATTGTTTGGCTCAGTGTCTGAGGGCTTTAAGTGGTTTGGAGTTAGACTTTGGGAAGATTTCATTGTGCCAGCTACATAAATTCCACAAAGCATTGAACTGAGCTCTCTCTTCCCAGCCTGTGACACAACAAACAATGCTCCATCACACTCATGTATTTTAATGGCTCTTACATGAACCAGGGCAAGGAAAGCATCTTCACAAATTCGTTTGCTGCATAAACATTTTGTAACATGTCGAGAAAGTTCTCACTGGGGGGCCATATCTCTAAACATGGAAATAGCTTCATTGAGAGATCCCTTCATAGCGGGAGTGTTTGAGGTTACAGGAATTTATCTGGTTAGGGAAAATGAAGACTGAAAATCCCTTGGTTTTCCTGTTAGATGTATTGTTTCGTTCATCATTATTATGATTTTTCTTTCTCTCCAGAGATAGACTACTGTGCCTCGTCTCATCACGGATGCCAGCACGAGTGTGTTAACACGGATGACTCCTATTCCTGCCGCTGCCTAAAAGGTTTTACCCTGAATTCAGATAAGAAAACCTGCAGAAGTAAGTCACCCTGGGTGCAGGAGGGCTTGTTCCCATAAATGCCCCACTAATTTTCCTTTTCCTTGCAAATCTTAAGCAGGTATACTTGTACTTAGCATTTGTGTTCATTAACACTCTTCTGCCCTTGATTTTACCTTTTGTCACTCCTGATTCTGTGATAATTTTTAGACACTGAATAGACTGGGTCTGCCCACGGGATTCATTGAGCAAAGTTGAAACCCAAGCCGAAACTCCAGCCTATGGGAAATGAGGGCACACCCTCCCTTCTCTTTAACCCCACAACATGTATTTGGGACTTTGAGAAAGAACAGTCTGGGCCCAGAGACAGGAGGTAAAAGGAGTTAGTTTCTTCCAGTTATACCAGGTGAGATACCCGATGGCTGCTAGGCGGGGGGAATTGCTGCTCTCTCCTCTTTGACATGAAGGAAGAAAGAAACTATGACTCTGGGGCGTCCCTGCAGCATTCCAGAGGCACATGGTATCAGGAGGATGAAGTGAATGATGTGCTGAGTGACTCAACTGCCTGTCAGCTGGCACATCAAGGGGGATCTAGAGCATGAACCCCAAATGGGATCTCCTTAAACCAGACTGTCCCTGAGAAACCACTAGAATGCAAGGTCCACAAGGACAGAGAGTCTTCTCTCTTTCTCACTCTTGAATCCTCAACAGCCCAAGGGCTTGGCACATGGAGGTGCGACAAAAGACTTACTGAGTGAATGATTGAAGGAATGAGTAAATGGATCTCTCTGAGATTTATCATCCTGGAGAAGTTGCAACTATTATTTGAATTACTCAATCTCGTCAGAAAGATGGCCTTTTTAAGGCATGCAGATTGTGAACTTTTAAAAAAAGTATTTCCTTAGTCAGTCGACGTTTACACCCATTGAATTCTTCATGTTCTCCTGGCAGTCTCGTTTATAGAACTTTCTTTTTTTTTTTTAAATTTATTTATTTGACAGAGATAGAGACAGCCAGCGAGAGAGGGAACACAAGCAGGGAGAGTGGGAGAGGAAGAAGCAGGCTCATAGCGGAGGAGCCTGATGTGGGGCTCGATCCCATAACGCCGGGATCACGCCCTGAGCCGAGGGCAGACGCTTAACCGCTGTGCCACCCAGGCGCCCCTATAGAACTTTCTGGAGCCCCCTTTTAGGGGTGTATGTTATCGCCTCTTCCTGGTGATATGTACAGCAGGGCTCTGCATCGCAGGCAAGACTGAATTTGCAAAAGCTCGACCGTGTATTTCTTTTGAAAAAGCACTGGGGACTATAGAACTGAATCCAGACAAGCCACATTCTGCTCCCAGGACTTACCCACTCACTCCAATAAGCGTTAGACCTTGTTCGGTGGTAGTTGGTTGAAGAGGCCATGTTTTGAAACTGAGCCTCTCTTACAGAAGATAATTCCTACTGCCTTGCCTAGATGCAAACCCTGGAAACATTCAAGCATTAAATAAGAATTTTCACTGAGAGCATTCAGAATGTGAAAACAATTAGGTGGAATATTTTCCATTAGACCACACAGACGTTCACTATGGTAAAGGGCCAACTTCTCTGGCCTGGCCGCTCCTCTCCACTGTTTACACCTTTTTCTAGGGATAAGTGTGTTGGTGGCTAACTATACCCAGGGAAAATCAGTCACAGGTGGACTCATTTGTAGACTGGTTCAACTCAGACACCCATTGTGGTTGCAAGCTTCATGTGTGTTACTAACGGAGGGAAAAGGGAACAAGTTAGGCATATGGCCATCAGTGCAGGGGAATTTGCTTGAAGCTCTTCATCTCTTGCTTGTTTGTTTGTTTGTTTGTTTATTTGAGAGAGAGAGAGAGAACGAGTGAGCACAAGTGGGAGAGGGAGAGTGGGAGAGAACCTCAAGCAAACTTTGCACTGAACATGGAACCTGATGTGGGGCTCACGACCCTGAGATCATGACCTGAGCCGAAACCAAGAGTCAGCAGCTTAGCTGACCACACCACCCAAGCAGCCCTGAAACTCTTCATCTCTTACCAATCATCTAGGATTCCTTCAGTCTCTGGCACTCCCCCACAACCTGCCTGGAGAGGGACTTGGAGTAAGAGAAGGGTCTAAGGAAGTGGACACATGCATTGTTATCAGGGGAGGAGGGAGGTCAAGAACAGAAAGGTGAGTGGAGAAGAGGTGACCATTGGGAGTAGTATGACCACCTCAAATGAGCCCACAGATAGGCCTGTTTGCAGGCTGTGGCCCAGTCCAGAGTCCCTAATGCTTATTCATACATGTTTAGCGATTATAGCTCCATTTCCTCTTTAGCCAGGTGTCCTACTTTTTCATCCAAGAGAAATGGAATTTGTTTCTAAAAACACCATGGCCTCACTAGCCCTTCTCCCAGCCTCCTGCCTCATCGTTACATTTTCCATTGTCTGTGCAAACCCAGTACTGGGCTCCTGAGGTCAGCCTCTCAGAGCCGCCCCTGACTTAATGTTTGCACTCTGTCCATTATGGCAGACAGCCGTTCACGGAAGTGAGCGCTCCCTGTCTCTCTGGAGCATTACGTGGAAGAGGGAAACAAGAAATTAGATTTAAATCTGGAGTTTGTTGAAGATCTCGAGAGCATTACAGACCTCAAGCTCAGGGTACAGCCGTTTACCTTCAATAGATGGTGGATAGATGTGGGCGATTTTCAAATCTAATAAGAAATCTATTTTTCAAAGGAATTTGATGTCATCCAGTTAAGGTGGAAAACAAAGTTCAAGGCAGAATTCTACTGAAGAAAACTCTCTTGGCCGGGATTTGTTCTTCCTCCTCATCTGAGCACAATTTCTTTTTCTGGGAAGTACTGTCATCATTTTAAAGCATAAATTATTAAGGCGGTGGTGCAAAGCACAGAAACCGGGGCTGGTCTGGCTGCTGAGCTGGGGCCTGAGGGTGGACTCCCATGTGGGTGTGACCCGTGTGCTGGGCTCCAGGATTGCTCACGCGGGCACCGTGGCTGGTGCTCCTCTTCACTGGAAACATCATACTTGAAGAGCTGGGATGGCGTCCACAGGTTGGACTGAGCTGCGAGATGTGAGGGCTGGTCTTAGCAGTGTCACTCATACTGGCCCTACGACCTTGAACAGGCTGCTCTCCTTCTCTGGATCTGGATTTGCTAAACCATAGGAACACGACATCCTGCTTTAACATCTGGTAGCCTGTCCAGTTTTTCTGAAACGTGCAATCTGTACCACTCCGTGGGAGATACAATCCACTGGCTGGGGTCTGCCTCTTTCATGTTTCCAGCGAAGTCTCCAGCTCTCTTGTGAGTTGGCACTTACAAGCTCTGTTTAAAATTTGTTGTCTGACAGTTCTGCCCACTGACCTCACGCGGGGCTCGCTGGACACTCTGGGCTTCACCAGGTAAAGCCACCTGCAGACCTAGCCCGTGTGTAGCACTTACAGTTAGCGAGGAGACCGAACCAGGTATGGGGCACATCGTAGGTACTCGATAAATACTGATGAAGTAATACACATGTGAAGAAATGGAACTCAAGCATGTGAAGAAGGCCAAGATCTGCAGTTAAACCTTTGGGATCAAGAACCATTTGGAGAAGAGTCTGTGTTGCATTGCTGTTTGCCAAATAGCTGAGTGACAACATCTCTAAGAATCTAAATGATTTTCCGTTTAATTATTTCGTATGTAAATCTTTCTTAAAGATAATGCTGGCAGGGCACCTGGGTGGCTTAGCTGGTTGAGTGTCTGCCTCATTGTTTCCGCTCAGGGCACGATCTGGGGCTCATCTCAGGGCTCAGCAGGGAGTCTGCATGAGATTCTCTTCCTCTCCCTCGACTCCTCCCCCCACTTATGCACAGGCATGCTCTCTCTGTCTCTGTCTCTGTCTCTTTCTCAAATAAGTAAATCCTTGAAAAAAAAAAACGAGAGAGATTGCTGGCTTTTAAAAAATTGTGCTAAAATATACATAACATAAAAATGACCATTCTAACCGTTTTTCAGTGTGCCCGCCAGTGGCATTAAGAACATTTGCATTATTGTGCAACTATCATCACCCTCAAACTCTAGAACTTTTTCATCTCCCCAGACTATCCCCAGTAAACAATGGCTCCCCATTCCGATCTCCGCCTCCCAGCTCCTGGCAACCACTATTCGATTTTCCGTGCCTCTGAATTTGCCTGTTTGAGTTACCTCCTATAAGTGGAATCATATAATGTTAGTCCTTTTGTGTCTGACTTCTTTCACCTCACATAAAGCCTTCAGGCATCATCCACGATGTAGCATATGTCAGAATTTCCTTCCTTTTCAAGGCTGAGTTCAAGTCCCTGCTTTTGATTCTTTTGGGTAAAAATACCCAGCAGTGAAATTGCTGGATCATACGGTAATTCTCTAATTTTTTGAGGAAACTCTATACTGTTTTCCATAGTGGCGGAATGCTGGCTTTTTAGAACAACATTTACTGAAAACAATTTCACCTTTTTCTGAGCATGTAATGAAATGATTCCCGCAAACTCTCTGCTATGTGGCCCCAGACTATAGGGCCCTTTGTACTCTGTGTCTCTTTGCTTGTTGTTTTTTTTTTTTTTTTTTTTGGTCTGTTTGTATGTGACCAATGTTTTGTTGAGCCCCCTTCTTCTTCATTGAAGCTCCTTGCTTGTTTCCCGGCATTCGGTTCTGTTCCACCCAGGTGAGGTTGTTGGCGAGTTCCCGGCTGATGAAGTGAAACCGTGCACAACTCACAATATCCTGCCTTCCCTCCTGCATTACAGGCAGTGGCCAAAGGGTCAATGACACTTGTGGTGGCCTGTCTCCTCTTAGGCCATTCCCTGCGTGTGGTGAGAGTGCTCTCTGCGTGCTCAGTCTGCAGCCACTTCTGCTCAAACTCTGTGCACGTGGAAGGTTCCACACGCCAGTCACCTGGGAGGGCGCGTCATAGCCCCTTGAAGGGATGGTTGCCAGGCTGGCTTAGATCAGTCATGATTCATGCCTTGGGGGTCAGGGTTCAGTCCCAAGAAGTCAGGGTAGTGGTTGTTGGCAAGGCAACCAGCAGAGTCTGCCACATCCCCAGAAGAAAGAACAATGCATTCAGACAGATCCAGCTCAGCCACCTAGGTGACAATTTCTCCGACACCAGTCTCGGGAAGGCCCGCCACAAGGTCATTTTACTTCCTTTCCCTGTTCTCCGTCTCCCCTATAACCTGCTCTTCATGGGGTCTTGTGATTTTAACATTTTCTGCTGGGAAATGAAATGCTAATTGGCTCCCGGTGATGCTGCTGCTCTCGCCTACTGGCAGAAACCCAGCTTGGATGGGGGCAAATGTCTGTTTGAGACCCAACTGCCACAACCTGGGGCAGCACCAGATGTGTCTTCTCCACTTTCTTGATATGGAGGCTGCCGTGATCTCACCAGAGCGAGATTGAGCATTTGAACCCTTCTTAATGCAACTGCCACATGCTGCCTTCCCTAGATAGCTGGAAATTTTGCACAATCAGCTTATGTTGGCTCTGCCTTGTGCTGTCCGATGTCATTGTCAGACATCACTGCAGACAGTGGTTCCCTACGTGCTTTGAGCCCTAGTGATCAGATTCGCTGGAAGAAAAGACTAACTGGATTTTCCCAGCATTACCATCTTTCTTGGGAAGGGATGGGCTAGGAATTGTGATCCTCAACCCATTTCACCAGCTTTTGGCCATCAAAAGGGGAAAGGGCCCAAGGTGGAAGAATCCAGACTTCTGATCCCAGGTTCTCCTTCAGACCAGCTCCCAGAGAGCAGGAGCTGTCTTCTCAGCCCTATAGATCACCTTATTTACTGAGTATCTGCCAGGAGGGGCTGACCTCTGGGAGAAGCCCAGAACCTTCAGGAATGTCTGCCCTTTCTCCCCTCAGGGATCAACTACTGTGCGTTGAACAAACCGGGCTGTGAGCACGAATGCATCAACACAGAGGAAGGCTACTACTGCCGCTGCCGCCGGGGCTACACCCTGGACTCCAACGGCAAGACTTGCAGCCGTGAGTGTGCCGGGGGAGGGGGGCGGGGGGTTCGGACGGGAGGGCGCAGTTCACACGCAGGCCACGGGGCTCACTTCTGAAGCTGCTGGGTCTCCTAAGGGCCTGATGGTCCAACAGGCTTACCCTTCCTTGCCTCAGTTTCATCATCTATAAAATGGGTCTATTCATGCTACCCATGGGTTGTGAAGATTGGGTTGTGATTGGGTTGTGAAGATTAAAAGAATCAATACATATAAAGCACTTAGAAAAGTGTTGCTAAATGTCCACAATAGCCAAACTATGGAAAGAGCCCAGATGTCCATCAACAGATGAATGGATAAGGAAGAAGTGGTGTGTGTATATATATATATGTGTGTGTATATATATATATATGTATATATATATATATGATGGAATACTACTCAGCCATCAAAAAAATGACATCTTACCATTTATAACAATGTGGATGGAACTAGAGGGTTTTATGCAAGTGAAGTAAGTCAGCCAGAGAGAGACATATTGTGTGATCTCACTCATATGTGGAATTTAAGAAACAAAACAGGATCATAGGGGAAGGGGGAGAAAATAAAACGAGGAAATCAGAGAGGGAGACAAATCTCTGGGGTAACTGGGTGGTGAGTAAGGAGGGCATGTGATATAATGAGCGCTGGGCATCCTAGAACACTGATGAGTCACTGAACTGTATCTCTGAAACCAATAATGCACCGTATGTTAATTAATTGAATTTAAATTAAAAGAAAAGTGCTGTTAAATATTAATAAGCACTCAATAAATATTAGCTAATATTCTTTGCTGTCGAGAGTGCCGATTAAGTCAGACCTGCCGGAATCTAAAATCCAAGCACGACCACCTGCTAGACATGTGGTCTCGGGCAAGGTATTTAACTTTGCCAAGCCTTGATTTTCCCATCTGTTTAAAAAAGTGACAGTAATAGCAGTATTGATGGGCTTGAGTTTTTAAGGGGAATAAGCAGGACCATTTCAGTCTCTTAGCCTGGGTCTGGCACAAGGAAAACACAATGAAAGATAATCATTCATTATGACCACGGAGCCTGGGAGAGTGACCAGTGCGGCTGTAGGCTGGGACAAGAGGCCAAAAGGGACAGACCTCAGAAAGTACGTGGGTTACCACAGAGCTGGTCTGAGGGCGGAGCTGGGAAATATGGGACTTTTTGTGAAGACTTTCTTAATTTTCCTGTGCAAGAGGCACAACAAATCTCCGTTTGGTGATGTAAATGTGCGGAAACTCGCAGGCTTTGCCAGCTGGCCGGTTCCATCGTGTTTTATGAGGCACAGTCTCCACTGGCCCAGGCCAGCGGGGGTGGGGGCACATGAGCACCGCCGTGGATGCCTGTGACCCCGCTCTGCTGGGAGAGGGGCTCCGTGATATGGCCCAGCACAGAAGGGGCCCTTTGTGTGGCTTTCCACCCGGCAGGCCTTACGTCTGCTCCAGCTTTGGGGACAGAGATAGATTATGAATGAGAACAGTGCAGCTGTTGAATGCTGGGACCTCAAACTGCCAGCAGGGGAAGGTTCACAGATGAAGTATTAGGTACAAAGCAATCCTCAGGAAAACTTGTGCCCCTTCAGTCTGTAGAGGGAACAAAGTGCCTCCATTAGGCTTTCTAAGGACTGATCTCGGAGGCCAAAGAACTTTGGAACCAGAAAGTTAGTGCTGGTAGGCACTTGCCTCTGGGAGTCTCTGAGTCCTGAAGAGAAGCTGGTGGGCAGCAGGAGACGCCCTGGTCAAGATGGATCTGGGTACGTTCTGCCTTCTTCCAGGAGTGTGGGGTCTGCCGGCTGACAGCCCTGGCCCGTGTCCCAGGACAGGCTGGGCATGACCTGGTTGAGCCCACCTAGAGCCCCAGGGGCCATGGCCTGTTCCTCCTTCCCAGCATGCCTTGGGGGAGCCTAGAAGGGCTCAGAAGGGGAACCAGAGGAGATTGGGCCATACTGTCTCTCTGGGATCAAGTAAGAAATTCCACTTAGCTTCAAGAAAGTATAAACCAAGCCATTTCTTCCCAGGATTTCCCAAAGAAGGCCATGGTATCCTGTTCCCCTGAAGCACTCAGGGAGCCCCAGGCCATAATGAGAGCAAGTCCTTATGAGGAGCACACTCTGTGAGGCTGTGGTGAGCCCTTTCCAGGCACTCGCTCACTTTATCCTCACAGTAGCCTTAAGAGGCATCTGCAGTCTAATCCCCATTTAAAGACAGGGAAACCGTGGCACAAAAAGATTGAGTCACTTTCCTGGTGTTGCATGACTGGTTGATGGTGGAACCAAGATGTGAATATGGGCTTCTGGCTCCTGAGATCCTGCAAGCGCCTGCAGTAGGCGCATCCAACGGTGGAATGTTCCAGAAGGCACCAGCCCCAGGCGCTTCTGGGGAGTCAAAGAGGCCTACTTGATGGCCCGGCACAAGGCCTTCAATGTCTCTCCAGTCCCTGGGTGTGCGTTTTCTCCATCAAGGAAACCTGGGAGGCAGCCTGCAGGGCTGTCTGTGGGAGCCGCTCACCACAGCTGTGTGTTCGCTGTCCTTCGGTGCTCGCTGCCCGGCGGGAGCAGCTGTGCAGCGCTTGGGTGCCAGGATCGGCCACACAGGCAGGCTGTGGCTTTGGTTTGTTTTCTGAATCTGGGTGTCCCAGGGAGGGGGGATGAAAACAGTTTTTCTGTGTCATTTTCAGAGAAAAATGAAACTATGCAATTAATTCTTTCCCAGCAACACTTAGTAAGCATCCACTCCGCGATTACCGTGTGCCAGCTAGAGTTCTGAGGGCCTTACACGTATCAACTCCTCTCCATCTCACCACATTCCTCCAAGAAAGCAACCGTCATCATCCCCGTTTCTCAGGTTGGGAAACCATGGCCCAGAGGCCAAGGGACTGCCCAGCATCTCCTGGCTCGGAAGTGGTGCAGGTGGGATTGGAGCCCGGCTGGTTTGATGCCACAACCCTCATTCTTAAGCTGTGTGGCTTTGGGCAAGCAGCTGGGCGTCTCTGAGCCTCGCTTTCCTCTCTGAGATGGGGCTCACACCTGCCCGTAGCCCTGAGGACTGCAGATTAGGTGCCAAGGCCCTGGCACAAAGTGCTGCCGTCACTAACACCAACACAGGAGGGGTAGACGCTTTACTCCTCAAAATGCAGAAATGGGAAAAGCAAACAAACGGGGCTGATTTTCCAGAGGCCAGTTGCACCAGGTAGAAGGAAACCTCCCAGCAGTGCTCTTTGTGATGCCAGTGAACTAATGGCTCCCATGGGTCCCCCCACCCCCGCCCGCCAACACACACACACAGGAAGAGGGTTTTCTTAATGCCCCATTGCTGGTGAGTGTGGTCAGGTTATTTTGTGTTTTCGTGTGTGACAAACGCAGGAGTGGATCACTGCGCGGAGCAAGACCACGGCTGTGAGCAGCTGTGTCTGAACACGGAGGAGTCCTACGTCTGCCAGTGCTCGGAAGGCTTTCTCATCAATGAGGACCTCAAGACCTGCTCCAGTGAGTCCCCTCTATGCTTCTCTTCTATGGAAAAGCTTTGCAACAGGGGTGAAAAATAGGGCCGCTGCAGGGGAGCGTGGTTCACGGCCCTCTCTTTCCTCTGCCCTTTTCTGTGCTCTGGGAGATGGTGGGGGATGTCCTTTGGGGACTTCATGCCTCTGAGGAGTAGGGGAGCAGACTGCATGACTTTGGGGGTGCGGGGGGGGAGATAAATAAGACTGAGGCTTACCGCCGACTCACCTGGCCGTCTGGCTCTGCAGGGGCGGATTATTGCTTGCTGAGCAACCATGGCTGTGAATACTCCTGTGTCAACACGGACCGATCCTTTGCTTGTCAGTGTCCTGAGGGACACATGCTCCGCAGTGACGGGAAGACGTGTGCCAGTGAGTGTTCTGGGGCCAGTGACAAGCGGGGCTTGGCACGGGCCCTCCGTGGGTGGACTATGCAGCCAGGCAGGGCCAGCGCGAGTGGGCCTTAAAGGCCTCCTGCGGCGATTTGAGCCCTGGCGCTGCTCCCCCCGCCCCAGAGCTTCCTTCACCTGCTCCCCAAGACGGCTTGTTCCTATTTCTAGAGCATGCGTTGGGTCATGCTGAAGCTGGACAGAGCCCTACTTCTTGCTTTCTCTTCTGTACCCCTAATCTGGCCCAAAGTGGTAGCCGGCCTGCAGTGCACAATACGCATCATGCAGACCCCTTGCAGAGCGCTGACTTCGTGGCCGGCACTGGGCCGAGCACATGCCACCTCAGGCTGTGGTCATACGGTGGAATCCCCTGCTCGCGGGGGAGCGGCAGCTCAGACTAAGTAAGGAGCCCGGGGTCAGCCCTGTCAACGGGGTGGGTTCAAGCTTGGTCTATGGGACTCCAAAGTCCATCCCGGGAGACGGGGAGGCTCCTGAGAAACCTTCCCTGCCCTGGCTTCATAATCTGGCAGCGGAAGGAGAGGTGGGCAGTGATGTGTGCTGAGTACATATATCCTTGCAGCTGGCCCCAACTCCGTTCCATTAATTTAGGGAGAAAAAAAAAAAGGCCCCCAGACCTCCCTCTCTCCTCACTCAAGAATGTTGTGTCTTCTGCCCTGCAATCCCACTGGACTATGGTTAAGACTTAAAAAAAAATAGTCATTTTGACAGAAGGCATCAGAAATGGAGGGAAAGGACTATACTTTTCCTTCCCCATCCTGGTGGTCTTTCTGGTTATAGGGCTAGCTTCCCTGACTACCTATACAACATAACCTAAGTTATCCACTTTTTTTTTTTTTAAAGGGTGTTCTTTTTTTTTTTTTTTTTTTTTTGTTCAAGTCAGCCACTGTGTAGGGCATCATTAGTTTTTGATGTAGTGTTCAATGACTCATTAGTTGTGTATAACACCCAGTGTTCATCACAACACGTGCCCTCCTCAGTACCCATCACCCTGTTACCCCCTCCCACCCTCCTCCCCTCTGAAACCCCCAGTCTGTTTCCTGGGGTCCATAGTCTCTCATGGTTTGTCTCCCTCTCTGATTTCTCCCCCTTCGGATTTCCCTCCCTTCGCCTATGGTCCTCCGTGCTATTGCTTATGTTCCACATATGTGTGAAACCATATAATCGTCTTTCTCTGCTTGTCTTACTTCACTTAGCATAGTCCCCTCCAGTTCCATCCATGTTGATGTAAATGGTGGCAAAAATTAACAAAGCAAGAAACAACAAATGTTGGTCCTCACACACAACATTTGTTGTGGAGAAAGGGGATCCCTCTCCACTGCTGGTGGGAATGCAGGCTGGTACAGCCACTCTGGAAAACAGTTTGGAGGTTGCTCAAGACGTTAAAAATAGAGCTATCCTAAGACCCAGCAATTGCACTACTAGGTATCTACCCCAAAAATATAGATGTAGTAAAAAGAAGGGGCACATGCACCCCAATGTTCATAGCAGCAATGTCCACAAAAGCCAAACTGTGGAAGGAGCCTAGATGCCCTTCAACAGATGAATGGATAAGGAAGTTATCCACGTTTTACATTTGTCCATTCGCATGGGCAGGTGCGCTGAGGTGCGCCCCTCTCTGCAGACGGTGAGAAAATGTTTCCCTCCTTTGCGACAGATTCTGGAGTCTCAGCGAATGGGTTATGCCTGTACAGCTGGCTTGTGGCTGCCTGCCTGCCAGCTGCCTTCCGGACGGCTACTGCCGCCAGCGCCGGGAGGGTGTGGGCATTGGGCGCAGAAGGAGGGTGGGCGCGCGGGATTGCATCTACACGTGACTGCATGCCAGAGCCAGATGCATGGTTTTTTATTGGTTTGCTTTAATTTTCCATCATCTTGGATTATTCATGCCCTTCCTTTGTCCGCACCCCCCAACCTTACTGTGATCTTCAGGAGCTAACTATTAGCTGGCTGGAGGACTTCCAAGAAACTCTCATGACCTTTCCCAGCAAACACTGTCCCTTACAGTCACATACCCCTCCCTCCTCACCCAGGTCCACACAAGTGATGCCACTAACACTTTCACATGTTGCACATTTTCCCATTTAAAGTGCAGTGCAATCAGAAGTGAATTTTGATGTGTATATATTTATATATGGTTTTGACTCTATGAAAGCTTCTGAGATGATCAGATAGGTCAGAATTATCCTCTGGGAATGGTGGTACCTAAGAAATGAGTTTTACCCACCAACAATACATAGGCATTGAACTGTTCCCCTAATTGAAGGCTGTCTGTCTGCCCTGGGATGATTCAGCCTGGCTGCCCTGTCCTGTAATAATGGACTTTGTTTTTAGTGTGGCTGTCATTAACTGGGGGCTATGTTTCCCAGCTCTATGCCAGATGACAAAGAGCATGATGACATGACTTCAACTTTTTAGAAAAGCCTGCTGGGCTGGGGAGGGGGGAGCCTGCTGGGGGCCAGCCAGGCCTGGCTCAGTCTATAAGGGTGTCCTTCACCCTTCAGAAAGGCAGCCTCCTCTTAGAGCCTTGATAGCAGATGGCCCAAAGAACACTTCACCCATTTTCCAGAAGGTTCTCTGAAGCATAGAGAGCAGACCCATGTTCCCAGGGCCCTGGAACTAAGTGGGCATTTTTACCCCCATATGTCTATCTGCAGGCACTCAGGGCTTTCTGGCCTCCAGGGTAAAGCCCATCCTCCCTTCTTCCTGTCCTTGGCCCCCAAACTGTGATTGTAAGTTCTTCCTAGGAGCCTTCCTTGTGTTGGGGGGTTGATGCACAGACTGGGGGCTAAGGTGGGGAGAGGAATGGGGTAGTCTCTTCTACAAGCTGTAGCTGAGAGGCCTCCTCCCCTCTCTATCTCCTGGTGATTTCCCTGAGGTAGACCTTTTGCAAGGGTGTCCCAGCATCAGGAAGATTCCACAGGCTGGATGTGCACAGAGCACACTGCCCATTGGCCTGCCAGCTCCTGGGGGTTGAGACTGGGACTTGTTTGGAGTCAGAGTTCCCAGGCCTGGCCCACAGGAGATGCTCAACAAAGTTCGCTGAGTGAGAGGGTGAATGGTCAGAGACCACCTGTCTTTTTCTCCTGCGGCACCTGGCACAGACTCCACTCCCTGCTCAGCAGCCTTCAGTGGCTCTCCACTGTCTCCCAAAATAAAGTTCCAGTAGCGTTTCTCAATTTGGCAATGTCAGAGAGCCCCTTCCTCCACCTCTTGAGCCCCACCTCAGGTCTTCCCTGATCCCTCCAGTTCCTCAAGAGGGTAAGTCCCATTATTCTCTGAGCAGCCACTATACTTCCAGCCTGTCCTTTCTCCACTTAGCACAGCCTTCCTTTCCCAGCCTTGCTGGTGGAAACCCAGCCTGTGGATGACATTCCCCATGGAGAACTTCCTGCTGCCAGCTCACTGGGAGCAGCTCTTCTGCCCTCTCACCCTGTGGTACTCTTTGCACAGATCTGAGAAATAATGTGGCAGAATCAAAAGAATACTGACCTAAGAGCCCAGAGGCTGGGTTTACATCTTCTTGCTTCCACCCTGGGCAAGAGAATTGATCCTTTCTGGATCTGATTGCTCAACTGTCAACTTGGAATGATGATTTCTGCCTCTCTGTCAGGTTGCCAAGTGGCACAGGGAGGGACAAAAGTTGAAGTGTTTTGGGAACTTGTAAACTGCCTTGAAACCTGAAGGTACTCTTGTTGTGGTTTTCCTCCCACCGTGAGCTGCCCTGCATTGAGGAGAAGACTGAGGTAGCACTTTGCCTTGTTGCCTGGAGACCTACCTCCCAGGGCTGGGCCTGCTTCAGTTGGAAGGACCCTAGAGATGGGCCACCCTGGGAAAGGTCAGACTCATGAGCCCCAAAGGCTGCTGTCAGACCCTGGCAAGGGCAGGGTGCTGACAGGAATCTGGGCCGCAAGCCACAGAGCACTGGGAATCCTAGTCCAGCCACCACAGGCCATGGAGGCCTGTTGGGGCCTGATGCCCCCCAGCTTGACTTTGAAAGGCAGAAGCAGCCCTGAGCCAGGCAAATCAAATGGAATGTTGTAATCTGCTCAGGCCGCCATAGCAAAACACCGGGGGTTGGGTGGCTTAAACAACAGCAGTTTATTTTCTTGCAGTTTGGGAGGCCGGAAGTCCAAAATCAAGGTGCGGGCATGGTCATGTTCTGATGAGGACCCTCTTCTTGGCTTGCAGATTGTTGCCTTCTTGCTGTGTCTTCACACGGCGGTAGTTGGGAGGGGGGGCGAGAACAAGCTCTAAGGACCCTAATCCCATCATGGGGTCCCCACCTCATCTAAACCTAATTACCTCCCAAAGATCCCACCTCCAAATACCACCACACTGGGGGATAGGGCTTCAAAGTAGGAACTTGGTAGGGGGAGGAGGACACCATTCAGTCCATAGCAGGGAGTGAGGGGAAAAGACCCCCTTCACCATCAGTGTATTCCCATTATAGGAACAGAAGGAAGCTTTGAGGTCTTCCATTTCTTCTGTGGGAAACAAGCTCAGGAAGGAAACTGGCACCTCCAAGCTGGCCCTGAGGGTCGGTGGCAGAGTCGGGACTAGAACCTGGGTCCTCTGATTCAGGACCTCTTGCCCAGAGTGAGGTGCCCTCTAAACAGACGTCTCAGTTCAGCTATTTTTTGGTTTGTCTGAGCAAAAGCCATTACAGAGTTAGCAAAGGACTGGCTGGCTGCTCCTAGTTTTATTATAAGAAACGCCTGAAAATGATGTAATTCTATCTCTGGGCCCTCATTACCCTCTTGGCAGGCCACCGTGGCTTTCTCCCTCTGGGGTTGGGTTGGCTTTAACAACCTCCTACGTAGAGCCGCAGACACAGGATTGCCGTCTGTCATCACCACCGAGGTGCGCATCCACGGAACACATGACCCACAGTGGCTGTGCCACAGACATCCGTGACTCACCGGATGTGGAATCCAGATGGGAGCGTGACTGTCTCCATCAGCATGCAGGGCTGCGAGGTGTGGGTCCTACACACCCCTGCTTCGTGCTGAAACCTGTAATCATCCTGATCACAGATTGTAGATCCCATTCATGACAGAGTTGAATGAAATGTGTGGACCTGCCTCCTTAAGGATGAGAGGAAGAGGATTCTTCTCTTGGAGGGAAAATGTGTTCTTCTTGCATCCTGAGATTTTCATGCCTCCTCTCATCCATTTCGTTTAAGTGATGGTCCCCAGTAGCTGGTCCTCACTCTCGTCTCTGGATTTGAGTCTGGGCACTTGCGTAAGCTCTCAGTCTGTTTGCTCTCATTCTCCACAGGCACTGACCTGCACCTGCAGCGTGCCACTGGGCTGGGCCACTGGGCCTCGCTGGGGTCAAGGCTGGTTCTGTTTCTGCCCTGACAGAGCTTACAGTTTCTCAGGGAAGAAGGAAATTAACACCCTTTCACGTGATGTGGGAGCATGTGGCAGAGGGACCCTCAGTCAGTCTAGAGGAAGTTTCCTGAGGAAGGTGGGGGTGATCTGACATCTGGAGATTGAAGGAGTGAGCTATCCAGAGATGGAGGGTGTGATGGACTGAATGTCGGTGTCCTTCCAAATTCATATGTTGAAATCCTAACCCCCAAAGGTGATGATATGAGAAGGTGGGGCTTTGGGGTGATTAGGTCATGAGCATGGGGCTTTCATGCATGGGATTAGTGCCCTAATAAAGTAGATACCACAGAACCCCCTCCCCCAGTCCCTTCCACTGTGTGAAGATACAAGGAGAAGTCTCCGGCCTGGAAGAGGATCCTCACCCAACCACGCCGGCACCCGGATCCTTGACTGCCAGCCGCCAGAACTGGGGGCTATAAATTCTGCTGCTTACAAGCCACCCGGTCTATGGTATTTTGTGATAGCAGCCAGAACAGCCTAAGACCGAGGAGGAAGAGCTTCCCAGGCACAGGGAACAGTGTGCAGAAGCCCAGAGAGTGAGTGGGCTGGTGGTTGAGTATTGAGCACCAGCAGGTGAGAACTGACCTGGAGGAGTAAGCAGAACAGGTGACCTCCAGCCTTTAGAGTTACATGAAACTGTTTGGAGGCCCAGCCCCCCTTGAGAAAATGATTTTACTTTGTCTTCTGAGAATCTCCCAGCCTGAGTAGACTCGGCCGAGCTAGGATGACCACCGCAGGTGCCCCTGGACCAGGAAACATGAAGGTGGTAGATGTGTGGTCTAATCCCACCCTTGCCCCCAGCACAGCTGACACAATTCACCTCGGCAGATTCAGAGACCTTGGCAAAGTCACTTCCCCTCTCTGGCCACGTGTTTCCTCAGCTCTAAAAGAAAGGGTTGGACCAGTCGATCTCCTGGGCCCCTTTCAGCCCAAAGACGAGGATGGTGCCTGGCACAGAGCAAGTGCTCCAG
Source organism: Ailuropoda melanoleuca (assembly GCF_002007445.2). NCBI lineage: Eukaryota > Metazoa > Chordata > Mammalia > Carnivora > Ursidae > Ailuropoda > Ailuropoda melanoleuca. The sequence continues at coordinate 65,996,688 of NC_048226.1, forward strand.
AAACACTCACTGAAAGGATGAACTCCTTGCTGGGGTACCCACCATTCTCCCTGGGCTGAAGGTACCCCATGATCCTGGTCAGGGATGGTGGCTCCCTTTGCCTGTTCGGGAAACACTGAAGTACTTTCCTGTAGGGGGTGTCTCTGGCTCTGGGCGGAAGCTGACTCCAAGTGGGTTTCCAGACTTGGTTGAATAGGAAGCAGCTAGAACCTGTTGTCGGGAAGTTGACTACAGTACACCTTGGGCATTTTCTAATTTACTGCATGTGGTTCCTTGATTTATGAGCGATGCAGACCATCCCCGACATGCAGAAACTGGACATTTTGCTGAGTGAATGTGAAGTGTGCACTCTGCAAGGCTGGTGTGGGGGAGAGAGTGAGGACCACCCAGCATCCACCCTCCACAGGGTTCTCATTTAAAACATCTGCACATGCAGCTCTTTTTTTTTTTTTTTTTTTTAGATTTTTATATACTTATTTGAGAGAGAGAGAGAGAAAGGGAGAGCATGAGCTGCAGGGGTGGGGGCAGAAGGACAACTGACTCCCCACTGAGCATGGAGCCTTACATGGAGCCCAGTGCGGGGCTTGATCCCAGGACCCCGAGATCATGACCTGAGCTAAAGTCAGATGCTCAACCAACTGAGCCACCCTGGTGCCCTTGCACATGCAACTTTCGATCTTGGGGTCATGAGTTCAAGCCCCACATTGGGTGTAGAGATTACTTAAAAATCAAATTTTTAATAAAATAACAAAATAAAATCTTAGGGGCATGAGGCTGGCTCAGTCGGTAGAGCATGTGACTCTTGATCTTGGGGTCATGAGTTGAAGTCACATGTTGGGTATAGAGATTACTTAAAAATGATTTTTTTTTTAAGTAGGCTGCACACCCAGTGTAGAGCCCAGTGCAGGGCTTGAACGCATGACCCTGAGATCAAGACTTAAGTGAGATCGAGTCAGATGCTTAACGGACTGAGCCACCCAGGTGCCACCCAAATAAAATCTTTAATAAAATAAGAAAAATAAGGGGCACCGGGGTGGCTCAGATGGTTAAGCATCTGTCTTCGGCTCAGGTTGTGATCTCTGGGTCCTGGGATCAAGCCCCACACTGGGCTCCCTGCTCAGTGGGGAGTCTGCTTCTCCCTCTCTCTCTGCCTGCCTCTCCTGCTTGTGTTCTCTCTCTCGCTCTCTCAAATGAATAAATAAAATCTTTAAAAAAATAAAAATAAAACATCTGCACAAAACCCCTGAGTGGAGGGTCTGGTTACCCTTAATTTTCAGAGTAGAAAATTGGGGAAATGTTTCTTTGTACTCACCAGTGATTTACGGGGCCTGTTGTGTACCAGGCACTACACTGTCAATGGGAGATGTAGGAGGGAAGGGCAGGTACAGTGAGGGTGTGGTCTCTTGATCGGAGCACATGTGAGCACAGCCCAGTGAGGATGCAGGTGAAAACCCAAACCAACACGTGACTCCCTGTTCAGTGACCATCTTGATATTGCCAGAGGGGCAGATGCCTGCTGCTTTGAGGCCCCATGTGGGGAGGTCCAGGAAGACCTCAGGAGATGTGCGGGGAGGCAGGGGGGTGAGGAAGGAGAGGCAGAGGAGAGGCTGTGTAGACCATGGTGGTGGGAGGGCCCCCAGCTTGGTACTGAGGTACCCACTGAAAGACAGTGCTCAGAGCTGGGAGAGAGGAGGCTGCAGGGATTCTGTCTTTTCTGAAGACTCTCAGGATCTCAGGCAGAGGGAGGGAGCAATGAGAGAAGTTTTGCATTTTGGAAAGAAGACTTAGGACGAGGGGAGGGAATGGAATGGACTGGAGGGGGTAAAAGAGAGTGTGTGGAAACCAGTTAGTAGATGATGCAACAGCCCAAGAGAAAGACAGTGGTGTCTGGTTCTTGATGGTGGAGGCACAGAGTAATCTAGACCCTTGAGAATGTCTCTGAACATAAGGTCTGGGTCCACCACCAGCATCTCGCCCCTGGTAGTTTATTGGAACCACCTGTGGGGCTTTTAAAACAGCCAGATGCCCAGGCAGCACCCTAGACCCCCTGAAGCCGAGACCATCTCACACTGATGTAACCTCATTAGAGGACAACTTGGAAATATTTATCATCTTTTAAATGTTCATACCTTTAACTAGGCATTTCTGCTTCTGGATATTTATCTTTCAGATATGACTTCACATTGTATGCAAAACTATACGCACAAGAATACCCATTACAGTAGTGTTTATACTAGAAGGCTAGGTGCCACCTAAATGCCCACCTAAGTGAGAGAAAATGTACCACCTAAATGAAACACTGATTAAATGATGGTGCGGGCTTTAAAAGTAATACTATAGAGTGTCAAAGGTGAGAGAGAGGCCAACTTTTCATTGTAAATCCTTGTTCCCCATAAGAATTTATATTTAAATTTTGGCCTCTTCTTAGAATAGATAAGGGATTGGAGCGCCAGAGCGGCTCAGTTGGTTAAGAGTCTGACTCTTGGTTTCAGCTCAGGTCATGATCTCACGGTCATGAGATTGAACCCTGGGTTGGGCTCCATGCTGGGGGTGGTGCCTGCTTGAGATTCTCTCCCTTTCCCTTGCCTCCCACCCCATGTGTGCATGCGCTCTCTCTCTCTCTCTCTCTCTCAAAAAGGAATAAGTAAGGGGTTTACATGGTTTAAGAATCAAAACAATATGAAAAGACATACATTTAAAAGCTTTACTACCCCTCTTGCCCTCCCATCCCATTCCCTACCTCCCTTCCTATCAGTAAGTGGTGGTAGCCAGCCTCCAAGATGGCCACCAGTGATCCCCATCTCCTGGTATTCACACACTTGTATAGTCCCCTCCTTCGCGGTTGGTCTGTGTGACCGATAGCATGTGGAAAGAACCATGGCCTGTCTCTTCTCAAATTAAGTTATAAAAGACTGTGGCTACCCCATCTTGAGTGCTCTCTCTCATCTCGTGGATCATTTGTTCTTGGGGAAGCCATGTTATAAGCTGCCCTGTGGAGAAGCCCACATGCTGAGGAAATGAAGCCTCCTGTGGCTAATAGCCAGTGAGGAAGTGAGTGAGGCCTGCCAATAAAGACGTGACTGAGCTCAGAAGCACATCCTGTAGCTCCAGGAGAAAGAGCCTTGAGATCACTGCAGCCCCAGCCAACAGCTTGACTGTGGGCTCACGAGAGATCCTAAGTCAGAACTCCCCAACTAAGCCACTCCTGGATTCCAGACCCCCAGGAACTGTGTGAGATAATAAATGTTGTTTTAAGCTGCTAGGTTTTGGGGTAACATGTTACACAGCAACAGATTACTAATACACCATTTTCATTAGTTTATTATTTATCCTTCATGTTTCTTTATGTGAGTAAAAGCAAATATAAATATACATTTTTATTTCCTCCTTTTTCTTACCCACACAAAAAATGGTGTATTGTATATACCCCATTCTATGCCTTTTTTTTTTTTTTACTCAGTGATACTTATTGGAGATTTTGTGTCTTTACATAGAGAATGTTCTCATTCTTTTTATAGCTGCTTAATTCCCTTGTTGCTGGACACTTGGGTTGTTTTCCACTTGTCATTATTACAGACAATGCTGCCATGAAGAACTTGAAAGTATATCCCGTCATATGGTGCAAAGTACCTGTAGGAGAGAATTCCTGAAGTGAGGTTGCTGGGTCAAAGGTACATTTTGTAACTTTGGTAGATGTTGCCCGATACCCCTCCTTAGGGGAAGTATGCCCTTTAATGTGTTTGAATTTTGAATCACCTGCCTGTTCTCCCGGTGATTCTAATGCACCTGTGAGGTGGAGAACTCACCACTGCTCTGCCGTCAACTGATTAGATGCTCTGAGGGGACGAGGAGGGAAGAGGTTAAAAACCCAGACTCCACATGTGCTTTAGAAGCATGTGCCCAATTGGGGCACCTGGGTGGCTCAGTCGGTTAAGCGGCTGCCTTCGGCTCAGGTCACCATCCCGGGGTCCTGGGATTGAGCTCCACCTGGAGCTCCCTGCTCAGTGGGGAGCCTGCCAATCTCTCTCCTTCTGCCCCTCCCCCTGCTTGCTCTCTCTCTCTCTCTCTCTCTCTCTCTCTGTCAAATAAATAAATAAATAAATAATCTCTAAAAAAAAAAAGGCATGCACCCAATAAAATTTCAAACAGTTGCTAATGTGAACACTCAGGAAAGCTCAGAAACTGGGCTGGGAGCTCCTGTGATAGTCTGTAGCCAAGGGTGACGAGGACAGTGGCTTTGGGCTCAGCAGTCTCCTGATAAAGGAGAGCAGCACCCATCCGTCTGGAGCAGGGGCAGACCACCAGGGCTCAGGAGCTGTATGGGAAGACTCAGCCGCTCTTCTCAATGACAGCCTGAGATGGAGCCAAGGAGACAGGACAGGGCATGGGGAAAGCTCCAGAAAGAAAGTGTGTGCTGGGTTGTGGCGGGGGGGGGGGGCGATATCTGTCTGGATTATGGCTTGACCAGGCTGGCCTGAAAGAGTTATAGCTGTTTTATTATGTTGGAAAACGGAGTATTCTTAATATAAATTCATAGTGGGAAAAAAATGCTCACCTCCACAGCCAGCCAGCTGTCTGTATCATGGATCACTCAATTGTATTTCCATTCAACACTACGTGAGGAACTACCCCAAGCCATTGGGGAATGTTCTGCATTAATAATGAGTCTAGATTGTGCCCAGAGAAGTAAGTCATGCTCAGAGCAAACAGGACAGGCCAACTCTGCTTTGACTCTCTTCTGCAGTTATAATTTTAGTTAACATAATATTTTCCCATTGTTCAGAGATTTTGGCAGGACTTCTGCCCAAAAGAAGACAGGCAAAATTCCCTTCATGTTTGAAAGCTTACTTTACGATATAGCAATGCAATGTAGTTGGGGAAAATGTGGGATTTATTATCAGGAGATTACATTTTGAGTCTGGGGCTATCACTTATTAGCAACTGATCTCGGCAAGCCATTAACCTTCCCAAACCTTAGTCTCCTGGCTGGTAAGTGAGAATAAAAACAGCTGCTTTGACTACCCCACAGTGTGCTTCTCAGGACTCCCCTCCAAGAAGAAATACTGCAACAATGCATTAGAAATAAGTGTGCGGTCTGTGCCTGATTGTACAAGTGATGTTGTACTTCGGAGCCTTTATTTCATAAATTCAGTGTCTATCCATTGTAAAATTCTCGATCTGAGATGATTGAGTTGACTCTCAGAATTGCATATCATTTCTATAAGAAGTCACTTCCCCCATGTCCTCAATATCAGGCTTTTAGAATAATAGCTTGGTTTTTGCAAAGTCACAGACAGAAGCTGCCCAGCCCTGTGGATGGCAAAGCCCTTTTTGTTCTGTCCTGCAGCCTTGGTCATCCATGACTCTTCTCTCGTATCCATACAAAGATGGCCTCTTCGTATCAGCCCATCAGCAAAGCAGGTAGACTCTACCTTCAATATACAGCCAACAGTCTGACCATTTGTCACGATCCTGCTCGGGGCCACCAGGCTTATTGCAAGAGGTTTCTCTCAGCTCTCCACGCTCCATCCTCACTCATACCGAGTCCACCTTCTACGACAAAGCCAGTTCACGTGTCCTCATTGCCCAAAACCCTCCAGTGACCCTTCCTCACTCAGATCCCACTGCTGCCCGTGAAGCCCATAGGGTCTGCCTCTTGCTGGCCTCACTAGCCTCATCCCCTGCCAGGCTTGGTTGCTTGGGTCCCACTTACCTCTTTGCCTTTCCTGAAACGTGCCACACACGTTCCTACCTCTGCAGTTTGCAAATGCTGTTCTTTGCCGAGGATGCTGTTCCATCCAAATACCCACACTCACTTGTCTCTTCAGGGCTCTGCTCAGGGGCACTGTTATCTGCCTCCAGCTCTCCCCAGCCCAGGCACATTCTCTCTCCCCTCTCCTGTTTTCTCCACGGCACTTTTCCCATCTGACATTTATATCTGTTTGTCTATTATTTGTCTTCCCCTTTCTTCCCTCCCACACCTGCTCCCAAATGTAAGCCTCACAAAAGCAGAAACTGTGTCTTATTCATTGTTAAATCCCCAGAGCCTAGAAGAGGACCTGACTCAGAGTAGCGACGCATAAAATAGTTGATGACTGAATGAGCAGATGAAGCATGGTTTACCGAAATGTGACATGTACATGTGGACATAAGTAAATACGTAGATAAGGTGATATCATAATTACATGATAGCCAACAAAGATGAACTTATTTTCTAATATTTATAGGTCATTTATAGCTCTCCTTTTATAAATTGTCTTTCATGTCTTTTGTTCATTATTCCTATGGAAATGATTTTATTTTATACACTCTTATATATGAAGAATTTTTGCTCATAGGCATATTTTCTGTTTCGAGATGTGCATTGTGGGATAAGACACTGCTCTAAGGTGTCTAAAATGTCTTTTAAGATTGAGTAAGTTACTAAAAAAAAAGATTGAGCAAGTCACTAATGTATGAACCATTTCCTTCTTCTGTTTCTCTAATTCCAATTGGATTCCCAGAATTGGACTCCTGTGCCTTGGGGGACCACGGCTGTGAACATTCCTGTGTAAGCAGTGAAGACTCTTTTGTGTGCCAATGCTTTGAAGGGTATATACTCCGTGAAGATGGGAAAACCTGCAGAAGTAAGTTTTTTTTTTAATGATTTTTTATTATATTATGTTAGTCACCATACAGTACATCCCCAGTTTCCGATGTAAAGTTCAATGATTCATTAGTTGCGTATAACACCCAGTGCACCATGCAATATGTGCCCTCCTTACTACCCATCACCACTCTATCCCATTCCCCCACCCCCTCCCCTCTGAGGCCCTCAGTTTGTTTTTCATAGTCCATAGTGTCTCATGTTTGCAGAAGTAAGTTTTTACTGGGGTTGTCTCACATGACCGTGTCTGATCTTTGCATGAATTTCACCATCCTGATCTCTGTTGAAATCAGTTACCCTCAAAAGCCAATGCCACATGACTATTAAAATAATGTGGGGTCCTGGATGGAATCAGAAAAATGACATCAGGTTAAAAACTAATAAAACGTAAAAGAACTGTGGACTTTAGTTGTTATTAATGTATCAGTATTGGTCCATTAATTGTAACAAATGTATCACATTAATGTAAGTTGCTAACTGGATTTGGGGTTTATAGGAATGCTGTGCTATCTTCTCCATTTTTCTGTAAATCTAAAACTTCTCTAAAAAATAAAGCCTGTTAAAAGAAAACAAACAAATGGACAAATGAAAAAAGCCGATGCTTAGAGCTACAACTGAAGTTGCTCATTTATGCCCTGTGGCAAGAAACAAGATTCTAGAAGCTTCTAGCCTTGCCATTTGTTATCTGAGCCTCTGTTTCACTTCTCTGAGCCTCTGTTTATCTATAATAATATTTTTGTTGTTGTGCTGATAGCACAAATCTCTCATAGAGACCACCTTATGATGTGTCCATGCTTATGTCTCAGAAAGCAAAGCTTTTTAGACGGGGGCCAAGATATCTCTCTGTTTCATCAAAAGGGAGTATGTAACCCTGACCAAATGATTTCCATCCCCATCAGTTACCTTTTCCTCAAGCTTCTCAAAGCACTTTGCAAAGAGCAACTTGTGCTGACACATTTGAAGAAAAGATAGGTAATTGGAATTATGACTGATTTTTCAGACAGACAGGAAAGAAAAGGCTCTAAGAGGTTAAGTGATTCTCCAAAGCCATATGTCAGGGACGAAGCCAAATTTGGATTTCAGTGTCACTAATCTAAATTGAGGTTTAATCTTCTAAGTAATCATATCAGACCAACAGTGTTTCCTTTTGATATCAGAAACTGCATCTATAGAAAGCCAATGATTGATTGCATTTAATGAGATATCAAAGTAGGTGCTGGTGAGTGCTGGTGGGGATGATGGTGAGGAAGTTGGAAGAGTTAACCTAAATTAGGCCTGCTGAACTTCATCCTCGATTTTACTTTCCTCCCGTGGGTCACTGAGCTCAAGGGGGCCTGGGGTCTGGTGGCTGTGATGGGTGGATCCTCCAAGGTGAAGCCCGGGGAAAATGTATGTTGGTGAAATTGTTTTGACTTGCTCTGCTGTCCTCAGGGAAGGATGTCTGCCAAACAGTAGACCATGGCTGTGAGCACATTTGTGTCAACACTGAAGAGTCGTACAGCTGCAGGTGCCTGGAAGGGTTCCGGCTTGCCGAGGATGGGAAACGCTGCCGAAGTAAGTGGGGTCCAGGTAGAGATGAAGGCTTCCCTTGGCGGGACATGGACAGTTAGATAACTTCATTTGGGATTTAAAATCTTCCCTTATAATCATAAGGGAATGCCTTGGGCGCTCTGAAAGTGTTTGCTAGTGACCCATACAGGAGACCCTTGGTTCTTCAGGACTTTCTCAGTCAAGGTGCTGAGTAGTCAGGCTCTTTGCGTCTCTCTGTTTTCTCCCTGTTGCTGGCCCTTCCACAACCATGTGTGGGTGCCCAGAACCTCCCACAGAGCCTGGCTCATCATTGGACAGAATTAGAATCTCTGCCAAGGGCGCCTGGGTGGCACAGTGGTTAAGCGTCTGCCTTTGGCTCAGGGCGTGATCCCGGCGTTATGGGATCGAGCCCCACATCAGGCTCCTCTGCTNAAGATAATGACAGTGCTTTTTCTTCTTGGAAGACCTTATAAGTAAGGGTAAAGGGTGGGAGAGAGATGAAGGGATTTTTCTGTGGGTTTTATTTATTCATTTTCTCTACTGTTTGCCTCTGTAGGTCCCTCAGAACAGATTCTGAGAGTTCACTTAGAAGGTGCATTAAGTTCCCCAGAGAAACAGCCAATAGGATGCGTGTGTGTGTGTGCGTGTGTGTGTGTGTGCACGCACACACACGTGCCTTTATACAGAGACACAGAAAGAGAGGCAGACGGACAGAGAGAAAATCTGCAAGGCAGGCCAGCAGTCTGCAGACCCAGGAAGAGCCGATGTAGCAGCTCTTACCCAAGGCAGTCTGGACGCAGAATTCCTTCTTCCGTCGGGGGGAGGGTTTGGTGGGGGGATTCCGTGTTCTTTCTCTTCAGGCCTCCAAGTGATGGGATGAGGCCAACTCTATGGAGTGTACTCTACTTTACTCAAAGTCTCACGGCTGAAACGTTCATCTCATCTAAAAAATACCTTCACAGCAGCATCTAGATTGGTGTTTGACCAGACAGCTGGACAGTATCCTGGGCAAGGTGACAGATAAAATTAACCATCACAGCGCCCAGAAACAGAGACAGACAGGACACATGAGCTTGGTGAAGTGGCTATTAGAAGAGCACAGGACAAGGATTTTTCTCCACTGGGAGATTCTGAGCTGTTAGTCCCTATTTGGCCCTCAGGAGTGGGGTGGGGTGGGGTGGGGTAGGAGGGTGGGGGTGGTGTTGAAGCTGTCTACTTGCTTTTGTTGACACCCTGCTCCAGTGGGCAGGATGGCTCTTTCTTCATTAAGACCAAATCAGTTCATTTGCTGTTCCAGTTGATTTGGGGGAATTTCCTCACAGACTCCTTTGAGATAACCTGGGACACCCCACAAGTCCACAAAGCTGGCTTGAGCAGTGTCCTCATTCCTCCACCACGAAGAGGGGCTCCTACCTTCAGCGAGCTGTTCTGTTTGAACAGCTAAGTCCCGGGATGGCGGTGGGACCCTGGCCTCTGCAGATCTCCCTGCACGGTCCCGTTCTGCCTTCACACGCAGGGTTCCCTGCATGGAGAGCACATCCGCAGTTCTGCCCATTGTGTCTGCCCAAGCTGAATGTTCGTGATTTTATTTATTGATTTATTTACGTGCACCATTTATTCATGCAACATATTTTTTGCTCAGCACATGGAGCTATGGTACACCAGGCACAACATCTAGGTCTGGAATTTGATCACGGGATCAAATACCACCATTCCCACTTCGAGGGGGATCCGTAGTTACCAATCCCAACTTCATAGGAAGCTTCTCCTTCTAGGGAGCTAATGACAGAAAAGAGCCGTCGGCTTTCATGTCATGGAGGACAAGCACAAGGGAGACGCATGTCTCAGCTGTGCCATCAACTTGCTGCATGACCTCGGGCGACTCCCAGACTGTTTTGAGTTTCTTCATGTATACACTGGGTGTAATTATTCCTGCTTTCGTCTTCTCACAGAATGTTGTGAGGACTGGAGGGCTGTAACTACTCTGAAGCATTTAAAGTACCTCGCACATGAGAAATGTTCATTAAGGGAACCGGAGTGTGTGGGATAGCTATGGGAAAAAATCAGTAGCTTGGGAAAATCAAAACCCCAAGCAACATCAAATAATTCTAAAAATGAAAAAGAAATAAAGGATACCCGATCACCCATTTTACCATTCAGGCTTATGGGAGCTGGTGCTTTCTGAGAGGAGCATCTCCCTTCTCACGCCCTGTCCTGAGTATTAGAATGAAAAAAAGGCATATTATAAAAGACAGTTCAAACAGAGATGGGTTTTTAAAAAAATGGGTTAATTCCTTGATCTGTCCTGATATGACCATTCGGTCCAGCTCATTCCTGCATGGATGGAGTTGCTCATCTCCCTCTATTTCCCTCAGGGAAGGATGTCTGCAAATCGACCTACCACGGCTGTGAACACATTTGTGTTAATCGTGGCAACTCCTACATCTGCAAATGCTCAGAGGGATTTGTTCTAGCTGAGGATGGAAGACGGTGCAAGAGTAAGTGATCTGAACTTGGCTTTCTGCTTGAATTTGGTTTGGGAGCAGTCGCTCTTTGGAGTATTTTCAGGAAACAAATCCCTCACCTCTGTTTCTCCCATAATGGAGTTTAGCTGATGCACCTGTGGAAAAACTTGGTTTTAGTTGACAATAAGTTCACTACCCGCCAAAAGGCTGGGTGATCTTAGGCTGAATAAGCATATCTGGAATGAGAGATTTGTCCTCTGCTCTGTACTGGGGAATTACATTCCGGTCTGGGAATTGCATTTTAGGAAGAGTGAGATAGAGCTAAGTTTAAGCATAAAAAAAAGCCCTTCAAATAGCAGGAAAAAAAATCTCAAGAAAATTATTTTGTAATCTCAGAGTAGAGAAGACCTTTCAAAAGATGACATGAAACATAAAAACCATTTTTACTTTTATTTTATTTTTTTTAAGATTTTATTTATTTATTTGTCAGAGAGAGAGAGAGAGCAAGTGAGAGAGCACAAGCAGGGGGATCAGCAGGCAGAGGGAGAAGAAGGCTCCCCGCTGAGAAAGGAGCCTGATGCAGGGCTTGATCCCAGGACCCCGGGATCATGACCTGAGCCGAAGGCAGATGCTCAACTGACTGAGCCATCCAGGTGTCCCAAAAACTCTTTTTAAAAAAGAGAAAATGTATAGTGAGAGATTAAAGCTATGATATCTTTTTTTTTTAAACTTATTATCAGAGATCAAAAAGATTGATGATTCCTTATGTTGACAAAGGTATATTGTAATGGGCAGTTATGAATTTATCACTGGGTGTCTGAATCAGTACAACTTTAGGAGGGCAGTTAGGGGATGCCTGGGTGACACAGTCGTTAAGCGTCTGCCTTTGGCTCAGGGTGTGATCCCAGGGTCCTAGGATCGAGCCCCACATCAGGCTCCTCCACTATGAGCCTGCTTCTTCCTCTCCCACTCCCCCTGCTTGTGTTCCCTCCCTTGCTGGCTGTCTCTCTCTCTGTCAAATAAATAAATAAAATTAAAAAAAAAAAAAGGAGGGCAGTTTGGCAATATTTTAAAGGCAATTCCACTTCTATTTGTATTATATAAATATATAGATACACACATACATACATGTATATATCCTTTTGTAATGTTTAAATTCCTGTTCCATGTGCATGCATTATTTTGTAGAAAAATATATTTAAAGAAAAAGGATAATGACAAGCAAGATTTAGGAAGTTCAGGACAATGTCAAGTGAAAACTAAAGGGAGAACCTGGGGATCTCTGTAGAAAAAGACTTGAGGTACCATTCAAATACCAAAGTGACAGTCACTTCACTGGTGATTTATATGACACCCCTGGGAAAAGAAAGAACAGTGGGGAGAAACTGCAGCTCAGCATGAGGACAGAGACACTTTCAGGGAAGTTGCGTGATTAGTTAGTTAAGATCATGAACTTCGGGTCAGACAGAACTGGACTTCAACCCCTATTCACACTACCTGCGTGACCTTGGACAAATTATTTAACTTCTCTGAGTCTCGGTTTCTTCATCTATAATAGGAGGATGATGCCTCACAGAATTGTCATGAGGAATAAAGGAGGTGGTGTATTTAAAGGTGCTTAGCCCCATGCTGGCACATACTAACTGCTTGACAAATGGCAGCTCTCGTAACCATCAACAGCAGAGATGTCCAGAGATGGGGTTTAATGGCGAGGTGATGAGCTCTCCATGAGGAGAGGTGTTCGGGTCCAGGCTGAATGGCTACTAGGTAGGGATATTATAAAGATGTAAGCAACAGGAGGCCGGTACTAATGACCTTTAAAGGTCTTGCCCAACACTGAAATTCTGGAACTCTGTGAAAATGAAGTTCTGAAGGCAAATCACAGCTCCATGGAAGTCTCCTTGACTTAACTACAAAGGAAAACGCTCGAGTACAGTTAGTTGGAGCAACTCTCCTGCAAACAAGTAGCCAGCAGGGGAGCTTTATCCCTCCTGGGCTTGAGAGCCAAAGTCTGGTGCTTCTCACCCTGAGCTGCTTCTATTCTATCCAGCATCCTGTTTCCTGGAGAAGCCTTTTGTGACTCTCTCTGCATAGAGGCTGCAAGTACTGATTTTGTTCTGCAAGAAAAGAGTGTGTGGGGAAGAGGAGAAAACAGACCTACTGCTGGAAAATTATTGCAGTATTTCTGCAAACTGCCAGAGTGCCGTGTGCGTGATGTCTGAGAGTCTTTTATTTATTTATTTAGTTAGTTAGTTTTGATTCAAGAACAGGCTATGAATGTAAACGAAGCTCTGAATTGGCCTTTTCCTCTTTTGCTAATAAACAATCAATAAGTTGAATAATAGGAAAAAGCACTTAGTGGGGTAAGAGAATTCAACCCCCCAACAACACACACACACGCACACACACACACGTTAGCATATTATTTGGGGGCCACACACAGAAATAATTTTGCTTTTGGGCGTCCTTACTTGCTTATGTTATTGTGCTCCACTTTCAAATATTAGACGACTGCTTGAGATATAAAAGAGAACGTTTTATCACATGCTGTAGACGGTTTGAAATGAGATCATTCATTTGGGATCTGTAAATTTTTTTATGCAGCCCTAAATAATAAAAAGTCTGTCCACACCCAGATTGCTTAAAGTATTCGCATAGAGCTTTCCTGCCAACCGTTGAGTTGCCTGAAGAGCTTCCGAACAGTGACGATTCATTTCTAAGCTTGAATAGGTCAGTAGGGCTCTTCCAGGCATGCTACCCAAAGAACACCCCCTCCTTCACGTGCTCCGTCCGCAAGCATTTATTGAACAGCTACTGTGTGCCAGTGATGGGGGTGGAGAAGTGAATGAGAATATGCCTACTGCCTTGCATGAAGCAGGTGCTCCAGAAGCCAGTTCTTGTTGAATAAATTAGTAGCTGTTAGGAGTACACGGAGAGTAATGAATACAAGCTGGGTTACTAGGAAAGCTCTCTGGAAGAGAGGATGGCTGAGCTGAATTTAAGACTTTCCTTCTCTGCCGTCTGTCACAATGCCAGCACTGGGGTGATGTCACCCTCCTGGAGTGAAGTTGCAGGAGTCCTTTGGGTGCCGCCAGACCCCACAGTGTACTCTACACACAGTCCCTCGCAGACTTGGCTGTCAGTGACCCACAGTACAGTGTGGGCTCAGTTTCCCCAACACTTTGTACCTCTGTCATGTGATTTTGCTTGTGAAAAATAACTCTTTATCAATTTAACAAGCCGCCGAGAAAGGCAAATGTGAAACTCACTGTGGCTCATGACTCTGCCAGCCCCTTCCGTCCGTCCTGTGTGTTATCTAAGGAGCCGAGGTGGTTCTCCAGAGCCTTTCTGCCTCCGGCTGAAGCACACTTTTCTTCCGCTCTAAGTGAGTTTCGATCATTTAACCGTCTCAACGTTCCCTTCCTTCCTACAGGATGCACTGAAGGCCCAGTTGACCTGGTCTTTGTGATCGATGGGTCCAAGAGCCTTGGAGAAGAGAATTTTGAGATTGTGAAGCAGTTCGTCACTGGCATTATAGATTCCTTGGCGGTTTCCCCCAAAGCCGCTCGAGTGGGGCTGCTCCAGTATTCCACGCAGGTCCGCACAGAGTTTACCCTGAGGAACTTCAACTCGGCCAAAGACATGAAGAAAGCCGTGGCCCACATGAAGTACATGGGCAAGGGCTCCATGACGGGGCTGGCCCTGAAACACATGTTTGAGAGAAGTTTTACCCAAGTAGAAGGGGCCAGGCCTCTCTCCACACGGGTGCCCAGAGTGGCCATCGTGTTCACAGATGGACGGGCGCAGGATGACGTCTCGGAGTGGGCCAGTAAAGCCCAGGCCAATGGTAATAAGGGGCGGAGGTGTGGTGTACCTCACTCAAGGGTCGGTTTCTTAAACGCACTGGGTAGTCAGAGGAGGGCAGGCGATGGGGGAGAGTCTCTGAGCTTTGGGAGAGGAGGCCTGTCAAGCGTGGCTACACCTTTCCTGCACTGCCACCTAGAGGCCGTAAAGGGACCCCCGCGGGAGTTACAGGCCTAGTCTGTGTGGGCGGGTAGTTACGCCCACCACACCTGAGTAGGCCTCTCCTGCCATTTACTGGCCAGCGTGTGACCTCCAGTGGAGGGGAGCGACTCTGCACGTGCTGCTGAACCACAGATGAACACACAGCGTTCCCAGCACTGTCTGGTTGCTTTAGGATGACCTGCAGTGTTGGATAAAATTAGATTCCTGGTGGGAGGAACTTTTACTGAAACTTTTTTTTTTTTTAAACCAGTGCTTCAAGTGAGCGCTGTGAAAGCGCAATAGCCTTGTGATAGTGAGTACCCTTGTGTGTACAGGAGGCAAAAGTTAGCTTTTGAGAAAATCAAAATGTTGGAAGAGATTATGACTAAATTGTTACTCAGGAAAGCAAAGCCTCTTCTCTGAGGTCCTCCTGACTCACGTGTTATCGGGCGCCGCCGCTCATTCAGGGCGGGAGAACGGGCAGGGCCCTCCGAGGCCCTGGCGACCTTCGAAGGCCCCCCGCACCAAAACCCTTGGGCCCACGCTCCCCCTCCCCAGTGCCCTCACCTCGGGCCCGCCCCTCCGCTCACCGCGACTGGAAGTTACTTTAGTTGTGCATAGATGCAAAGTGTGGCAGAGGAGCCTGGCCCTCAGAAAAGGAAACCCAAAAGCTAGGGTGGTTGGTAGAGCTAGAGGAAGGCGAAGCGACTGGATTCCTTGGGGCAATGAGAAAACTTGAGGTTTTGAAGCAGTTGCTTGAAAGCCACTTTCTCCAAGAACTTGTTGAGGGTACATTGCTTTTGCAAGTCCTAAAGGGGGGAAAGGGTATGCAGACCAGGGTTTCGTCTAAGACGTTTTGGGCCCAGTACCCAGACCAGGCCTGGCACACAGTCCATGTGTGACTACGACTTGCTGAGTAAATGAGCAAGGAGAGAAAGTACTAGCAATCCCATGTGAACTCCATTCCTCCTCACAGAAAGGCTGGCTCACACTGACATTCAAGCACTCTTGGTGAAGGAGGCCATTTTACTGGTATTGTGTACCTCATCACTGACACCTTTTTCTCTAGCCCAATAGAATAGTAGCTGCAAAAAGTGTCCTGTTCTGATTCATCTGAGTGGACTGTAAAACTGGCTGCTCATACCCAGTTCCTCTGCTTCCAGACTGGCTTGAGAGCTCCCATCACACCCATGAGCCCCTCTAGCCTGCATTTGTGAGGTATACTGGGGGAAGTGTCTTGTCTCCAAACAAGACACTTATTTGTCGCGTTGAGATCGGTCTACCTTACTCTTTCCCCCATTCAGATTTCTGCCAATCGCCAAAGGGCAGGTGGTAGGAGAAACTGATGTTTATTTGGTTCTTAAATCAACAAAATTTACCTGAAGTGACATCCTCTGATGAATTTAATGACTCCTATATATAGCTAATATAATCTTAAAATAGTAGCTTTCCTTTTTAGGAAGTTTGCATGAAGTCACTGGGCTCCCGGACAAGTATGTTGAACTTGACTATTGACCCTACACAGACTTAGAACAAGGCATCACTCTTGCCCCTTGGCTTAAAAAGCCATTTTTATGTGTATTTTTTTTTAATCCAGCCTAATGAATTAGCCAGAACAAGATATCAGTGCTAAAAAATGTTGAAAATGAAGGAGAATTTAAGTTCTTATTGTGTTTTACTTTCAAGCGAAGCATATATGGAAGAAGGGAGTCTAATGATTTCTGTTGCTTAGAAAAGCTTTTGGAGCCATCTCATATCCCTGTTGGTATCTAAGGTGGGAACTTGGGTTTATTCTTTCTGACATGGGAGATTTCCAGTGGTCTGCAGATATTCCTTTTCAGCTCAGCACCTCTTCATAAGGCTTTGTCCTTTCAAGAGAAGTGGATAGAATGCAGCTTCACCTGCACCCCCCCCATCATTAAAGGTTCCTATCCTCTACCTTTGAGAAGTAGAAACTGGGTTAGAAGGTCATAAATTAACCTGCTTCTTAGAATTCTCCCAGAAGAGATTCCCATTTAGTAAGCCATAAGATAGTGCTCTTTTCTACTTTATCCCCAAGGCTAGCTAATTCAGGCAAAAGTTGCAGATTTATTCAATGACCTTGCCCAGAGCTGAGCAACAGGTTGGTGGTCTAGCTCCCAACCTCCCCTGGATGCCTCACCTTCCCCTCATTGGAACCCCCTCTTTTGTTCATAGGGCCAAAGTAAAAATGGTAGGAAGATAAAGGGAGGTTGACCTGGACCCCTGAAGTCACACCACCTAACATCCACCTGGCTTTAGTTGCGGTACACAGAACTTCCGGACCCTGGGAACACACCTCTGACTACCTTGTCCTTCATTTGCTCTGCGATTTAGGCATAACTATGTACGCTGTCGGGGTAGGAAAAGCTATTGAGGAAGAACTACAAGAGATTGCCTCTGAGCCCACGGACAAGCATCTCTTCTATGCCGAAGACTTCAGCACGATGGGAGAGATAAGTGAAAAGCTCAAGAAGGGCATATGTGAAGGTACCGTAGCTGACCTCGAGGAGAGCTCTTCACACAGGGCAGCATGAACCTGGGATGAGAAATTCTCAACCTATTCCTCCCACTTGGGGGGTCAAAAAAGTGCCTCCCTGGTGTTCCGGGCCAGTAGTGCCTGGAAACAGTAAGCACACAAAGGGGAACCGGAGAGAGAGAGAAGATGACATTAACAGCTAGCCTCGTGTGAGCACTTGCTCAGGGCTCGGCAGTGTGATAAATCTTTTGACACACCAGCATACGTAGTCCCCAAAAAACCCCTACAGAAACGATCATTTAACTAAGACACAACCGTTACACACGTCCCTGAGCCGAGTCGCAATTTCAGGAGATGCCTGTAGCTGGAGTGGAAAGGGAGGGCAGGCCTTTTGAACGTGAAGAACGCCTTCCTGCAAGGAGTACTTCTGTTGACAGAACACAAGCCTGCCCTTGAGAATCGAGATTTTGTTACGGGCAAGAGCTCTCTGTGCTAATCTCAGTTGTGCCAGGGTGCTCACCCAGAACAGCTCTGCCCCGTCTCCCTACTCCTGTCCCAGGTTCAGTCACCAGTCAAACCCCAAGCAGTGATGCTTACTCCTCTAAAGGAAAGAACAAGAGGGGGCGGGACAGGGAAGGAAGGCCTTTCAAATTTCTAACGAGAGGAGAGAAGATTTCACCTCTAGGCCGTTTCCTTCAAGCCGAACGGCCTCCTGGAGCTGCTCTAGTCCTTGGTCAACTTTTTCCCACCCCGCCTTCCAGGCATGACATTTATGGGGGCATTCTCAAGTAAGATGCACTTGAGGGGTCCAGGTTCCTCTTACTAGAGAATGTCCCTAGTGTGGTCTTGGATCACCCTGGAAACCAATTGCTTTTTGAAACTGGTGTTACCAAATAAAACTGAAACACCCTGGGTGACAGTGGGTAGGTGGGGAGCTGGTCTGGGGCGAGTTTCCTAAAGGACACACACGCATGCAGACAACTGTCATTCCCGTTGGTCCTCTTTTTCCTCTCAGCTCTAGAAGACTCTGATGGAAGTCAGGACTCCCCAGCAGGGGAACTGCCAAAGAGGGTCCACCAGCCAACAGGTAAACTTCTAAAAAGCCAACAGGTAAATTTTTAAAAGCAGTGTTTCTAGAAACTTTTTAGATGCTTCCACCACGGTTTCCCCCAGACAAAAGTCATAAAGAAGTGAAAGTAAGATTTGAATTATGTTAACTATGGCTTTTTTTCCTTGATCAGATGGGAAACATTTACTCTATACTTTAAGCCATATTTGGCAATAGCCTCTCTCTTCTGACAGGCTTTTGCCACAGTATGTCCCAAAGTAAAGCTGTATACCACAGCTAGGAATACCAAGTACTTTATTCGGACTGCTGACGGCTGTGTTATAACCACAACCGTGTTAAGCAGGTTTGACTTCAGTTTTCTTTCTCTTTACAGAATCTGAGCCAGTCACCATAAATATCCGAGACCTACTTTCCTGTTCTAATTTTGCAGTGCAACACCGATATCTGTTTGAAGAAGACAATGTTTCACAGTCCACACAAAAACTTTTCCATTCGACAAAATCTTCAGGTAATTCCAAATACAGTATTGCTACCAGGTGGCTCGATACCAGCCTGTTAGCTTGCCCACAGACTCCGCGGCAAGGAGGAGAGGAAAGGAGGAAGTGGGAAATGGGATAGGGGAAAAGAGAAGGGCTTAAATGAAATGAGAACTAGAAAAACTAACTGGAGGAAATCTGAGTAGCCTTCCCTGCAGTCCACACTAACAGCAACTGTCAGAGTTGGAAGCCCATGCAGCCCTCTCCTGGAATTTACTGGATCTGGCTGCGCGGAAAAAGTTGAACATTTCTTTCATTTTGGTTTCGCCCCTATGCTGATTCAGTCCTATTATTATGCGTCTGGGAAGTCTGGTGGGTTACAGAGGTGAGTAAACACTTTCCATGTGCTTTCTCAGGAAGTCCTTTGGAAGAAAAACACGATCAATGCAAATGTGAAAACCTTATCATGTTCCAGAACCTTGCAAATGAAGAAGTGAGAAAGTTAACACAACGCTATATCCTTTTCTAATACTATGCTTGTGTGTGTGATGCAAAGAATTTCACCAAACTTCACAAATACTGTCTGTGGGTATGTATTAAATGCAGTTATTTCCATAAAGCCAAGAGTAGTGAATTCCTAGAAAGGCTTTATTTTTTTTTTTTGAGAATTATTTATTTATTTTTAAGATTTTATTTATTTATTCGACAGAGATAGAGACAGCCAGCGATAGAGGGAACACAAGCAGGGGAGAGGGAGAGGAAGAAGCAGGCTCATAGCAGAGGAGCCTGACGTGGGGCTCGATCCCATAACACCGGGATCACGCCCTGAGCCAAAGGCAGACGCTTAACCGCTGTGCCACCCAGGCGCCCCAGAAAGGCTTTTTTCTTAAGCAACCTGCTAGGTGTTTGAAGGCCAAGGGCAAACCAAGTTTCATGGCAAGCTTGGGTCAAGATCTTGGTTGCTCTCTGCTGTTCTAGGGGTTTAGCCGTGAGGCCAGCCGGTCAGTGTGCAGAGTAAAGAGAAAATAGATTTAAAATTTAACTCCCTCTCTGCTGGGAGGAAAAGGAGGATATGTACCAGGTCTGATGTGCATCAAAGGTATAGTAAGTCTAGGCAAAGAATGTAGAATGACAAGGTTTCAAACTCCCACCTAAATTCCAAACCTTTCTTTTGGCCCCAAGCCACTCTGCAGCCACAGTTGGTAAGCATGTAGTTTCTAGAGGACTGGGGTTTTTTGTTTGTTTGTTTGTTTGGCAGCAGACATCTTTTATATCAGCACTCTACGATGAAACATTCTGTCAAGGGAACAGCAGAATCCACTGATTCATTAAACCAATATTACACATGAAAGGAATGCTTTGAGATAATGGAGAAATGAGGCTTCAGTGTTTTTTCACTGCCAGCCGCTCTGAACTTAAAATGACAGTAAGCTTACTAAAGCTGGCTCGTATCTATCGCAACAGGCAGCCAACTAGCCTACAGGGAAAAGGTTGAACTCTGAACTCTCTCTGTGCCGATGGGTTTGTATAATAAGGAACAGATGTAGCAATTCCCTTTCTGAAAGCTGGAAATATGCTCCCTTAAATAAAATAATCTGACAGTGGTTAATGTAGGTGATGAATCCAGGCTTTCATTCTGCCACCAACGGGACTAGCGGAGGGTGTTAAGCTTACATGAAAACAAATGCTTGTTCTAATGCCCCTCTCCTCTCCTTTTCCCACCCCACTCCTGACAGTCTGCTTCACAAGAGGCTAAGGAAGTTATATATAAAAAAGCATAGGTCAGATGTCTTCGAGGCTGCTACCCTTTGGCCACATCTGGCATCATGGGTGAAAATGTAAATAAAATCTCAGTCTCTTTTCTCTCATGACATCATCTCTTATTAACGCCTAATCCTTCTCTTCATTACATTCCCAAAATTATCACTGCTGGCTTCCAAAGGTATGTTATGGCAAACTAATTTACAAGCAACACAGGTGTGAGAAGAATTAAAAAAATTTTTAAAGAATTTAGGGGCACCTGGGTGGCTCAGTTGGTTAAGCCTCTGACTCTTGATTTCGCCTCAGTTCATGATCTGAGGGTTGTGAGATCGAGCCCCACCTTGGGCTCTGAGCTGGGGGTGGAACCTGCTTGGGATTCTCGCTCTCCCTACCCACCCCCCCACCCCGCCCCTTTCCCCCAGGCACACATTCTCTCTCGTGGTCTCAAAAAAAAAGAATTTCAACTGAACTATTTGGCTTTGATGTTAAAAAGTATTTAACCTGAAAGAGATTTATAGTCTTTTTAAAAAAAGATTTGAGAGAGCAAGAGAGCACAAAGCAGGGGGAGCAGCCGCAGAGAGAGAGGCAGGCTTTCCACCCAACAGGGAGCCCGAGGGGATTGATCCTAGCACCCTGGTATCATAACCTGAGCCAAAGGCAAATGCTTAACCAACTGGGCCATCCAGGTGCCCCAAGAGATTTATAGTCTTGATAGCATGTGTTAAATGGGTTACTATAAACCTTCTATTCAGAGTTTAAAATTTTTTCCAAATGGGAAAACTGAAGGCTTGTTATCTTTCAGGACAAATTTTTATGTAAGCTAAATCAAGTTGTATTTGAATGTAAATAAAAAGAGGCAATTCAGATTCCTCTTCCTTAATTTGAGATTTACTAGAAGAAATGACACAACGGATGGAAGCCCTGGAAAATCGCCTGAGATACAGATGAAGATTCGAAATGCTCTACATATTTGTATGTCATTGTATCAAGGGTTGCAATGAAGCAGCTTGGAGCCCCAAAGCTCAGGCTATTGTTAAGTCTATAAAGTTGTAAAGTAAAACGTAACTAGTACTGAGAAAGCTGGTTTGCTATAGAACAAAGGCAAAAGTACACGCTAACTTGTATAAATTTGAGAAAAGTCCCTCAGAACCCTAAAATGAGATTATCAAGTGAGAACGAATAAGCTATGCAAGATATTCTGTAACATACTGTGGACATGATTTGCTTTTGCCTTGTCCTGCCTTAGAGTGTTGTGATCTCATTTGAATACAAAATAGTTTGCAGTCTTACTTCTGTAGAACACTGGCCATAGGAAAAGCTATTTTTTTGTATTGGAGGACTTTTATCTTGATATATGTATATGGATGTATGCCTAAAATCATAAAACATACGTACTTGTATAACAAGTTGGATTTTTTTATACAATATTAAAATTCACCACTTCAGAGAATGATATTGTGTAAAATTCCTAGTTAACTTTAAATGCAAGGTATGTGTATATGGGAAATGGTCAATATGCATTTGAAAAAAAAATGTTGGATCTCATTGGCAATCTGGAAAACACAGGTTAAAACAATCAGCTTGGCAAAAATTAGTGTCTAACTACAGTGTTGGCAAGGATGAAGAAAATGGGGCTCTTGTACACTAGTAAGAATGCAAACGGGCATGCTCCTTGGCATATAATCTGTCAATACCTAGTAAAACTGCAAATGCACACAGGCCTGCACTCTAACAACCGCACTCACAGCCATCTGACTAGAGGCCTTCGGCCCGTGCACACAAGGAGACCGTGTAAGAATGTTACTCCAGTCTGTAAGTCACAAATTGAAAATAATCTAATCATGAGAAAGGGAACTGATCAAGTTGTGGTGTGGTCCCCACCTCAGAAATACAACACTTAAAAGGAAGGCACTAGACTTACATGTATACATAATAAAACTCAGAGATGAATTTTAAAAAGCCAAAGGTAGGGGCACCTGGATGGCTCAGTCAGTTGGGTGTCCAATTCTTGGTTTCAGACCTTGGGGTCCTGGGTGAGTGCTAGTGTGGCTCTGTGCTCCTCGGGGAGTCCGCTTGGGGATTCCCTCTCCCTCTGCCCCCCACCCCCAACTCATGCACTCTAAAATAAATAAATCTCTAACAAAAAAAAAAAATGAAGACCCCCAAAATGACATCCTTCCCATGGAAGCTACTGTATTTGAGGCCAAATGGTACTTTTTAAACAGGACACCTTCAGCAAACTTATGTTTAAATATTTCAAGATGAGTGTTTTCATCAGGATGTCCTCCCAAAGGGCAGTGTGGTGGAGTGGGAAGCACATCTCCTAAGCTTCAATCTCACCTGATTCTCACCAAATATAAAAGGTGTGATTCAAAGTATTAAACCTTCAATTTGTTTTGTGTGAGTCATCCAGTTGATCCTGAGCAGGCTTTCATTAGTAAGTACTGATTTGGGTTGGCATTACCTTCTGAGATGGACTCCTAGTTCAGGCATTGCTTCCTCGGCTCAATTGTACTTGACTTTGTTGAGTCCCAGCTCCCTCTAGTGGCTCTAGACTGCACCCCCAACCCCTTTATTTTTTAGCTATGAAATCCATTTCAACAATTGAGTTTTCAACTTTCTTCATCTTGGGGAGAATGCCTTCAAAGGAAACAAAGGCCTCCAACCAATCAATCAAATTTACATATTAATCCAAGATAATTACTTGAAGATAGTCTAAAATCTGAAATAGTTCCCCCTTTTCCTTGTTTTGCTACCTGTATCTCTTAGGTGTAAAGGTTTTGCATTCCGGTTTATTGTGGTGACCTTTACCAGCCTTGATTTCATCTGTCAAATGGGACGAATAGTACTATCTCACTGGATTGTCAAGAGGATTAAATGGGTTAATGTGTACATTAGTAAAGTATCATTTTAAATACGCAATTATCAGCTATTATGTTTTTATTCTCAATTATCAGCTATTATGTTTTTATTCTCGCAGCCCATGATACCTGACACAAAGATGGCCATTTATGTGTATGCTGAATGAATGAATGAATGCTTTGCTTACCTTATCTAAGGAAAGTACTGTGGCAGATTCCCACTCCTAAATTATCTTTTGAAGCAAACAGGTAGGAAGTAGTAAATTATAGTAAATGTAGAGATGTGCAACAAGATAAAGATGAACTTTGGCCTAGAAAGTCACAAGCCTATCAATGAGAATTAAGTAAATGTTTTTTGTTTTTTTTTTTTTAAGATTTTATTTATGTGACAGAGAGACAGCCAGCGAGAGAGGGTACACAGCAGGGGAGTGGGAGAGGAAGAAGCAGGCTCCCAGCACAGGAGCCTGATGTGGGACTCGATCCCGGAACGCCGGGATCATGCCCTGAGCCGAAGGCAGACGCTTAACGACTGCGCTACCCAGGCGCCCCGAGAATTAAGTAAATGTTTAAGTCATTATTCACCCTGGTGTTTGAACTCATTAGTGATATAAAGTTGCACCTGTCCTCTAGGACCTTAGTTTAGTGAGAAACAGGTGTGATTAATGCCATAAAAAAAGGTTCTATGGTAACTCAGAGGCACACAACCTAGACTGGAAGAGGATGTTGGGGTAGGCCTGGAAAAGGAAGGCAAGAGGGAAGGAAACCAGATGCCACTGCAGACTGGGGGGGCCNATTAAGTAAATGTTTAAATCATTATTCACCCTGGTGTTTGAACTCATTAGTGATATAAAGTTGCACCTGTCCTCTAGGACCTTAGTTTAGTGAGAAACAGGTGTGATTAATGCCATAAAAAAAGGTTCTATGGTAACTCAGAGGCACACAACCTAGACTGGAAGAGGATGTTGGGGTAGGCCTGGAAAAGGAGGGCAAGAGGGAAGGAAACCAGATGCCACTGCAGACTGGGGGGGCCCAAGTGTTCAGGGGCAGCTGGAAGTAAGATTTGCAAGCAAAGAGAATTGTTTTCCATGAACCAGATCTTCCAAAACGCCCAACTAATTGCATTCATGACCAGCCTAGAGTTTGGTTTCTTCTCTGTGTACTTTTGCCCCTGCCATGGTATCATAGTGATTGCAATTAACACACTCCACAATAACCAGCCTCTTCTTTGGGACATTTCTACCTCCAGCCCTAACAGGTAGCTCAGTACAAGTATGGAATAAATCCAATTGGCTGGAATTTCCTGGAATCCCCTGCATATCAGAGCTTCCTAGCCAAACACATTATTTTGATTATAACAACAAAATAACATTTAAAAATACCAACTTAGGGGCACCTGGGTGGCACAGTCGTTAAGCATCCACCTTCGGCTCAGGGCGTGATCCCAGCGTTCTGGGATCAAGCCCCATATCAGGCTTCTCCGCTGGGAGCCTGCTTCCTCCTCTCCCACTCCCCCTGCTTGTGTTCCCTCTCTGGCTGGCTGTCTCTGTCAAATAAATAAATAAAATCTTAAAAAAATAAAAATACCAACTTAGACCTCCCCAGATCTTCCTGGCCAGCGGTACTTTCTCTAATTCTGGCAGCATTTTAATGGCACTTCATCACAGCTGTCCCAATCCAAAATGAGTGAGAGGTTTCCCATCTACTAGCTTTAAACTCCTTTTCTCTGAACGTTAAATTCCTTTCTTCTTAAACGATGAGTGCACAAAAAGCACATAAAAAGAGAAGACAAAAGATGACCTTATAGCATATTATCACTACACAGAAGTCCCTAGAAATCACAAATTATTTCCTAAAAGCCATCATTCCAAAATGCCTGCAGCCAAAAGTCCTGCAACAGAACCATTACATAGAAATGGTACACTAGTGGTACCTGAAATATTGTATTCTTCAGGAACCACCCCTTAAGAAATTAAACTTTAACGAGTCAATCTGGAGGGAAAAACAATCCAAAATTAACCCAAATCGCTGTAAGCTCAATTTGAAAGGCAAAATTTATAAAGGAGAAAATAAGCACACAAACCTCCTTAACCCAAAGACAAATATTTCTAACTATGGAACAGGCCAACAGCATTAGAGACCAGCAATAGTCTGACCAAGCAATTCTTTTCAAGGACAAATTTCAAACATTTTAAGCCACCTTGGGCACAGCAGTCTCTGCATATGAAAATATGAGCATTTTAGAACATTTAACAGATTTTCATATCTCTGTGGCTCTTAACCAGGAGATGCTACTTTGAAAATGTGGGGTAACATTTGGGGGTATCATTACAACATGGAAAACCACAAGAAATATCCTGCAGTATCCAGTCCTCCACAACAAAGAATTATCCCATGGAAAAATGTCAGTAGTGCTTCCAAATTGAGAAACACTGAGTAACTGAACAACCAGTAAGAAAACTAGTTGGAAACAGCTGTTCTTCAAATTTTATCTACAACCTCAATTAACTTCAGACACAAACTAAAATCATGTAATATTAACCCATTCCCTCACCTGTAAAACTGGGAATTTGACCCACCCGTGGTTGTTCCTTAGTGATCAAAAAGGAGTCTTATGACTCCAAGTTCAGGAAATACTAGACATGACATTGCGTACAGCGTACTGATGGCATCCTCATCTCCTATGTCTCACTCAGCTACTACCCAAAACTGCCTACGAGTTGAGTAAGATCTTAAGTCGAAAAGACACGGTTATTTCTGACACTCTTGCAGCCGGAGAGCCCAGCATAGACTGTGTCGAGTATACTTTACTAGCAACATTTGACTCGGGATATATCTAAGTCAGTATTTTTCCCCAAATAACTCCTGAAAATGTCCCAAAGGAAATAACAGATGTGGGAAAAGGGTTCCCATCAGACGTATCTGGAAGATAAGAGTATGCAGTTTCCCAAATATCTGAATGCCAGACACACTTCACAGGGAATCTTCTAGGAATAAAATGACAGAAAACCAACCGGGCAACTGTGGACTTTGCACTCACTGAAGACCTGGGACTCTTCTGAAGCGCTCCGAGTACAGATCCTCTACCTCAACCACCACACCCCCTTAGGAAAAATCCTTCTGCATCGAAGTCCAACAGAACTGTTCTCAGACACACAAAATTTTGGGAGGGGAGTACGTTTTTCATTTAATCCTCTCTGCTATTCACATTTGTAGATTTAAGCCGGATTGCAAACTGCAACTCTGGTTAAATTCTGGGTATTTACCTTTGCTGCCTTTCAAACACACATATAAAATGCCAACACTATCAACAATTTTAAAAAGACTGGAATCTTTTAAAAATCTAGTGGAGGGGGGCGCCTGGGTGGCATAGCGGTTAAGTGTCTGCCTTCGGCTCAGGGGGTGATCCCGGTGTTATGGGATCGAGCCCCACATCAGGCTCCTCTGCTGTAAGCCTGCTTCTTCCTCTCCCACTGCCCCTGCCTGTGTTCCCTCTCTCGCTGGCTGTATCTCTTCAAATAAATAAAAATCTTAAAAAAAAAAAAAATCTAGTGGACGAAAGGAACTCTGCACTCCCTTTACAAAAAGGAAAACAGAAACTGGGACATATAGCTCTTAACCCAAAAGTCTTGTCACCACATCTAACTGCCTCGTCCTCTCAAATCCTATCTTCAGGAAGGTGTACGGAAACAAAAAGATATAAAGAAAAAAACTGCAATGAATACAGTGCTTTTACAACAAGCTGTGGCCAGTTTTATTAAAGAAAAATTTTGCGTGATTTACTTTTCACCAGTCTGTTCTGGCATGCTTCTGATGATATCAGAATCACCTAGAAAATAAAACACAATGGTTTTACAATTCATTTAATCGTAACTGGCAATCATAAACTAGCGATGGTTATCTTCAAAAGTTGTGACACTAGCTTTGCTGTCATTTCTCAAGGATGATCAGATCCCAAGAGTCACAGGCATTTCCCATATGAAATACATCATATAAATCAGGCTTAGTTTATCACCAGCATTGATAAAACCAGACCTAGGGAAAGAACTAGGTCTGGGGACACATGCATGGTCTTATTATAGCGAATGTTTAGCCTGCCCTGATTATTACAAAATCAGAACAGCGAGAATATTCGCGGTATTTTATGAATTAAAAACTCGTTAAGTTCAAAATATAACATGAACTATTTGTAGGCACTTGTTTTTCTCAACTTAATTTTACCTATCTGTTCTTAGGCAGCCAATAAGGATTCCTTTCTTCTACTATTTCACCTGATTACTCTCCCCCTTTATAATTTCACCTTTACCAAGGTCCTAAATTATTTAAGTGCTTCAAACAAAATTCGTTTCAAAGTAAAAAAATTTCATTTACAACAAGATCTATTACAATGTACTGATATTCATTATCAATTCTCTATGAAATAAAACTACACAATATCCCTTGCAGTATCCAAATTCTCAATATCTGAATCTAGGAATTGAAGACATTGGTATAGCAAAGAACACCTGTAATTACATTATAAAGGAAAAAATTATTCTATGAATTAAAAAACATACCTGGATCAATGATAGCCAGTGTGCATACTCTGTAGTATTTCCCACATGCTGTGCCCAATTCGATATTATTGCCACTGTAGTGATGGACACCAGTTTTGGCCAACATGGCGTAGTATTCTATTTCAGATTTCCTTTAGAAACCAAAAGACAAATAAATACCAAAACAAGTGAATGACAGATATAATGTTATTACTTTCGTCATTAGTTGTAATGTTGGTAAGGCTTTCCAACAGTAACTAAACCATTTGTTACTCTTTTAAAAAGTACCATATCCATTAGCGAATACAAACCATCGTTTCCTTTGATCCCTTGTAAGAAACGGAACATCAGTACGTATCTTCTGAATATCTATGTTTAAGACTGTAACCATGCTCACAGAAGAAAGTAGGATGTAAAGTAAGTATTTACTTACCAATTAGTAGTCACCACACACTTTACAGAATTCCACGACAACCTCTTAAGGAGTATGTACTCCATTTTTTTGAAACTAATGAATACATTCAGGCAGAATAGTAAGTGGAGGTTCCAGAATCCAAACCCATGTTATCTTTAAAAGATAAGCTATTTCTATTACTCTCTGGTGCTCTGAACCCTAGATGGGGAGTGATATAACTTACACAAAGCTAACATTTCTGTGCCAATTGAGTAGGTGGACATTAACGGGTCTACAAATCTGAAGAGAGTCCTAATAGAACAGTGTCACTACACAAAGAATGGATCCACAGACCAGCAGAAGTATAAGGGCTTGTTAAAAATGCATGTCAGGGGGCGCCTGGGAGGCTCAGTCGTTAGGCGTCCGCCTCTGGCTCAGGTCATGATCCCAGCGTTCTGGGATAGGGCCCCGCATCAGGCTCCCTACTCAGCAGAAAGCTTGCTTCTTCTCCCTCTCCCACTCCCGCTGCTTGTATTCCCTCTCTTGCTGCCTCTCTCCTCTCTCTCTGTCAAATAAATAAATAAATAAATAAATAAATAAATAAATAAATCTTAAAAAAAAAAAAAAAAGCATGTCAGGTCCCATCCCAAACCCATGAAATCAGAACCCACATTTAACAAGATTACCAGTAACTGCGCACATTCACATTTGAGAAGCACTGCCACAGAAAGTAAGCTTAAAGACCAAACCATGGGATGGGACGGAACACTTCCAGGAAAGTCAATTATGTACACACACACCCTATATAAAATCCTGTAAGCAGGTTATGCATTATCACAGAAAAATCAATGTGCTGTAGGGGACTGATCACATGGCTTATATTCTGCACGGTCCAAATTTAACATATTTTCCATACTAAGTTCAATTTCAAAACAGTGAAGTCAAGCAAAAACTTGGGGAACTAGGAACCTGCAGCTTCACAGCCAGTCTGAAGTTTTATCTTAGCCTTTCCACACTATAACGAGTTTGAAAAATGGAAGAATTTTTAAAGAAATGACCAAAAAGGCAGGACACAAAACACATGGAAAAACAAATATGTGTGCTTTTCTCAAACTTTGACGTTCTGTGGTTTCTACCCCTATGCCACACATTCTTCCCAAAGATAAGCTTAAACAATGAGAGAACACGATGGAGGGGGGTGCGGGGGGCATCAGCCCCAAACACCACGAAAGAAACCGTAAATTCTTCTGCAAGTACTCGCTTGTAAAACAAATTTTACATAAAACCAAGTTCGTACCACCCAGACTGGCCAAGTTCACAATCGTGGGTATTCATACGATCAATATACAGTGGGCGACACACACCCTCAAGGTTCCTTCAATTACCTCAAGGCTGGGCAGTTGTTGGCGAGGATGACCAGTTTCGCTTTGCCATGTCTGATCATTTTCAGAGTCTGCTTGTACCCCAGCACGTACTTCCCACTTTTCATAACGAGTTGGAGCCTAGAGTTGATCGACTCCAGCGACTTTTTCTACAAAGCAAACATTTAACACGGATCTTAAGGCCTTGTTTTTTAACCATCTCAAAAGAGCACCCAGCTTTCTGGAAGCCGAGCCCTTTAATAAAACTCGTAAGTCTAGAGTCATAAGTCACCGAGAGGGCCACTCGGTTTCCTCTCGGGCCCCTCTATGCCAGTGGGCATGCTGTCTTCCCAGTGTGCTCAGATCTGCCCGCCGGGGCCGAGACTCAGGCCTCCACGTGAATCGGCTTCCGGCCCTGGCGCATTTCACTCACCGTTTTCTTTGCGGCCACCATCTTCCTGCCTTAGATGCGGGACGGCCCCAACCTAGAACATACAGAGGACAGGACAGGAAGTTTAGGATCGCAGCTCCAGACGGCAACTCGCTGTGATCCCCACGTTGCCTAAACCTCGGCCCCGCGGAGCCCACTCACCAAAAGCAGCCGCCAAAATGGACGGGAGAGGGAAAGGAAAGAGTTCCCACAATGCAAAGCTCTTCAGTGCAAAGCCGACACATCGGAACCGGAAGTAAGCCGCAAGCGGAAGGGGCGGGGCAAGAAGAGGAGGGCCGCGGCTGGCAGCTGTGTGTACGGCTAGTTAGAATGGCGGTAGAGCTGTACGCTTAATCTTGTTGCGAGCCTTAAAGTTGTGTTAGTCTGTTGCTCCGAGCTGCGGACTGAGGAACCGGGGAACGCCGAACCGAGCGGGAGTTGGAAAGCCGACTGAGAGTGAGGCGGGAGGGACCATGGTCTTAGTGTCCTGAGCTCATCTATCCCGAAGCCGCGGGTCTTGGGGAGGACTCCGGTGCGCCTCAGCTCCTGGGTCTACCCTCCCGCGTCAGTTTCACGCTTCCGAAGCAGCTGTGCCCGCTCTCCCGCCCTCGCCCAAGTTGCCGGCCTCTCGGAGAACGGTGGAGCCCCGCGCTGACTTCCCCAAACTCACCTCTTTAGTGGCGGTGTGAGCGCAACCTTGTAAGCCGAATTTTCACAGAGAATAATAAACAGATCTAATTTACAAATATTTTTGTGGTGAACATTGGACCTTGATATAAATGTCCAGTGACGGATCTTCCAAAATAGCAAGCATAGCGTCTGCCACTAGTACCCAAAAAGTGTAAAATCGGACCGGTGGGTAAGCCGTCATCGTGTGTCAACTTTTAGGAATATATCCTACAGAAACAGTCACAGTTTCTCAAAGTCATGTGAACAAGGATGTTTATTTCAGCATTATTTTTAATAGCAAAAGAAATTAGAATCAACATCAAATGTTCATCATTTTTAATATATGTGTTTGTATATGCATACAAAATTAAAGTCTGGAAAGCTAATCATCAAAACCTAACACTGA
Source organism: Ailuropoda melanoleuca (assembly GCF_002007445.2). Lineage (NCBI taxonomy): Eukaryota > Metazoa > Chordata > Mammalia > Carnivora > Ursidae > Ailuropoda > Ailuropoda melanoleuca. Next base: position 66,027,790 of record NC_048226.1, read on the forward strand.
ATAAGGTATGAGGAGAGTGGTTGATGAGGAGAGGACATTTTTTACCTTACATATTTCAGTACTACTTGAATTATTTTACAGCATGCATTACTATGTAAAGTTCCTTTTTAATAACAAAGTGGTGATTTTAAATAGGTCTTGTGAAACACCAGTTATATCTGAAAGCAGTATTTCTGAAAGTATGGCTCCCAGATCACCTGATTCAGAATCACCTTGAATTATGACTCTTGGACCCCACCCAGGTATGTAGAAGAAACCTCTGGTGGGGCCTAGGAATCTGAGTTTAATATGCAGCTTTGGGGATTCTTATAAATACTAGAATTTGAGAAGTAAAGAACTAAAGAATGAGGGGCACCTGGCTGGTGCAGTTGGTACAGCATGCAACTCTTGATCTTGGGGTCATGAGTTTGAGCCCCATGCTGGGGGTAAAGGTCACTTTTAAAAAAACACAAAAAACAGGAATGAGATAGCCAAGCTGGGTTTGAGGCATTCCTGTTTAGGTAAAGACAAAAACTAAATAATGAAGCCTTATGCTTTTATATTGAGCCCTATATTTTCAAAGCTTTTTAATTTCTCTCAAAGTAATCAGGATAGATATTACCCCTATTTTAGAGATTAAATGATTAAAGTACTTGATAAGACTTTCCTGGGTGCTTTTTGTTATACGATAACAAGTTTCTGGTCCTTAATATATATGTCCTCGCTATACTTTAAAAATTCCAGCAATCTTACTATGGTTTTGTACTGGAAGCCAGAGAAGCCCAAAGCACTTATTTTATGTGTGAAACATGACCACAAAATGTTTGAGAATTCTTCTTAGGGAATCTTAACTCATTTTGCTGTATCTCTTTGGAGAGAGACTTAGGTTCTTGATTTTTCTATTTAATATCTGCATGACTTAGGACAAGTTGTCTAAACTCCCTAAGCCTCAGTTTCTTCATCAGAAAACTGGAATAATTCTACCTCATAGTATTGATGTGAGGATCCCAGTAAATGTAATGATGTATAAAGCACCTAGCATAGGGCCTTGTACAGAATAAATGTGCAGTGAATATTAGTTCTCTTCATCAGTCCAACTCCCATCTCCTCAGCCTTCCTACCACAGCCACCTGCCCACACCTAAAGTCTTTCACAATATTACAAAACCTATATACCAGGGGAAGAAACACTTACCATCACAGTCATATCTTTTGACTCAAGAAGAGTTTATAAAATTTTCCAAACTTGTATTTATTAGAGCAGGAATTAGCAAAATTTTTCTATAGAGCCAAAGAATAAATACTTTAGGCTTTGGGGCCATATGTCCTCTGTGGCAACGACTCAGCTCTGCCATAGCGCATAAGCAGCGACAGGCAACATATAAAGGCTGTGTTCCAATAAAATGTTTACAGAATAAAGGGGCTGGCCAGATTTGGCCTGCAGGCCATAGTTTGCTGACCCCTGTGTTAAAAGATTACTCTTACTATTATTAAAAATAACTGCTTTAGGGGCGCCTGGGTGGCTCGGTCGTTAAGTGTCTGCCTTTGGCTCAGGGTGTGATCCCGGCATTCTGGGATCGAGCCCCACATCAGGCTCCTCCGCTGAGAGCCTGCTTCTTCCTCTCCCACTCCCTCTGCTTGTGTTCCCTCTCTCGCTGGCTGTCTCTCTCTCTCTTCTCTGTCGGATAAATAAATAAAAAATCTTAAAAAAAAATAACTGCTTTAAGTAATGTCCTTATTTCAAAGAGATGTATGTTGAAATATATATGGATGAAGTGTCATGATTTATCTGCAACTTATTTTTGAATTGCTAAAATAAATGTAAATAAAATCTAAAATAAATGAAGGTAAACAGGTAGGTAGAGCAAATGCAGCAAAGTGTTAACGACTGTTGAATTTAAAGTGAAGGGTATATAGGTGGTGGTTGTACTATTCAACTTTTTGAGTTTGACAATCGTCATACTAAGAAGTTGGGAAATGTATATGCTTTAGGAAGGGATTCTGGCATTTAGATATTATTTTGTTTTTTCTGGATATCAGTCGGTAGCATGTCAGAGTGATTTTCCAACAGGTAAATGTGATAGAACAGAATTAACACAAGGCTTTGGTTTTCATTGACCAAAATTGCTGCTCCAAGTTTCTGAGAACTGCAGGCACCTGCATTCATTGTGCTTTTGGTTTATACTTGCTATGGGAATTAAAAGTGACAGGCTGCATTCCCTGTTAGAGCAAATGCTAACAAGTTCATCTGATATTCATTGGTTCGGTACACTGGGCCATCCCCTTATTGTTAAGAAGTTAAAACTATCATAGTCATTATCATCAGCTATTAGTTATTCAATGTCCAGATTAGGAAGTGGCCCATTAGTGCAGTTGACCCTTGAACAACTCAGAGGCTAGAGGCACTGACCCCCTCCCCCACCACATTTCGAAAATCCATGTATAACTTTTGACTCCTCAAAGACTTAACTACTAATAGCTTACTGCTGACCAGAAAATCCTTATCAATAACATAAGCAGTTGATTAACACATTTTTTATACTCTATCATATACTCTTTTTTTTTTATAAAGCCAACAAGAGAAAAGAAAATGTTATTAAGAAAATGATAAGAGAAAGTACATTACAGTACTGTACTGCACCGGAAAAATATCTGTGATAAGTGGACCCTCCCAGTTCAAATCAGTGTTGTTCAAGGGTCAACTGTAATTTGGAGCTCTATTTAACTCAACCTTTACATTCTTAAGTCACCCGGATATTAAACATGCTTAGAAATCTGGTGAAGAGAGGAAGGGATGGTGAATCTAAGTGCAAATATCCTGTAAACTTAATGAATGTTGGTCACCTTTCAACTAACTAAACACACATACACCGATACAAGAACTTGGAACCGTTAAGAGGACAATAATAAGGAATTCAAAATATTTCTTCTATGCCCCTCTCTGTTCAGACTGGGAATGCTCCTGACTGCACTGGATTAAAAGTAGGACAGAGAAATGGTTTCTCTTTTTTTTTTTTTTAACCATTTTTCCATCCAAGGAGAATATATTTTTTTATACTCTTGGATACAAAGAACCCAGAGTACTTCATTCACTAATTTACTGTGAAGGAGTGACACTTGGAATATAGAGTGATGTCTATAAATGTTTGTCTTTGAGTTATTTTATATTTCTTAGAGTCAGTTTTTGAAATTTTAGTATAAATGGGGTTCCTATGTTTCTAAGTGTCTATAATATGACATTTTACATATTATTTTCAATAATTTGAAAAGCCTGCCACGTACATGTACTTTTATCCTTTTTTTTTTTTATTAAAGATTTTATTTATTTATTTGACAGAGATAGAGACAGCCAGCGAGAGAGGGAACACAAGCAGGGGGAGGGAGAGGAAGAAGCAGGCTCACAGCAGAGGAGCCTGACGTGGGGCTCGATCCCATAACGCCAGGATCACGCCCTGAGCCGAAGGCAGATGCTTAACCGCTGTGCCACCCAGGCGCCCCATGTACTTTTATCCTTAATAAAGGTGTGATACGCAGGCTAAAACACCAATCTTTTGCTTTTAACTAGAACTTAATTAACTTAATACTGTGATACTGTATGTCATGGTGATCAGAAAATGTCACTGATATTAATGGAGAAATAAATGCAAATTTGGGACAACATCAAAACATGGGTATGTTGAAGAAAAATGATAAAAGGAGTCCTTGGAGGTGAGAAGACTTATGAACTATGCCTTCAAGATACTATACATCAAGGTAGTATCAGCATTTAAAATCACAGTATAAGTTATATTCAGGTATTATCAAAATAAGACTGAAGGAATAAGACAGGACAGGTAATTGCTAAGGAGAGTGGTCAGGGAGAGGGGAGGTAGGGTAAGTTTGTGTATCAGTCTAGATAATTAGGTTGTAAGCAACAGAAACAAACCAGCTCAGTTAACCATAAAACGAAAATTGTATTGTAGTTGACCAAACGAACGAGAAGCCTGGACAGCAAGACCCAGATCTGTGTATACTGGTCGTGGGAGAAGCAGTCCCATTTCTTAGTCACTGGTTCCAAACATACTCTGCAAACCATAGGGCAGCACCCCAACCTTCAAAGATGTTTTCTCTTGGCTGGTGCCATAACTGAGTGTTTAATGCGCCCCTCCATCATCCTACAGGTTTAGCTTTTTCTGGATGTGGAGGTAGATGAAAAGACCAGCAAATCATAGAAATTAACCTATTACCTTACCTGTCTCATAGTAAAGTGAGTTATTTGATAAGATATGATACTGAATGTAGTGTCTTGGTGTGACATGTCTTGATACTATCATGATGTGCAGGGAAAGCAAATCTAATCCAAAGTCTATTAAAGAAAAAATACCAAAGAAGTTCAATCACTCTTTCAACTGTTTTCAAAGAGGTCCTAATCACTCGTTCGTGAAGTGGCTGATAGGGCCCCTCAAGGTATAGGTTCCATTTCAGAGGCTTATAGTTGGTGACTCTTAGTGCTACTGGCAAACTGGGCACTCAGCCAGGTAAACCATGTTAAGTGGAGGAACATGCAGTTGAGCTCATGTGTGGCTTCTTTCTCTGTTCTTAGAGCCATTCTATTCCTGAGCCCATCGAGCAAGCATTGAGGTGGCCCGTGAAAAAGACTAACATCCACAGGACACTGGATTATTATTGATCGCCTGATTATAAAATGCTTCCTCTGAAGAAAATGGAAGAGACCATGGCTTGGCTGACAGATTATCTCCAAGGGAAAGTAAGATACCCCATGAACTCCTAAAAAATAGTTGTTGGAGAAAAGTGGGTACTGAACTGGGTAAGCCCTGGTTTCGCATGAAAGCATTAGGATTCAGAGAATTTCAAGTTAGTGTTTATATTTAACTAATCTGTGTGTTATTGCATCTCTTTTGAGGAAGAATAGAGTCTTGAAAAACTTTCATTAGCTAAGTAAAATTAAATGTGACTTTAACTTTTTTTTTTTTTAAAAAAAAGCATCTTCTGAAGTGGGAGCCTGCCCTGGACTGACTTGTGTCCCCTCCCTTCCCCATTCATATGGTGAAGCCTTACCCCCAGTGTGACTCAGTGGGGGGGTAGGGTATAGGAGGTAGTTAAGGTTAAGTGAGGTCATAAGGATGAGGCCCTAATCTGTTAAGACTGTGGCCTTGTAAGAAGAGGAAGCCCCAGGGGTGGCTGGGTGGCTCAGTTGGTTGAGAGTCTGACTCTTGGTTTCAATTCAGATCATGATCTCTCTCATAGGTCATGGGTTCAAGCCCTGCATTGAGCCCACACTCAGCAGATAGAGTCTGCTTGAAGATTTTCTCTCTGCCCCTCCCCCCACTCACTCTCTTTTGCCCTCTGTCTCTCTAAAATAAATAAATGAATCTTTAAAAAAAAAAAAAGAGGAAGTCCCCTCCCCATATGATGTCCCCATATGAGGACACAATTAAAAGGCTGCCATCTGCAAGCCAGAAAGAGTTCTCACTAGAAACCAAATTGGCCAGTACCTTGATCTTAGCCTTCCCGGGCTCCAGAACTATGAGAAATAAATATGTTATTTAAGCCACCCAGTTAATGGCATTTTGTTATGGCAGCCCAACTTATGAAGGCCTTTTGATAGCATTTATATGAGACATAAATATTCCCCAAATTTTGGCCTATACTGAAAGGTCCATCCATGTACCTCTCCCCCTAAACTTCCGTGCACTAATCAGTAATTTTTCTCAGAGACTTGGAATCCAGCCAAATCCTTAGCCACTTTCAAAGTACTTGTCTTTTTCCCTGGGGCACAGTAACCCTGGATAGAAGGTTAGGAGGAGAGTTATAGTATGTATTTGTAATGTTATAAAGTGTACTTCCTCAAAGATACCCAGTCTCCTCCTCATTCGAAGGGATTTATGAATTGATTGCTGGGCAGCCCCGGTTTTGTCAGGCCTACACTGCAGGAGGGAGAGGAAGAGGGGAGAAACAGAAGAGAAGTGATAAGGAAGGGGAAGAGAAGAGAGGTAGAGAAGGAAGGGAGGGAGGGAGACCTCTAAACACACCATAAAGACCATAGCTGTGTACCCCTATGACCCATATAGGGAAATATGTCAAATTTTAGGCAATTTGAACATCCAAATTAATAATGATGATGCTATGATCTGAATTGTGCCCCCCTCATTCATATGTTGAAGTCCTAAACCCCTGTGGTTTTTAATATGGCTGTTTTGGAGACAGGGCCTTTAAAGAGGTAATTAAGGTGAAATGAGGTTATATGCGTGGACCCTAATCCAATATGACTGGCATCCTTGTAAGAAGAGATTAGGACATAGATACTTATTGTGGGAAGACCATGTGCAGATACATGGTGAACACTGCCATCCCAACCAAGGAAGGGCCTTCAAAAGAAACCAACCCTACTGACACCTTGTTCTCTGACTTCTAGTCTCAGAACAACGAGGAAATAAGTTTTTGTTGTTTAAGTCAACCGATCTGGTACTTTGTTATCCCAGCTGTAAAAAACTAACACAAATGGTAACATGACCCATTGAATAATGTAAGAATTCATGAGTATTTACTGCTGTAAATACATGAATAATAAATGGAGGAAAAGGAAAAGTGCACCCTTACTGTAGATGCCAACTAATAAATGTAGAAGGAATAGTGTAATTAGAAAACCACCATTTGATAACCATCATAGTAATAACTGATTCCAGCAATAATATTAATGTATGCTAACAGTAGCAGATAAAAGTTTGATGAAATATAGGATATTAGTCTTAAAGTCTCTCCCCCTAAATTACCAGGAATAAAATAGTAACTTTTTTGGTGGCAGACTTGGCAGGCACTACTTTAACTTATTGATCAAGGTTAATATGACCAATAATAGAGCAAACTGACATGCTGTGCTCTCGATAGGACTTCGAACAACATTACATCGTGTATTCCAGCCAAAACTGCTTTGCCTGAAAACAATCATAAGGAAACACCGGACAAACCCAAATTGAGAAATATTCTACAAAATAAATGGCCTATTCTCTTAAAAAAGGTCAAGGTCATGAAAGACGAAGACTGAGGGAACTACTTCAGATTAAAGCAAACTACAGAGAGGCACAACAATTAAATGTAATGCGTGGTCCTGGATGGGACAATGGACCAAAATTGAATACGAGGTGGATTAAATAGTCTATCAACAGCAAACTTCCTCGTGGTAACAGTACTGAGGTTATGTAAGAATGAGACTGCCATCCAAAGCTAGTCTACCAATCAATAGCCACTGTCCACAGTTGCCTCCTCCCCTCCCCAGCTATTTAGTGATGATTCAGATGGGCCCTCCCAGCCCTTCGCCCTCTCTGGGATATTGTTCGTATCCCTGCTTCTGAGGTCTTTTCCCTCTCCTCCTTGACTGCACTCCCCACCTTCTGCTCACCTGGCTTCCTGTCCCTGTCCTCTCCTGCTTCCTAGCTCTCCCCTCCCTGGTCCGCCGGCCCCTTCCACCTCTGCGCCGCAGCCTTGCCTCCCCAGGTGTGCGCACCGCCAACCCCGCGCTCCGCTGTGCCCTTGCGCTCAGCACCTGCGGGTCCGAGCGGGCAGAGTTGGAGGAGCAGTCCCGCCGCCGGGGCGATTTGCGCGCGATTGCAGCTCCGGGCCGACCCCCGCGCCGGGTTCGGATAGGTGGCTGGCTGCGCTGGTTCACAAGGCCGCCCTTCTGCCCGCTATGGGCTGCTCCAGCAGCGCCCTCAACAAGGCCGGCGACGGCAGCAGGCTCCGCAGCGGTGAGCAGGGGACCCAGCCCCACCCCCGCCCGGGCATCGGGATTCGGGTCGGCTTGCTCCCTGGGGGTCCGAAAGGTGCGACTGGGGTCCGCCCCGCCCGGCAGGCGGCGGGCTGCTCGCTGAGGACTGGAGTGCACCCTGAACGCAGCGCGACTCCCTCTGGAAAACCGGAGCTCGGCTGCTGGACCCGCGGTGCGGAGGTCCCGCTGCGCCCAGGTGCGCACGCTGCCCGATGCGGGAGGTCAAGGGCTCGGCCCCGGGTTACCCTAATCGCCGGGTGATGGGGAGGTGGCGTTAAATCCCTACCGCGGTTGGCCGCGGGTTCCCTTAAACGGATAAATATTTTCCTGCCCTTACACGACGTGCTGTTTCATCTCCTAAAGTACGAACTTTCAGATTGTAGAAAGCTGCAAATTCACTGGGAACTGGGAACCATTAGTTTCTGTCTTAAGGAGAGACGTGATACTCGTTTTTCTATCGAGACCTTGCCCTCTAGTCCGCATTTCAGCATCAAAGCTGGTAAAGGATGTGGAGAGTACAGGTGGACGTTCACTCCATCAGGTAGGTTCCTGCACTGTTGAAGAGGTCAGATCTGCTTTCCCCTATCCTTGGCTTCAGTATTTCTTGACAAATATCCGGGTGATAAAATGTGGTCATCACCGAAATTCAACAAGTGTATTTTGAACATCTATTATGTGATAGCCAGGTGCCTGGCTGGGTGCTGGAGATACAAGTGACCCTACTTTTGGGGGTTAGGGGCCCAAGAGACAGGAAATAAACAAGTTAAATGATTAAGATAAGTTTCTAACAGTGAGAAGTGCTGTGAAAAGAGTAAAAACAGATTAATGAACTAGAGAATGACTGGGTTTTATGTGCCCTTCTTAGATTTTGAACGGCTAACATTTTTGACAAAGTTTCAAAGGTTAAGCAAATTCCTTCAAGTTATTTTGCAATGATATTGGAAGCTAACCCTAGGGGAAATTTTATATTCCAGTTAATTCCTTTTCAGAGATCTTCTTTTAGCACCTTGTGTTATTCCAATAACAGAAATGTCTTCCTCTGATTTTGAAGTAGAAAGCACGGGGTTTTCATGAATCCTGTTTCAAATTTCAGACACTGTGTCCTAGTCAGAAGTATGTTGTGTTGCAATCATTTTTGTGGTGTATGATAAATTTGTTTCTAATTTCAGTAGATAACAGAAAGCAATAAAAAGTTTGGAAATAGGCAGTCATTAAAACCATATATAAAAGTGATTCCAAACCCTTTGTCACTGACAACCATGTGAAGTGATGGAAAAATCCATTCCTAACGTACAATAATTGGTAACCTTTCTCCTAAAGAAATGAAAGCCTCTGTACCCCAAACATGCTCTCAAGAGACCAATGCAATAATAATAATAATAATAATAACAATAATTTAAAAAATTTTTAAAGAGGCTAGTACAAGGAGCAATTTCTTTGATGTTTCATTTTATTTTATGAAATCAGGTAGATTTTGCATTCTGTTCCATGATAAATCCTTGTTGGTTTCAGTATGAAAAACTGAGGAAAACTGATGCTTCAGGAAGATACACCGTATTTTGGTTTCTCTTTTCCCTTTCCATGATCCCAGATACCTCAGGAGTAGCATACTGATTTAAAAAGCAGAGCACTACAGGCTCTTGGATGGCTCAGTGGGTTAAGCCTCTGGCGCTTGGTTTTGGCTCAGGTGGTGATCTCATGGTCCTGCTCTCATGGGTTGGGAGATAGAGCCCCAACTTGAGCCCTGACTCAGGCTCCACACTCAGCAGGAGTGTGATTGAAAAGGCTCACCCTCTGCACCTCCCCCCATGCATGGGCGCATGCACTTGCTCTCTCTCAAATAAGTGGGGGTGCCTGGGTGGCTCATTTGGTTGAGCCACAGACTCTTGATTTTTGCTCAGGTCATGATCTCAGGGTCCTGAGATGACCCGCATGGGCCTCTGCGCTCAGTGGGGAGTCTGCTTCAGGTTTCTCTCTCCCTCTGCCCCTCCTGCTCACTCATGCTCTCTCTAAAAAGTAAATAAATAAATCTTAAAAATATGGAAGTAAATCTTTTTTTAAAAAGCAGAGCACTAAATCATCTATAGATTTTTTTAATTTTTTTTAAAGATTTTTATTTATTTATTTGACAGAGAGAGACAGCCAGAGAGAGAGGGAACACAGGCAGGGGAAGTGGGAGAGGAAGAAGCAGGCTCCTAGCAGAGAAGCCTGATATGGAGCTCGATCCCAGAACTCTGGGATCACGCCCTGAGCCGAAGGCAGACGTTTAACGACTGCGCCATCCAGGTGCCCCTAGATTTTTTTTAATTTTTTAAAGAATTTATTTGTTGGAGAGAGAGAGAGAGGGAATGTGTGTGAGTGGGGGAAGGAGCAAAGAGAGAGGGACGGCAGACTTCGTCCTGAATGCGGAGGCAGGACTCGATCTGAGGACCCTGAGGTCATGACCTGAGCTGCAATCAAGAGGCAGGAGCTCAACCAACCGAACCACGCAGACACCCCTCATTATAGATTTTTTTTAACTGATAAAAACATGACTCTGGGGAATGTTACTCTTAGGAAAGGGCGAAAGCATCTAATAGGTGGAATGGCTTTTTAATCCTCTCAAAAAATAATGAATAACCTTGTTTAAAAAAAATTTTATCACCAGTATTAATAACCGTCAACATAAGTCACACCCTTTCATTTTTTATTCATGCCTTCCTCATTGTTCTAAGTTTTCCTGGATGTTCTGAAAGAAATGTTAAAATGCCTGACAACCAGGTTTAGTGTGTAGAAAATTAATACTCTGCATAAATTGCTCAATGCACATGTTGCATCAGTCAACAGGTGTATTTTGCTTCTGATCCTCAATCACACAATACTCTCTTGTAATTGGATACTATTGTATGTTCATCAGCATTTCAACTCCATGAACTTAGAGGCTCAATAAATAATTCATTCCTGTTTCTGCCGCTCAAAACTTCTTTAAATCCTATATACAATCCCAAGTCTGTATGTATGAGCTTTTAGATTAAAAAGAATCCAAGTTTATTAAATGTCCTGTATGTGCCTTTACTCACTGTACCCCTGGTACCTAACAATATTTGGCACATAGTTGTTGAATTAATTACTTCATTTAATATTTATGACAATACTATGACTAAGTACTATGATTATCTCCATTTCATAGATAAGGAGCCCTGTGACCTTGGGCAAATTATTTACCCTTCAGAGACAGAGCTGGGCTTTGAATTCAGGTTCTCTGACTCCAGAGCTTGACCTATTTCTCCTTAAACCATCTTGTGATAACTAGATTTAAATCTGTTTTTGCTTCAAATCACTCTGGATCTCCATTAGAGATGTGGTCATCCACTATGTAAACGACAAAAGAAATCGAATAAAGTATAATATAGTATTATAATTTAATGAATTTAATAATATAATTATAATAGTTTAGTCATAATCCCTAAATAAGATCTATAGTAATAAATATGATACAGTTGTGACATATGTAATATATAAGCTTATTGTATATTAATATATAATATACATATTTTAATAAGTATTTATCCCTAATAAGTAAAATATGAACTTTGTATTTACTTCCAAATATAAACTAAGAATATTTGGAAGACATTTATTTAACCGTAGGGATATTTTCTTTTTTTTTTTTTTTTAAGATTTTATTTATTTATTCGACAGAAATAGAGACAGCCAGTGAGAGAGGGAACACAGGCAGGGGGAGTGGGAGGGGAAGAAGCAGGCTCACAGCGGAGGAGCCTGATGTGGGGCTCGATCCCATAATGCCGGGATCACGCCCTGAGCCGAAGACACGCTCAACTGCTGTGCCACCCAGGCGCCCCAGTAGGGATATTTTCAGCAGAGTACACAGATGTAGAGAAACTTCCAATGCCCTACCATAGAGCTACAGATAATCTTCATATCATTCCAGACATTCTTTGAATTCACAATATCAACCTGAAAACTGCATGGGTTGCTGTTAAAATATGTGAACTAGCCTGTAGGCTGGATTTGCATTGACAGTTCTGCCTACCTGGATTTTCTGTAACTGGTTAAGAACTGGTATACATGATGCAATATTAGCTTACAAACAAAATGATCATTAAATAATGGGTTGGGCTAGATGACCTCTGAGATCTCTTACAACTCTAAAATCCTGTACCATTAAAATATGAAAGTACTTATTTTCTGGGCTTAAATTTAAATCAGATAGCAGCTATTTGGTTAGGTGGCTGTTAGGCTGAATAGGAAAATCCATTCTAGTGATCATGTGGCTATGTTTGTTCTGACCCATCACACTGAATCCCACTGAGCTTCTTTCCCTCCCCTCCGAAGATGACTGACTAGGGAAAGAGGCCTGGGGGACTAGGACACAGGTGGATAGTCAAATAACTATCCAGTGCTATCAAAGTATAGAACAGGGCCTGGTACATGATAGTCACACATAGATTTTTACTGAATGCCCTAAGATGTGGGAGGAAAGAGGATTTTCTTTCCAAAAGGATGATTAAACTGAGTGGACTTTGTTGTATTTGTGGAATCAAGTTCTAAATATTGGAGCCATATTCTGATTAGAACTTCTGTTCTTTTCAACACCCTGAGGATCTGATGGAATTTGAACACAAAGGTTTTGTTGATTTTATGGACTTTAATGGACCCCACGGGTCTTTAGGTCTTTGTACCTGAACCTTCCTCCTTGTGCCACCAGCTTCCTATGTACATATATGATTCTTGCTCTGCCCTTTGCTAATAGAAATGCCATCTGTTTCTGGCAGACTTCTTCCTGAGTTCTTACAGCGTAAGCATCAGCATGGACAAAGTAAATAGACGGTAATTATTGACAAATTCATTGCTAGGTTAATACGTACATTTCCACTGATAGTTATAATCATTTGTTTATTCTACCTGGAACTCTCACTAGCTGCATGGAGTCCATGTTACCTAGGCAATAGGATGAGGCTTGAATTTCATGCCGTTATCTGAATTGTTCTTTGTACTGTGGAGATACCTTCAACCTTCAACGAATATTTTCACACAGCGACATTTCAGTCCTAAGGAGACAAACATTTTTTTTCTTTGTAATTGAAGAATGAACATCATTAACATTAAAACTCATTTTAATAGGCTTTCCTTGCATGGAGATATTAGATATATACATGGGATTTCTTCCTTTAAAATGCGAGAGGTCTTGTATGTATTTGTGTCCCCTCTAGAGCCTGGCACACAGAGAATGCTTGGCAAGTCTTTGTGGTAGGGTGGTTACTACATACAGCTAATTAAAATGGAATATGAGAACCACATACATGGTTCAAATTTTGAAAACATTTGAAAAATGCATGCTGTGAAAGGTATACCTCCTGACCTATTCCCCCCATCTGCTTAGTTTCAATCATACCCGTGGATAAATACTCTTATTAAGTGGGGGGGGGGGTTGTACATTCTTCCAGAATTTGTTTATACATTGCAAGTATTGCTTCCCTCTCCCATCTTCACTATAAAATGTGATTTTTAAAAGATTTTATTTACTTGTCAGAGAGAGAGAGAGAAAGAGTGAGTGAGAGAGAACACAAGAAGGGGAAGTGGCAGGCAGAGGGAGAAGCAGGCTTTCCGCTGAGCAAGGAGCCCGATGCGGGACAGGATCCCAGGACCCTGGGATCATGACCTGAGCCAAAGGCAGCCGCTTAACTGACTGAGCCACGCAGGTGTCCCTATAAAATATATTATACCAACTATTTTTCACCTAACAAGATGGAGATATTTCTATATTGATATATAGTGAATGTTTTTCTCCTTTCTTACCCTTGCTTAATAATCTATTGTTTGATTTGTTTAACCAGTCCCCTACTGATGGACATTTGGTTTGTTTCCAATCTTTTCCTGTTGCAAACAAGGCTGCAGTGAATTCCTTTATATATACATCATTTTAGATGTGTGCAAGTGTAACTGTAGAGCCATTTCCCAGAAGTGGCATTACTAGGTCAAAGGGTATGTGCATATATGATTTTGATGGATAGCTGCATAAATGCCTTCCTTAAGACTTGTACCACTTTACTCTCTCAACAATACAGTAAGTTTTTTTTTTTTAAATAGAATTGAAGGATTTTTGAGATTAGTGCAGCCACATCAAAGCATGGGCTTGGAGGATAAGAGAGGAGAGAAGGTACAAGCTCCCACTTGGTTCCAGGTACTTTATTTTATTATTATTATTTTTTAAAGATTTTATTTATTTATTTGACACAGAGAGAGACAGCCAGTGAGAGAGGGAACACAAGCAGGGGGAGTGGGAGAGGAAGAAGCAGGCCCCCAGCAGAGCAGGGAGCCCGATGCAGGGCTGGATCCCAGGACCATGGGATCACACCCTGGGCCGAAGGCAGACGCTTAACGACTGAGCCACCCAGGCGCCCCGGTTCCAGGTGCTTTAGACTGTGATCTCATTTAATCCCCACAAGAGCCTTCTAAAGCAAGCATCAGTATCAGCAAATACAGCTAGGAAACTGCAGCTTAGTGAGGAGAAATAATTTGCCTGAGATCTCAGAGCTAGCAAGTGATGGGGCTACAGCCCAGTACGTGTGACTTGGAAGCTCCTGCTCTTCTCACAACCCAATTCCATCTGCGGTCCAGTCCCACTTCTGCCATAACTCGTTGTCTGGCCTGACCTGTAGGAAGAACACAAGCCATATCTGTTCAGCGGGTGCATGGGTGGATGGCTGGATTGACAGAGATGGGGATTAAGGGGGTGAGAGTACTATTTAGAAAAGCCGAGGGAGAGTAGGAATCAGGACCCAGGGAGTAACAGAAACTTGGAAGGCAACATTGGATGAGGTGGGCTTGGAAGAGAGTGGGTTGTGAAAAGGGTCTCCTAATCAGGTAGAAAAATGTCAACACAGCCAAACAAAGCTTCATTGTGTTCTTTTAAATCATGCGCCTGTAAGGTTGCCACATGTCACAGCTAATGTGCACAGTTTCACTTCTGTGTTAATGTTTTACAACATTGGGTTTAAAATAAAAACCTAACCCTTGTGGGGGGTTACTGCAAAGCTCACCAAGACTGATAAAGAGCATCACACTTGGCCAGGCTTCAACACCTGGTGTGTTTCAGGGTATGTAGTTCTAGGTCATTTTTTGTTTTTAAGCAAAATACCAGAATATAGCTCTCCAAGTGAGTGTTAATGTCTGAAAGTATCAAAATGACCTCAGAAGTGTCTTTATATTTGTAGGGACATTGCTGTTGTCCACATTCCTTGATCCCCTCCTTGGGAGTTGCCATCTGGCTCTAGAGTTCATTCTTTGGCATATATTCAAGGGTATCAGAGGTTTGCCCTTTAAGGATGAAGACTGAAAAAAAAACCCACATTAAAAAAAAAGATTTATTTATTTTTTTGAGAGAGAGAGAGAGAAAGAGAGTGAGAGCATGAGCAGGGGGAGGGGCAGAGGGAGAGGGAGAGAAATCCTCAAGCAGACTCCCTGCTGAGCATGGAGCCCGATTTGGGGCTCTCGATCCCAGGACCTGTAGATCATGACCTGAGCGGAAATCAAGGGCTGGATGTTCAACCAACTGAGCCACCCAGGTGCCGCGCATTGATTTTAATAGCTAAACGTCTTTAGGACGTGCTTTAGGAGGGTGGACAAAACAGGCCAGGTGATGCTAGTATGATCAGAAACAGGGATGGTCATTGGAAATAGGCAAGGAAAAGAAAGGGCAGCCATTTGTTGTAGGGGCAAGTTCAGCTGATTTCACTTTCTTCCCCATGGAAGGGCCCAAGGGGCTGTGGGTCCCCAGGATAACTGGGCTGGGCTGCAGTGACTGGGTGGCTAGAGTCCCACACCTAGGAAGGATGACCCTCTTCTCTCAGACTACATACTCAGCAGTCCTTTGGCTGCTCCTTTAGCCTGTCTTCTCTAATAAGACAAAAGACCTCAAGACAGGATAACATGTTCTTTATTCCTACTGAACACTTCTTGACATTTGAATATGTGTGATTCTGAACACTTGCTTTGAGATGAGCACATTGTATTAGACTAGTTTAAATAAATGAAGTGTCCAAATGTACATTAAATAGGAAAGTCAAGATGCATGATCAAGAAGCATCCAAAGACAGCAAAAATGACATCCCTGTGCTCTCTGTCTACTTTAGGGCCACTAAAAGTCACATTTCATTTATAAAGAGTGTAGCTGTGACAGTATAGTTCAAAGTGGGCATCAAAATAGCACCAATTAACATCAGCTAAGATAGGAATAAAATGAACTTGACCTCATAAGCTGAAGATTGAAATGACTCATGTTCAAGAGGCTGCTCAACAAGCCTTCTCTATGACCTGAGCTCCTAGCTTTTCCTGGCTTCTTTGCAGCTGTTCCAGATGCCTCGTCCCCAGCCCCCAGGCCCCTCTTTCTCTCTCAGTGATTGACCTGTCTCCTCTCCATTAAAAGAAAGGTCCTTGGGATCTACTTCTTTGGATGCACCATCAAACCAAGTTTTGGGTTTTTTAAAAGATTTTATTTATTTATTTGTCAGAGGGAGAGGGAGAGAGAGAGCGTGTTCGTGCACAAGCAGGGGGAGTGGCAGGCAGAGGGAGAAGAGGGCTCCTCACCGAGCAAGGAGCCCGATGCGGGACTCGATCTCAGGACCCTGGGATCGTGACCTGAGCTGAAGTCAGACACTTAACTGACTGAGCCACCCAGGTGTCCCAAGTTTTTTTAAAATTTTTTTGTCTATCAGTTATTGTCTGCTCCTCTTACCAGCATTTTCCCATTTGGGGACAATACTTCCTCAAACCTGTAATATATTTGTCCTTACATTCAGTGGAAAGGACCTTTCTGCTTTATTCAGAGGCTCGCCTTTAAAACATTCTCCTAAAGGGTCCCTGCAGGATGAAGACATTCCGCAATTTGCAGACTGCCTTGCTTGATCTGTTCTTATCTTCTCGGCCTTGCCCAACTAATGCTTCTCTAGTCTATGGTGATGGAAACATATCTGACCCTATGTTGACTGTATCAGAGCGACCCAGCCTGTGAGAATGGGCTTCAGCAGGCCATCGTTTCAAAGCCAGCCGTTAGGGCAGCTGGGCAGGGTCTGGACAGCGCGTGCCCTCCAGGGGCAGCTTCCTCCTGCCGCACTGTGCTGCGCAAGCATCCTGTTCTATGTGAGCCACGACATTAAAGAGATTGGGAAGCACTGGATGTGCATTCCAGCTGCTCTGTCATTTTCACTGGCTGTGGTTCTTCTGACTAAAGAGGACATCTGCCTTCAGCCACCCCAGCAAGGACCTCTGTTGAAATGTCCTCCCCAAACCATTCTCCTTGCTCTTCTTGGTAATGTTAAGGAACTCTATTTTTTTTTTCCTTAGTCGATTCTTTGGGAGGGCCTATTCTTACCCTTTCCATTTTTCCCAAGACTGAGAGGAACCACATAGTTCCTTTTCCTTTGTTTACACTGGAGTAGTAGCCTCTATAGACTAGATGATTATGAGTGGCTCTGATTACCTATATACTTTGAACTAGTGGGTGTGTGTAAATTTCAACATACTGGGAGACAGTATAGAGTGCGGATTAAGAATGTGAGTCTGGGGGCACCTGGGTGGCTCAGTCGGTTAAGCATCTGCCTTCAGCTCGAGTCATGATCTCCAGGTCCTGGGATTGAGCCCCATGTCGGGCTCCCTGCTCAGCAGGGAGCCTGCTTCTCTCTCCCTCTGTCCTCCCCACTGCTCTTTATCTCTCTCTCTCTCTCAAATAAATAAATAAATAAATAAATAAAATCTTTAAAAGAAAAGAATGTGGGTCTGGCTTCAAATCCTGGTTCATGATCACTTATTAGTGATGTGACTTTGAGCCACTCAATCTCCTTGTACCCCAGTGACTTCATCTGTAAAATAGGATTAACAATAGTGCCTATTTCATAGACTTCTTCTGAGGAATAAAATCAGTTAATACATATAAGGCACCTAGAAGGTAGCCTAAGTATTGCCTAGAATAGGAATTGGCAAACTTGCCTGCTGGCCAAATCCGGCCCACCACCTGTTTTTGTGAATAAAGTTTTATAAGAACACAGATATGCCTAGTCCTTTACATATCACATGACTGCTTTCTCCTCACCATGACAGAGTTGAGTCGTTGCAAAAGCAACCCTAAGCCCGGCAAAGCTGAAAACATTTGCCGCCTGTCCCTTTACAGAAAAAAAATTGCCGACCCCTGCCTAGAATATTGTCTAGTAAGTCCTCAATAAAAATGATCTGTCGTTAACACCAATTTTAGTAAATCTCAATTTTTCTTTATTGCTTTACCAAGATCAAGTTTTTTGGTTTTTTGCTCAAGATCGAGTTCTAGATTCCTGAGTTTGTTGATTTTTCTTCTGCTTTATGTTCTTTTTAGTAAAAGAAAAACTTTCTGACTTTTTTTTCTTTTTAGTAAATTTGTAAAAGGAAAGGAACTGTTAAAAATATTAAGTTATGGGGCACCTGGGTGGCTCAGTCGTTAAGCGTCTGCCTTTGGCTCAGGGTGTGATCTCGGCGTTACAGGATCGAGCCCCACATCAGGCTCTCCCGCTGGGAGCCTGCGTCTTCCTCTCCTACTCCCCCTGCTTGTGTTCCCTCTCTCTCTGGCTGTCTCTATCTCTGTCAAATAAATAAATAAAATCTTTTAAAAAATATTAAGTTAGTAATAGCACAAGTGGTACAAAAATAATAGAAAATCATAAAAGTGGTATATGAATGACCAAAGTTAATGAAATAGTTTTTTCTAAAGTTATCAGATCTTGTTTTGGTAGGTTACATGCTCTTGTACTTTTGCTGCTATACTTTAAAAAAAAAACTTTTATTTCAGAACAGTTTTAGATTTACAGAGAAATTATGAAAATAGTACAGAAAGCTCCCACAGACCCCACACCCACTTTCTCTTATTATTTACATCTTACGTGAGTAGGGCATGTGTGTCACAATTAATGAACCAATACTGATATGTTATTATTATTATTTAAGACTTTATTTATTTATTTGAGAGAGCAGGAGTGGGGGGAGGGGCAGAGGGAGAGGGACAAACAGACTCCCCGCTGAGCAGGGAGTCCTGATCTGGGACACTATCCCAGGATCCTGGGATCACGACCTGAGCTGAAGGCAGACACTTAACCGACTGAGCCACGCAGGTGCCCCTGATACTTTATTATTAACCAAAGTCCATGCTTTATTCAGATTTCTTCAGTTTTTCCCGAATGTCCCTTTTCTGTTCCAGAGTTCCGTCCAGGATTCCACAATGCATTTAGTCATTTTGTTTCCTTAGACCCCTCTTGACTGTGACAGTTTGTCAGACTTGTTTTACCTGACCTTGACGGTTTTGAGTATTGGCCAGGTATTTTGTAGTCTATCCCCCTCAATTGGGATTTGTCTGCTGGTTTTCTTACATTGCTCCTGGGGTTGTGGGTTTTGGGAGGAAGACCACAGAGCTGAAGTGCCCTTCACACCACATCATCTCAAGGGTACACGTTCTCAGTGTGACTTATTGCCTCCTAAGTGTCTCTAATCCTCCTTTTGGAGACTCTGAACTTGGAAAAGGGTGAGTGTAGATTTTTATTTTATACTCTAGTCTTACTGAAATCTTCTAACTTAATCATTTCTGTGATTCTTGGTCAAAACTGCCTCTTGCTAGATCCAAGCTTTTCCTTATGCCCTGGTTTATGAAGAAGCTCATTCAATTCAATTTTCAAATGTCTGTGCCAGAGCCCCACGCTGGCCTCCCAGGTGCTTAGGACTGTAAGGGGGAAGACAGGTGGCTTTTCATTCTGGGAAAGAAAATCCCTCACTTCCCTCAGTGCGGTCTGTACTGTTTCCTCACCGTGGAGGCAAAGTCATCTGAACTGAATGTGGATCCTTAACCTGAGAGAGTAACAGCAGGGGTCAGCTGAAAGCCTTGGGGTCCTACTCAGTCTGCCACTGCTGTTCTGGTCCTAGGGGTTCAGGGGGACACTGACCACCCACCTATCTGTCGTGCATACGACTGCTCTGTTGTACAATTTAAGTATTCTATCCCACTCCCAAATCTGCTGACTGCTTATGGGAACACTCCCCTTCCCAAGCACAGGAACATGCTCCTGGCCACGGGCCTCCACACCCTGCACCAGATTGAGTCAGGCAGAGGCACAGTGGCTGAGCTGGGAGAACGGCCAGCTCACCTTGGAGTAGCCACTTGCTCTCAGCTCCTAGAGAGCAAGGTAGAATAGAACACGTATTAACCTTAAATTAAGTTCAGAGGAGAAATCAGAAGACTTCTTTTTTCTGGACCTAGCTAAGGAAGAGGCTTAGCAAACCCAGCCAGTTCTGTGAAATGAAGGCAGCTTGAGAAGAATCTCTGTCTCCAGCGTGGAGCTCACGTAGACCAGCCCGGGCCCTTGGTCCATTGCTAAGTCAGTGCACTCACCTCGTCTCAGTGCCGACTATGGCATGAGGCTGAGGACGGAGACCATCCCCGGTGTCTGATGATGAGCAGCAATGCCCGTGGACAGTGAGGGACGCCACACGCAACAGTTGTGTGTGTTCATCATCCACTTTCATCACTCTCTTCTTTCCTGACTAGCTCCTTCCTGCCTTTCCCTGGGGACTCCAGAGTGCGGCCGTGGATGCCCTGACCACATGGGATCTTGTCCAAACACAGATTTGGTTCCGTGGGATCTGGGGTGGGGCCTGCGAGTCAACAAATGCACAAAAAAGCAAAAGAATAACTGTCAGGTCATGCTATGGTGCAGGTTCTGAGCCCATGGTGTGCCTGAAAGCACCTGAATCTTCTAGGTGGAATCAGACTTTCTCGGCCTTGAATCTGAGTTCTGCCACTCATGAGCTATACACTGCTCCTAAATGAAGGTGCATAATCTGTCTGTGCCATGGTTTCCTCGGCTGTATAATGGGGATAATAACGGACTTACCTGGTGTAGTTTTTAGGAAGATTGAATGAGATAATCTACAAAAAGCTTGAGGCAAAGTGCCTCAATAAACATGAGCCACTGTTGTTCCTCCTAGAGAAGCAGGGTGGGCGAGGTCTGTTCAGGTTGGTCAAGTGTCGTAACTTGGGCATATCAGAGACATGATCTTCACTTTCTCTCTCCTCTTCCTTGTCCATTGAGATGCCTTCGATTTTGTAGACTAGATTTCTGCCCAAATGCTGGATCCCCATGTGCCAGTAATGAGCATCAGTCAATGAAAAACTGTCTTTCTTAGTGGTGAATACTGTTGATAATTTCAGAAGGGATGTGTTATGCAATAGCATCTTTGAAATAAGAGTTTATCTTCTAGGAGTTGGAAAAAAAACAAAGGAAATGAAACTGGAACATTATTTCTGCAGGAGGCGACGATTTGTCATTACTTGTCTCTGTAGCTCTTCAGTAACAGCCTTTTCCCTCTACAGGCCCTCCATCTCCACGTGTGCTCATCAAGTGTTCCAGAAGTGTCTCTCCAATGACATGGTCTTGTTTATAGCTAAATCCCAACATTAGGTTTACCTTCAAACTTGATCAAATTTACTCTGGGAAGGTCAAAATTAATTTTAGATATGTCAACCCAGATAGTTCTGTTGAAAAGATGGCTTGTCCAGTTTTTATTTAGCCTCTTCAGGACATTTTGGCTGTGGTTTCCTACTTTAGTTACATGGGGTTTTGCTGAAGTTCACCTCTCTTCAATATGAATGCCCTGTTAACATCTGCCAAATGACAGACTGCGCCCCTGGGGACGAGCACACGAGGACAGTGTTTGTAGACACTTTGGTGAGAGAAAAGGGCAGAAGCATCTAGAGCAGTACCACTGGTAGCTCCACAGATGTTTGTTGGATAAATGATAGGATGAAATTGAGGACAAAGAGTAATAAAAGGAGAAGATGAGTAGACTCTTCCCTGGGGGCTGACACCTGCTGCGTCTCGGTTCCCAAAGCTCCGCAGCTAAAGAACCTAGAAATGGTGGCAGCAAAGTAAAATACCAGGGTGCCCCTTTCTCACCGATTCTCTAGAAAACCCAGCAGACGGGCCGGTGAGGTCTTTGGGATGTCTGATATGCCACAGCCATGGGATAGGAAATATTGACCTCAAGTTCTTCTCCTTGCTGGGTAGAAACTTTTCATTTCGGATTAGGGTAATGAACTGAGTTGAAAAGCTTCCATCATAATGTGAATTTCAGGTATGTTAGCTCTCGTTCTAATCCCTTCTGTAATGTTGCCTAGTATTTCATTTCTTTGTGTGCCTATCACAACGGTGCTTACAACAAGGGTTCTGTTAGTTCAGCTGTCACAACAAATTTGTGCATGGATCAATTTACAACAGAATCAAGAGAGATAATGAGCACCAAAGGATTAGGCCCAGAGCAGTGTATAATTTGTTAAAATGTAGGGTTCAGAAAACAGACACATCTTTAAACAACTTTGGATGTGGAAACAATGCATCTCTCCACAATTTTTATTACATAATAATATAGATTAGGCATAGAATGTCTCCTGTGTGGACAAAAGATCTCACTGCTTTTCAAGTTAGCGTGCTAGAAGAAATGGTGTAGTACCTTCTTCTGCCTCTAGGAAGAATGTCTGGGATTCACAAAACCACGTAGACAGAGCAGGTGGAGATTCTTGGGTGAGAGGTAAGGCATAGGTACCAAGTTGTACTTGAATGAGGGAAGTAGCTAGTGTTTGGATCTCCCTGCAGGCAGCAAACTGGAGGATAGCAGGGACCAGATCTTCCCGGTCAACGCAGGTCAGCGCAGAGGCGGCCTCTAGTAGGCACTGAATACTTGAAATCAGTGAGTACGTGAAATCAAAGCCAACAAACAGAATGGAAGATATTTATTTGTATAAAAGCTCAGTGGACTTCATTAATGCCAGTCAGGTCATGCCCGATATTGTGACTACTACCCATTATTGATCAATAATCATGTTTTAAAACTTATCGTGGGTAACTGATTTTGTAGGTCAACGTTGACAACTTTCTAGTGTTTAGAGGACTGTTTATCCAAGCTCCCTAATGTTGCAGTTCATTCTTTCTGTTGCTATGTTAGCTATAAGTTATTGGCAGGGCCACCAGGAGGCCAGAAAGGACCTTTGTGAAATTGGAAAAAGATGCCCTCCCCACCCAACACACGCAGCCTTACAGGCGCACGAAGGCTGGAGTTCAGCTCTCCCTCGCCCCTCGGCAGGACACCCTGTGTAGTGAGAAATCTGCACCCGCGTGGCTGTTGCTGCCCCCAGTTTACCGAGTACCTGCTCACGTCACACACCATGTTGGGGAGCTATGCACATTTTCACCTCAGTCAATTCTCTGAGGAGGCCTGAAAGGCAGCTGTCATAGCCCCATTTTACAGATAAGGAAGCTGAGATCCAAAGGGGTTAGGAACTTGTGCAGATCGCACTGTCGAATAAATGGTGGAATCAGATTCACATCCAACGTCAGAACAGTCTGGAATGTCCTGGTCCAGCTGAAGAGGAGGGAGGTTAAACAAATCCAAAAATTGTAGTTGCCTCAGCAGCTGGGGATAAAAATCTTCTGAAGGATAGAAATCTGGTGCCTGAAAGGAAGTGTTTGTGGTGACTGAAGACTTCATTATTGTACTCTCTGAGAAGTGCTTTGAAACAACCATTTGTTTTCCAGCCTTTTCATTTATTTACTCTGATCTCTCTGTTTCTGAATAAGCTTAGAGAAAGGTACCAGTATTGGAATGAATGAAATTACTTTATTCTTCTCTTTGTCCACCATAATCTCTTCCTTGCTAGCGCTATTAAGTGAGGTCTAATACCGGTGATGGCTAACATGGATTGTCACTTGGTGGTGACAGTCCCTGTGCTAGTGCAAGGTGACACATGGAAATCTCACAGCAACTCTGCTAATACTGTTCCTGCTTTACAGTGAAACTGAGGGGCAAAGAGCTGTCATCAGGCTAGTGAGTGCAGGAGTCGGGACTCAGACCCACTACATTATGGGTGTTGTTTTCAAGGTCATATGATCTCGGTCCTCTCTTAGAACAGATTACCCTCTTCTATCACATAAGAGAAATAACTTTTGGGCTGTTAAGAACTATGACCTCCAAAATACAGTCATTTCAAAATTCAAGCAGAAGGCAGTTAATCAATATAAATACATAATGAATGTGTCATTACACTTAGAGCATTTTCTCTCTTGCTCTCTTTTTGGTGATCATTTTCTTTCTTTCTTCCTTCCTTCCTTCCTTTCTCTCTCGCTCTCTCCCTTCCTTCCTTTTTCTTTCTTTCTTTCCTTCCTTCTTTCTCTTTTCTTTCTTTGTTTCTTTGTTTGTTTGTTTGTTTCTTTCTCCTTTCTCCTTCCCTTCCCTTCCCTTCCCTTCCCTTCCTTTCCCTTTCCCTTCCCTTCCCTTCCCTTCCCTTCCCTTCCCTTCCCCCCTTCCCTTCCCTTCCCTTTCCTTTCCGTCTTATTTTAAAATCTTAAGCCAGTGAGAGAGAGAACACAAGCAGGGGGAGTGGGAGAGGAAGAAGCAGGCTCCCAGCAGAGGAGCCTGATGCGGGGCTCAGTCCCAGAACGTCGGGATCATGCCCTGAGCCGAAGGCAGACGCTTAACGACTGCATCACCCAGGCGCCCCTATTTATTTCTTTTTTCCATTAACTTTTTATTTAAATTTCAGCTAGTTAACATACAGTGCAATATTAGTTTAAGGTGTGGAATTCAATGATTCATTACTTACATACAACACTCAGTGCTCATCCCAACAAGTGCCCTCCTTAATACCCATCACCTGTTTAACCCATCCCTCCCACATCCCCTCCAGTAATCACCAGTTTATTCTCTATAGTTAATATTTGGTGGTCATTTTAAAGATGTTTTACCTCCTTTGGGCTACCTTAGGAAAATATTAGAGACAGTGACATTTCTTCTGTAATATTTCCCAGTTCGGTTGACTATTTGTAGGTTGTACTATAAAAATATTGTATGTTGAGGGCATTTGCCTACTTCAAGATATATCCATAAGATTAGGAAAAGTTCCTAAGAATGAAAATTGATACTGTGATCATGGGCATAAATGTTCTAGTTATGTGGCAAAAGTTGATGGATCACTTGGACGCTTGTGACACTCTGTGGATAAATAGCTTTTGGTTTTGGAGAAAAAAACTTGACTTAGTCTGGTAGCATAATATGTTTTTCAAAATATAAAATGGAATGACTTTTTTTTGAGTGTGTTGTCACATCCCCCGCAGCTTTCCGCCCTAGAAGAATGATGCCTTTGAATGCACCGGCAGCTGCCACAGCTGGATGAAATTCGTTCGTCTCATTTAACTGACAGTACTAATCACTGTAGTAACTATTTTACCAGAAAATAGAATTTGGCAGACATCTGTGATTAGTATATTAACACATTTCTTTGTTAATTCCCTAAGGCAGCCATCACCAGAACATCCCTTGTGTGATCTAAATGAATTGTCTTGTCATAATGAGTTTCTTTATAGGTCTGAGAAATCACTTTTGTTAAGTTGCCTAAAGTGCTATTAATTTGAAAGCTTCATTCATGATGGGGCCTGAGAGAGAGCCAAAGAATAGCCCTTCTCCCAGTTCTGACATATGACCCCTGTGGCCTGGAATCTCCCCCAGTCCTTCCCAAACTCTGCTCCTCCAAACCTCACCTTAAATTACTCTCCACCTAGGGCTTCAAACCCATTCCCAGAGGCAGGGTGGGAAATGATTTGATGTGAACAAATGTATTAAAAAGAGAAACGGGCACCTGGGTGGCTCAGTCAGTTAAGCATCTGCCTTCAGCTCAGGTCATGATCCTGGGGTCCTGAGATTGAGCCCCATGTCAGGCTCCCTACTCAGTGAGTCTCCTTCTCTCTCTGACCCATCCCTCTCATGCTCGCTTGCTCTCACTCATTCTCTCTCAAATAAATAAATAAAATCCCTAAAAATAAATAGAGAAAAAAATTGGCAATGAGTTGAGTTAATGATAATATACAAACTAAGGAAGTGAAGATCTACGACAATTTTTCACTCAGGGAGAGATGAAAAATAATTTACGCAAAGTAACAGCTTGCTGTTTGGCCCGTTCCTCCTAGCAGACATATTCGTTCTATGGACATGTACCTGGATGTTGATTTACCCAAATTACAACACAATTCCTATTTTCAATGATTGCTGATATGCAATTGCTGAATTGAAAGGAAATGTGAATGTATAAAGAGAGAGAGTGGAGAGTGACAGAGGTGGGAGAAGAAGGAGCCCAAGTCTTTGTTTTCCATAGTGGGAGTGAACCGAAATGCCCAAACTGAGAGATCATGAAGTAGCAGTTTGCTTAGAGATATAGAAGAAAAATATCCCTCCAAAACAGCTCAATGAATTACGATACTCGCCCCTAGGGAAGGGGAAATGGGAGAGGAGAGCCGAGTGTTAGTTGTGTATCTTATATTAGGTAAGCGAGATGTATGTATGTGTATATAACTACAGTGGGGAGTAACTTAGGGAAAAAAGAATTAAAAAAAATGAAAATAGAAACTTCAGGAAAAAAAAGAAGTATATCACCTAGAGGCCTATTTTAACGTGTTGGTTTATTTTCTCCCAGTTATTCTCACCCTCTGTTTGTGATTGTCTTTCTCTTCCTCCCTCTTTCCCTTCCAGTGGCCAACATTGCTGTAATCATACTGTAATAAAATTGATCGCTAACTTACTGAGCACTTAGGTGCACAGCAGACCTTGTGCTTATACACATTTTATATGCATCATTTCATTCGATTAACCGAACTGTGCGTGCCGATATTTTAACTTCTATCATAATTATGTTCTTATATTAGCATGTGGTCTTCATAATCATCTTTTTTCATGGTACGAGAACATTCCATCCAGCAGAATATGTATTTTTTCCCCAAATTATTAGACTTTTAAGTTGTTTGCCAGCTCTTGCTATTATAAAGAATCCTGAGGGGCGCCTGAGTGGCACAGCGGTTAAAGCGTCTGCCTTCGGCTCAGGGCGTGATCCCGGCGTTATGGGATCGAGCCCCACATCAGGCTCCTCTGCTGGGAGCCTGCTTCTTCCTCTCCCACTCCCCCTGCTTGTGTTCCCTCTCTCGCTGGCTGTCTCTATCTCTGTCGAATAAATAAATAAAATCTTAAAAAAAAAAAAAAAGAATCCTTGAGATGATATACTTTTCCCCAAAGCTTTTTCCTGACATGTATGCTTTTAGAATAAATTTCCAGAAGGAGGATTACTAGGTCAAAGAGTGAAATCATGTTGCCAAGTTGCTTGTCTTAAACTGTCTAGGGTGTTTTTACGTTCACTGTTTAATGTGACGCCTCATGCAGCTCTGAGGGAGCAGAGAGAGATTCACTGCCATTTTACAGATGAGATACTTAGGACCTAAGTCTTCAAGGTCACAAAGCTGGAGGAAGAGCCAGAATTAAAATGCATGGTTCCCAACTCTTTCTTGATTTCTGCCCGCCCCCCACAATGAAATGAAACTCAGACTGAGCTGTCCCTGTACTTTCCTTCCCAGACGTCTTGGTCTTTACCTAGTGGAGCTTCTCTGTCAGGGGGCCCTTTCCTTTCACTGAGGGCCATTCTGCTTCAGGAAAAAGTAAGACCTCTCTAGCAGCCCAAAACCACAGTTCTTCTGAAATCTTCTACTGGGGCTAAGGAGGAGAAAGGGCAAGAAGGGAAAAGAACATGAGAAAACAAAGTGAAATGTGCTTACTTAGAAAATGGGGCAGGAACCATGAGAAGGTGTCTGAGGAGCAAACAAGAAAATACTGTGGTTTTGGAGGACTTTAATGCTTAAGATAAGGTGTTTGAGCGGAAGACAGTAAAGAAGTTTGAAGTTGGGGAGTGTTAGGGTCATGGTATGGCCTTTCTTTACTCAATTGTACGCAGGATTTTCTTGAATGTTAAATCTTCTTTTTTTTAGATTTTATTTATTTATTTACTAGGGGGAACAGAGGGAGAGGGTGAAACAGAGAATCTCAAGCAGACTCCGCACTGAGCATGGAACCTGACGTGGGCTTCTGTTCCCACAGCAGGAGGCCATGACCCGAGCCGAACCCAAGAGTCAGATGCTTAACTGACTGAGCCACCCAGGTGCCCCTAAATCTATTTCTTGATGGTAATACACTTTCTCAGGCTAGAAACTAACCAACAATTTGATTTTTTCTTTTTCTTTTTCAAATGAATGATCAAAAAGTAACTTTAAATATGTATTTTTTTCAACCACAGAAGAAAGTGAGTCCTGCTTTGCCCAACCCAAACCACATACACTGGGAAAAGAATCTACTCTTTATGGCAAGGTACAAAAGGAAAGTCCTCCCCACCTCGAGAAGCTCAAGATTTCAGCAGTGTCTGCAGCTAACGGTGTTAAATCCCTCCATGAACAGCCCCTGGCAAACGATGCTGCAGATCCACCAGGACCCACGGAAGAGACTCAGCCTCTAGATGGACCCGAGGAGTCTGGGCCACCCCAGCCAGCTGGCAAAGATGATACTCCAGGAACAGGAGAAAAGAAGAAAGACATGGGAGCAGTGACAGAGGCTCAGCCTTTAAAAGGAAATGCTGAGACTGAATCTGCAGGAACAGACACCAAGTACCAGCCTTTGAGGACCACAGGAGAGAGGGCCTCTCCTGGAGCAGTGGAAGGTACGGAACACCCACATTCTGCCAGAGAGATGAAACCTCTAGGAACAGCTGAGAAAATCCCTTCTCTGGAAGCAGCTAGAAAGCCACAACCTCAAGAAGCAATGGGAAAGGGAGAACAGACCCAACTCCCAGAAACAGTTCCCAAGAAGAATGAATCTCCAGAAATATTAGAAGGAAGCCAGTTTGTAGAAACAGCTGAAGAGCGGCAACTTCAAGAAACATTGGGAAGAGATGAGCAGTCTCAACTTCTAGAAACAGTTCCCAAAGAGAGTGAAACACCGGAAGTATTAGAAGGAAGCCGGTTTGTGGAAACAGCTGTAAACAATGATTTGCTCCATAAAACTCCTGAAGGTCCAGGAAACATGGAGCAGATTCAACCTGAAGGAATAATAGTTGGAAGCGTGGAGCATTCAGCGGGAATTCTAGAAATAGGAGCAAATATGGAAATGGTCAGGGAAAGTCACACGAATGATGACCAACACATTGAAGGTAAAAGTTATGTTGGTTGTTTAGATGTGCTGCATAAGAGATCATCCCTGGGGATCTCTAGTTCAGGTGGTTGGACTTCATTTGACCTAAACCAAAAAGGCTTCCATACCTGGAAAAACAGGCTTTTGGCTTTCCAGCAGAAAATTTCTACTTGATTTTAGCCAAAAGGCTGAGAAGTGATCCAGCAAAAATTTTCTAAAGCATAGTCTGTGTCCAAAATTTTTAACCTGGAGTTATCTTTGTTGAATGCAATTAGATGTTGAAGGCAACGTGTTAAAATTTCAGAATTTTTCCACGTTCACTTTTCATCAGGCCCCCTATGTGGTATGGGGATCCAAAGTAGAGTTGAATAGGTGGTTAGTGGAGGAACTCACCTTCTAATGAAAGAACACCCAGCTAATTGATCTTACAGGGCAGTTTTCATCTTTGCCAATTTATCCTAGGAAAAAAATTACTGTCAGTCTGCTCCTGTCCTCCTACTGGCTTCTTGTCTCTATGAGAAGACTAGAGACAATGTATTATTTCTTGACATATGTGTTTTTAAAATTTACTTTTCCAGAGTAAAAAATGGCATCTATACTGTTATTTACTGGAGTTATAATTTTAAAAAATAACATTTCTTCTGGGGCATGATTTACATTTTGGTAAATTTTAGCTTCATACTATAGTATAATTAAGTAAAGCATTCATCTGTTTCTTAATTCATTTATGACCACAGCAGTTTTTGAGTGCCAATCATATGCCAAGTGTGGGGGGTGTAGGAGTAAGAGATAGGCCCTGTACTCCAGGGGCTCACAGTCTGGTGGGAAGAAGGCAGAATTTAAACAAATTACCACAATCTATTGAGGTAGGTGCTTTAATGAAGGTATATGAAAGTGCTCCAGGAATAACAGGGGAGGAGCAAGTAAAAGCACGTATTTGTTGGACTACGGTTAGCAAACTCAAGTCGTTAAGGCCTAGGATAATGACATTGAGTCAAGCGAGGGGCACATGTTATGTCTTGGGGAGCCCTGGAGACTGTAGTGAGCAGGTGCTCCATCCTATCAGAAGAGGCAGCTGCTTCTTGGCTCCATGCATGAGCACGGGGGCCAATGTTGCCCTTGCTGATTTCTTAGGGAGTTAGATTTGCATCTACAATGTCCAGACATTCATCATTCATTCATTCATTCATTCATTTATTTAGACTTTTAAATGTTTGCAATCTTTAAATGTTTAATGACTGTTTTCTTTAAACACCATCATGGCCCAACAAAATGGTTTCTGGGCATGCCTAGACCACCTTCTCATTTAAATACAAATGGAATTTTTTATTTATAATATGTTTTGCTGTCATTTCTTAGGTAATTCTGCAGCCTGATTTTATATAGGGGGATGCCAAGATAGGAGATGTTAAGTGACATCAGCTATTCAGAGGATCTGAGAGAATCAGGGCAATTGCCTTTCTTGACCCCACCAGAGAAACTTACTAATATGACCTAGAGAGCAGGAGCTGCCCCATTGGAAAACAGCTATCGGGGACTTTATTGTTAATGCTAAATGAGCATCTCTTAATATCTCCTTTGGTTCCTTTTCCAGGTGAGACAGGAGAAAAGGTTGAAACAGAGATGGAGAATGAGAAAGGAAGTGAAGGACCTGGAACAAAAGAAGAAGAAACAGGGGAAGCTGTGGATCTTTCAGCAGCCACATAGATTGCCGTGGTAATAGAAGGATGAACGGACACAGTGTGTTGTTAACAGAGAGAAAAATGGAGTGACGTGTGTGGGTACAGATCTTATCTTTTGATGTCTACGTATTTTATACAAAGAGTGTGGTTATCGTGTTCTTGATTACATTGTTCCATAAAACTGCTAAGCTGTAAACAGTTTTCTTAGGCACTTGGAATAGTTATACATTCAAGACCACAGCAGCCGCAGCCAATAACGAGTAGGATATACGATCCCGGGAGGGTGAGGGTGTTTTCTTCATTGTGGTAATAGGTCTATTCAG
This sequence comes from Ailuropoda melanoleuca, assembly GCF_002007445.2. Lineage (NCBI taxonomy): Eukaryota > Metazoa > Chordata > Mammalia > Carnivora > Ursidae > Ailuropoda > Ailuropoda melanoleuca. The sequence continues at coordinate 66,058,595 of NC_048226.1, forward strand.
TTTAAAAATGAGACCCTAAAAAGAAGGTGTAAACCTTAGATATAGGTGGTTGGAGAAAGGAGTTAGCACATTTTAGGGAGCTCATGATGAGAAGGTTACACAGTTAGAATTACAGTGGGATAAGAATGAACAACAACGTCAGGGCAAACTATACCTAGTGTTTCTTTCCTGTTGCAGAATTTAAAGCTGATAGGAACCTTGGAAAATGTGTCCGTCTGGTTACCGTCTCACCGTAGACTGTTGTTTACCATGGTGTGTTGAATGTGTTAACAAAATCCTTGTCAAAGGAATGCAATCTCTGGTGCTATTGCAAGATCAGGCATTTCTACACCGAAAGGCTACACATTTTCCAGGTGTCATTTTGAATTAGCTGTTGATTTTGCACTTAGGTGAAGGGTTTCAATTGGTGTTATCCTTCTGACTAACATTAAAGATATTTTCAATAAACTGACTTTTAAATGTATTTCAGAGGCAGCAAACAACAAGAATTAAAACCTAGATGAGTGGGGTGCCTGGGTGGCTCAGTCGGTTAAGTGTCCTACTCTTGATTTTGGCTCAGGTCATCAGGATGGTGAGATTGAACCCTGCATGGGGCTCTGTGCTGAGCTTAGAATCTACTTAAGATTCTCTCTCTTCCTCTCGCCCTGCCCCTCCCCCCTGCCCCTGCATGTGCTCTGTGTGGGCTCTCTCTCTCTCAAAACAAACAAACAAAACACCTAGATTAGTTGCCTATGTGAAGTTTATTCCTTGGGTCCTATTTTTGGTTTTTGTTTGTTTTTAGATTACTGTGGCTTCATGTTAGGCTTTAGAGGTAGAAAGGAGCTAAGAAATTAGAACTTAAAACGCATTTATAATATTTCATTAATGTTAAAATGATGCACCATTGAAAGTTACTTTTTAAGAATTTTTCCAAAATTGTCAAGGGATTTTAGTGAAAGATCATACGTGAATGGTAGTGGTGATAGCAATCTTGTCTATCACTGAGTGCCTTGTGTTTTTGAATATCAGGATAGAGTTACATTCTGGAAACATTTGGTGTCTTTTCTTATTTGTAAATATCCATTTATAAGATAACTGTTCAGATGAATGAACTAGACTCTTTTACTTTAGCTTTTATATTAAAATGACTAAGATGACCTGTGATTAATTTCAAAAATATAGGATACAGGGAAGCATTATCATCTTTATTCTGATTTTAATACTAGTTTATGTTTCTGACTTTGAAGAGTTGAAGTAGACAACAAGAGGACGTGCTTGAGGAGATGGCCCCCTCCTTTCTGCAGAGTGGCTGGATTGCGATTGTATTGAGAGCAAGGACCGTTTTATGTATCTTTAATTCAGGCAGTTAGCTCCTTTAATTGGACATGATAAGTGCTTGATAAATATTGGTCAAATCAGTAAATGAATCATGAATACCAAGAGCTCCCATTTATTTTTAATTCATTAAAAAAGAATAGATTTAAAATATCAGTTTGTGTAACACTAACATTTTCCTGAGGGCTGCTCAGGCTCGGTAACAAGCTATAGATTTGGTGTAGTTCTCAAAACAGTACTGTTTTGTGGCCATGAAGTTACATAAATCAAAACTGGTATCCTATCTTTCAAGCTGCCTTTTGTAATCCAAAGGTGTTTTTCCTGACCAAAAGGTATTTTTATATAGATATCTAGTAAATAGAAAATGATTGAGCTTAGTGTAAAATATGAATGATCACTTTAAAAGGTGGAACTGTACTTCATGTCGAGTACTGAAATAGTGGGATTCATTTACTTAATAGACATAAAGGGCCATTCTCTGTTGTGTGGATTTTTTTTTTAATGAGTAGCATGTGGTAAAGAGATTTATTCAGAATCAATTCTTGAAAGAACTCTGGCTCAAAGGCATTATTATACAGTTGTAAGTTTTCAAATTGTTTATTAATCTTATTATTTTCTATTAATTACTAAAATAATTTATTCTTAGATTTTGGAAATTTGTATAAATTTTTGGTACTTTTTGTACTTTGGCCTTTAATGTGGCTACTAAGACATTTTTAAAAACTGTTCTTATTCTTTTAGATAATATTAATTTTTTATAGATAACATTAGTAATTTTTTATTCCAAACCTATAAATTAAAATGTTCCATAACATGTGAATATTCTAGAATTGAAATATTTTATCTAAATAATAATTTTTTTAAAGATTTTATTTATTTATTTGACAGAGATAGAGACAGCCAGCAAGAGAGGGAACACAAGCAGGGGGAGTGGGAGAGGAAGAAGCAGGCTCATAGCGGAGGAGCCTGATGTGGGTCTCGATCCCATAACGCCGGGATCACGCCCTGAGCCGAAGGCAGACGCTTAACCACTGTGCCACCCAGGCGCCCCAATTATTTATTTTTAAAAATAAAGTAATAAGTTCCTGTAGGAAAACTCAATACAGAAAGGTATAAAATGGGCAGTGAATTTCTCCCTCCCATCTTTTAGCCTTCCATGAAAAGATAATAAGGTTTCTTGCATATACTTCCACAAGAAGGTAATATATATGCCATGCTTTATGCAAGTGCTAAAACGTAAGTGTATATTTACATATCCACATTTTAAAACACAAATGAGAATTTACATAGCCCTGTGTTGTGAAAAGTACACGTAAAACCACTAATCTATCCATTCCCGTGTTAGAATTTTTCTCTTTGCCTACGACTGACAGCATAGCCAAGTGTATTTGGCTTCAAAGTGGTCAGACTCTGAGAAGAGAGGATCAGTTTTGCCCTGGATTCGAAACATAGAAGTTGGACAAGAGGCTTGAGCTGTTTGTAATGAATTAATAGAGAAACTATCATTGAGGGTGGATTCTCTCATCCTGGGGTGCTATATAGCCCCAGGATTGTAGCCTCATTTGTGTTCTATTAAGATAATTTCAGTATTTTCTATAAATAAGTTGGAGGGAAATGGTGAACCAATGATTTGCCTGCTAGCAATCCCGGTAGGGAGTGAATGTTTGCATTTACCAACAGAGGGTGCCAGTTGCAAAGCTAAGAAGTTCCCAGTCTGACTCCAGAACTCTTGACCACAAGTGCTGTGTAGCCAGTCCCCCCTGGGGACCCACAGGACAGGAGTATGCGGTCAACCTGTGACCTTATTGCCTTTTCCATTTTGACTTCGGAGTAAGCGCTCCTAACCGAGCTTGGAGCAGTCAAAACACCCATATCCCTCTTAACAAATGCTTCGTTCCACACTTGGCCTTGAATTAAGAATACGAATGGCTTTAAAAGGAAATAGTTTTTTCACATTTAACTAATCCAAGAGCAGTGTATAGTCATGGCCAAATAACCTTGATAGGGTTTCTATCTGTGATCTTTAGGAAACTACAAAGCTTGCTAGAGCACCTAACATTACAAACACCTCATTTTTACAAAGACGATTTGGTGACCACTTGTGAATTGTTTCAAATGCCAGCAATATGAATGAACACCATAAGGCCATTCATTAGCTCACCCTATTTGTTAGGTAAAGGGAGAATGATCCTCTTCTTTTTCTCTCCCCACACCAAATAGCAGGGTATGGCTGTGTCTGACAAGTTGAAAGCATTTGCTCACAAAATATCATTTAATCTTAAACTTTGTCAGCTCCTCTCTTCCTCAGAGTTTATAAAGTTAATGAGCATTTGTTATACTCGCAAGGTTTTAATTACAGAAACAGAATCGGTGTAATCCTAGAGAGCAGCTCACAGGGATGGAATTTCTCTTTTCAGTTGTTACTATCAACCAAAGCGAGGGAACTCCCTGGCATTACTAATGCATGTAGAATCAAATTGGAGGCCATTAGCTTTATTTCAGTAATGCCACCCAGCAAATTTATTGGGCAGTATATTACATACTGTAAGCTCACAGCTGTATCATTATTTCTGTGGCTAGTGAAAGAAGTCTTCAGACATCAAAGCCGGGCTTTAATAAATTTTGAAGGTGGACGAAGGGTACCCCTTCAGTTTAATAAATGTGCTATGTTGACATGAATAAACATGCTCTTCCTGCCACTATCCAGTACAGAGATCAGTAAGCCTCACCAGTTTCTAGAAAAAGAGTTCTGAGAAACAAGTTAGGGATACTAATTTTTTTTAAATTGAAGTATAATTGACAAACATAGGGATACTGATCTGCCTCATTTATTTTTCTTGTAGAACATAGATGGTTCTCAAATTTTTCTTAAGAAAATAACTATCAAAATACCATTCATGTTATTATATAAATTTATGAAAAAAGTAATGCATATTATATTGAGTTGATTTATGCAACCCTGATTCCAAACATGAAAAAAAATTATTCGAGGACAAGAACAGAAGCTTTTTACGGCAGCTGAACTGTTGGGGGGGGGCGCTTTGGGTTAGGAGGAGTTTCAGCCCCAGCACCAAGTAGGAAGTCACAAGGCCCACAAAGTGACAAGTCACAAGGTGGCTTTTCTGACCATCACCATACTCCCAGCAGTTCATCAAGGAGACATACTAACAATTTATTCCAACTACAGAGTTGTTACCTAGTGAATCAGTACGGATTTGCTTCACGTTTTCTGGATATTAGTTTTGTTAAAAAACTTGTTTTTGGTAAAAATAACACTGGTATTATCTAAGTACTTGAATGTGACACAATGATTATTTAGGTGATAATTGCAAGGAAGGATTTATTATTAAAATAATCACTTTTTTCTTAGTATGAGATGAATACATGTTCATGGTAGAAATTGAGAAAATATAAACTTTAAAAGATGAAATCTAAACATTACACATAATTGGATCAGTCAAAAATCATGTCGATGTCTATAGGAGGGCTTCTTTTTCCTTTTAGTGTTACAATACAAAGTTAGCCAAAGCTCAGCTATTACTAGAACTTTAAGTCTATTGAATGGCTGAGTGCAGCATTTCTGGATTTTCCTCATTGGACTCTATGGGGGATAATAGGTTTTAGATACTGTTCCAATAATACTTGCTATGTTGGTAAATATTGATTAGTGCTATAGGGAGAGAAGCTATGCCCAAGTGTATTAGCACTTAGCTGACCACAATTTATGATAAATAATTTTTTGATATCTTAGGGAAAAACACTGAGACTTAATATTTTATGTGGAATTACTTTTAATACTAACTGCTAACCAAATGTTAGAGAAACACTGTAAGCTCTTTAGTGGGCAGGGAAGATGCCCTACTGAATCTAGAATAACTTTGGCACTCAGTAAATATTTGTTGATGACAAATGGTCTTTATTCTTATATAATCTCGGTAATTTCCTCAGAACTCAATATAATTGGCTGTAGAGGAAAATATGGCCAAAATTCTTATAGAATTATTTTGTACTGTTGGTTCAATATTTACAATTTTGATTGAATATGTTATTAGAAATAAAGTGTGAAAGTTTTTTGTGGTGTATTTTCTATCCGAATTTTTATTACAGAAACATACAGAATTACCTTTGAGTCATCGTATCCTTCAGTAAGAAAAGTATTCTTTAAATTACACCCTCTGTGAAAGGTAAGGAAGCTGACGATAGCGGGGAAAGATGGGTGACTCCTTTTAGACATCTGATGATCATTTAGTGGTAACACATTTTGAAGAGATTGCTATTTCTTTGTTTGAAAGACTAACATGAAATAAATGTTCTTTTTCACAAAATCTAGTGATTCTCCTTCAGTGTGGAAAGAAGCCTCAAAATCCCAACTCAGCCACTAACAAGTTGATTAACTTGGGTACCAGCATTTTAGTTCCAGCTCTTTCATTCTGGGGTTTGAGTTTGAAGCCATGACTTATGTATAACTATGCCCCTTAGAACCAGCCTGGGCTCACTGTCTTAATTTCCCAGCCACAGTGATTGGTTTAAGAATGGGCCCCTAACCTGAGCTGGACCATGAGCTGGACCAATCAGAGGCTTCTTTGGGAAGCTCCTGCCAGAGATACCAGAAAGTGATGTCTTAGTGCTGGGGTTAGGAGCTTAGGGTCTATATGTCTGGGCCTGCAGCTACTTCCCCTACAAGACAGGTGGAGCCAGGAAGTTTCTGGAATGCACATGCATAAATAAAGCCAGCGGTATGGTGCTACACAAGCCTATGAATTCCTCCTTCCTTCCACTTAGGCTAATTTGAGTTGGATTTCTGTCACTTAAAAATAAGAGTCTTAATATTAAAAGTAGGAAGAGGTGTTTCACAAATGAGCTGGAGAAAATATTAAATATAACAGCAGAAATTAATTATAATGAAAAGATATACCAGAAAGGATCAACGGAGCCCCCAAAATGATTCTGTACAAATATTAGTAAAATTGATAAGCTTCTGGGCAAGACTGATTTAAAAAAAACCAAAAAACAGAAGTCCAAATAAACCATGTTAGATGAAAAGGCACAGATTCAAGAGATTGAAAAAATGCCTAAGAATGTGAAAATTTAGATGAACTGTGCAAATTTCACAACACTGTAAATGACCAAAACTGACTGAAAGAAAAACTAGAAAATCTGAATGTTCCTGCTACCATAAAGAAATCAAATCAGGAGTTTACAATTTTTCCCCAAAGAAAACTACCAAGCCCAAACTGTTTAATAGGTAAATTCTATCAAACATTCAAGGATAGATGTTCACAACCATAAACTCTTTGACAGAAGGGAAAAGCCAATCTCACAGATGAACATAAATGTAAAGATCCTAAACAAAAGTTATCACTCTAAATTTGAGGGTATAAAACACATACATGACAGATATATATGGGTGAGTATATATAAACAGATATATTGACCAAGTTGAATCTATTCCAGAAGTTGGTTGTACATTATAAAAAATTAATCAGTTGTATTTAACCATATTAGCAAGGTGAATGAGAGCAATCATATGATGATGTCATAGATACAGAAAAAATTCCATAGATTTCAACAACCATTTTGAACTCCAGTGTCACCTGAGGCCTTCCCTTCCTGCTGACCTTTTTAAACTTGTAATCCCCAATATTCTCCAACTCCCCTTGCTTTGCTTTTCCCTACAGCTCTTCACAATTTTTTTTTAAAGATTTTTTGTTTATTTATTTGACAGAGATAGAGACAGCCAGCGAGAGAGGGAACACAAGCAGGGGGAGTGGGAAAGGAAGAAGCAGGCTCCTAGCGGAGGAGCCCGATGTGGGGCTCGAACCCAGAACGCCGGGATCACGCCCTGAGCCGAAGGCAGACGCTTAACGACTGAGCCACCCAGGCGCCCCCAGCTCTTCATAATCTAACATAATTTTAGTTTTTTAACTTTTTAAAAATTGTAAAACATACATAACAAAATTTACCATTTTAACTATTCTTAGGTACATAATCCAGTGAATTAAATATATTGTGTTTTGTAACTATCGCCATATTTCCAAAACTCTTTCATCACTGGCAGCAGGAAGTCTGTACCCGTGAAGCAATAACCCCCCACTGCCCTCCACCCAACCCCTGGTAACCTCTACTCATTCTGTCACTATGAATTTGCCAAATATATAATTTAACGGTTTTCTTATTGTCTCTTCACTAGAAGTTAAGTTCACTGAGGGCAAGAATTTGGGGCTCTTTATTTCAAAATTGACAGCACTCATGACAATATCTGGCTTATTAAATACTCATGGAAGGAAGGAGGAAGGGAAGGAAGAAGGGCAGAAAGGACTTTTAGCAAAGGAGGGCAAGAAGGAAACCTTTTCGATCTAGTAAAACGAGGATAATAAAATCCTACAGCATCATTTCAACAGTGAAATGTTAAAGACATTCCTTTAAAAACAAAACACAATGCAAGTGATTCCACTTTTGTTTTACTACAGAACCCTGGAAAGGAAAACAATATTTTGCTTAATGACTCAAACATATACAAGAAGAAATGATAAACGCAAAATTCAGGATATTGGTTTCCTGAGATGCATGGGAAGTGGACAGGATTGGAGCATTACCTCAGGTCTTCTACTGCAATAGCAATGTTCTTTTTCTCAAACTGTGTGGTGAAAGCATGTGTGGTCAATATTCCTTTGTATCTACTCAGTATTAAAAGATGTTTAAAAAAATTTGAACCATAAAGAGTGAAAAAAGCTAAATACATTCAGTATATTATTAATATAAAATTCAAAATCAGGCAAAAAAAAATAAATGATCATTTGTATGCCTAACTTCTATGTGGCCAAACTTACAGCAAAAGAAGAATGACTAACATAAAATTTAGGACTGCGGCTCTCTTTGGGGAAACCAACAATAGGACCGAGAATGTTTACATAGGGCTCAGAAAGTATTGGCGGTGTTCCTCTCTTCAGCTGGATTTGGTATTTATTACCTAAACCATGCATAAAAATTATACAGCCTCTTTGATACATGTAAGATAGCAATAAACTGGTTTTGATGGGTAACTTAAATTCAGGTGTCATCCTAGACAAATTTCATCACCTGTCAACATTTTCCCAGCACATTTCGGGGTGGGGGTGGAGTTGGTCCCTTGCTGATTTACTTGTCTTCCTATTTTTAGGAGGTGCCAGTGAACTAGGAGCAACCATTTTTAATTGAAAGGCTGCCTTTCAATTCAATACCCTACCACAGACTACGTTGCTACAGTCGTTAAAACATTACAAAGATTTTCTTTTCTAGGGCCTTTTTATGTACAGAGTGTACCCATACATACTCCCTCGCCCCAGGGCACACAGTCTCCCTGATTATTAACATTTTCATTAACGTGGTACATTTGCTACAACTGATGAACCAATACTGACACATATTATTAACTGAAATCTCTAGTTTACAGTGGGGTTTACTCTTTGCGTTGTACATTCTGTGGTTAGTGACAAATGCGTAATGCCATGCATCCGCCATGCCAGGATCCTACGGAAGAGTTTCACTGCCCTACAAACTTCCTGGGCTTCCCTCCCTCCCCTACCTCCTCCACCACTCCCCAAACCCGTGATGACCACTCATCTTTGACTATTTCCGCAGTTGTGCCTTTTCCAGAGTGTCATAGAGTTGGGATCCCTGTGTAGCCTCTTCAGACTGACTTCTTTCACTCGGAAGCATGCATTCAAGGTTCATGTCTTTTTATGGCCTGACAGCTCATTTCTTCCTATTGCCAAATAATGGAAAAGCTCCTATGATTATCCCCATCATCACAGCTATGTGCCAGGCGTTATTCGAAGGGCTTCCTACACATTAATTTGATCCTTACAACTTTGTAAGGTAGGGACTGCTAATATCCCTATTTTACAGATGAAACAGAGACGTTTTACAGAAGAAACAGAACAGAAAGCTTAAATAACTTGCCCGAAGTTATAGAGCTTAGAAATGGTGGGACAAGATTTGAACTCAGGTCTTCTGGCTCTAGAGTCCATGCCTGTAAGCACTTTACTGCTTCAGGTTTCCAGTGCCTAATTCTATCAATTCACACTCCTATACTCCCCAACTTTGCCTACTTAAAGAGTTGTCATACCTGTTAATACGTTTAGTTACCTAAACAGCAGAAACTTTTCTACCCAGCACCTTATTCCATACCATCAGTAATTGCCAAGTCGTGCTGGAATTTTCATATACATTATTTCATTTCATCCTTTTGACATCCCTTTGAGGGGGGACAATTATTATCTCTCAGGAAACTGAGGCTTAAGGAGCTTAAATGACTAGCTGAAGATCATAGTGCTAATAAGTGGTGGATGGGGGCCCTGAACCCTATGGAATTCTCCAAAGTCTGTACTCTAAAAACTGTTGTCTTGACACCCTTTAATACCATCTTTTGGTTGACTGAGCTTTCCAAATTAACATGACATTTCTACAATAAGCTGGAACATCTATGAAATGACTTAGAAGCGGGTCACCAAATTATCTTTATAAAAGTGGGATGCTTGTAATGTTCGATGCTCTCTGTAACAAGCTCTTGTATACCCAAGAATGGTATGCGTATGTATAAAGAATGTTATGGCAGGTGCCTGGGCTACTCAGTCGGTTAAGCCTTCGGCTCAGGTCATGATCCCAGGGTCCTGGGATCGAGTCCCACATCGGACTCCCTGCTCTGTGGGGCGCCTGCTTCTCCCTTTCCCTCTGCCCCTCCGCCCCCGCTCGTGCTTGTGCACTCTCAAGTAAATAAAAAAAATTAAAAAAAAATGTTATGGCAGCACCGTTGTAAGAAGATACCCTTGAAAACACCGAACTGTCTGGAGCAGTGGTTAAGTCACCTGATGCCTATTCTCACAGAAGGATACCCTGCAACAGTTTTAAAAATGAGGCAGGCCTGTATGTATGTATATGGAAGAGCTTCAAGACGGAAGACAGCAACCTGGAAAGTAATATATACAGTTCCGTTACATAAACAAGCCAAAACCAAGCTGGATGATCAAGTATGTAAAGAACAGAACACCGCTGGTTATACTCAAAACTCTTAGCAGCGGTTCTCTTTGGGGAGGTAAGTGGAATGGAGAGTGAGGGAAGGGTACTTCTACTTTTTAATCTACATACTTCTGTGTTGGAATTTATCCTACAGCAAGGAGGTATTCATGTAGCAGTCTCCGCAATTAAAAGATGTGAAAGGATCAAACACAACATGATTATACAGAGCCTGATTACAACAGTGTAGAAATGTACAAAGTCAAGTTCTGAGAAAAACTAGGTGGGGTTTTAACTTCATGGTCCCCCCCCATTAGGTAATGTGCTTTCATGTATAAATTAAACTGTTAAAAAATAAGTGAACAGAATCACACCAAGGAAAATCTGCGTGTCTATTTTATTTCCATTATAAAAATATCATCTATTAAAATTGTGGTCCACTTTCCTCTCCTTTACCTCTACCATTCAAATTTCAGTACTCTAGTTTTACTTAAGTAACAGCAGAATCATATAGTTGACGTGAGAACTAGGTATTTCACATCATTAAATTAATAGGATTTAACTGAATTACGTGTGCCCTTAATTATTTATCAGGAATAGTAACTCCTCTCTCCTACGATTTATTTCCCTTTACTTTCATTTATTTGCATAAGTATGTAACGAGCATCTCTCTCCCCACATCCAGGAACGAGAGTGTGCGTGGGATTTACACCAGTAACTGGAGTTGTCATCTGATCTTAGAATCATGCTTCATTCCCTTTATTATATGGTATTTCCACAATGACCTCAAATGTGTAAGTCAATCATAACACTTTCCAACGTCAACTGTAAAAATTAAAATGTTAATTTGAAAACATGGTTAAAAATTCCAGACTAAGTAACGCTGGACCCACTTATAGCGAGGCTGTTGTGAGAGGTCCTTGGACAGCCACTGCCTCAATCTCCACACGGCCTCCCTGCAAGGAAAATAACCAAGCAACGGTTAGGTAATTGTTCATGAATGGAGAGAGTAATAACCGACTAAAACAATAAGCATACCACACATAGAAGATAAATTTTCTTTAGTGGACAATTACAGGGACGTCAGTAGGCTTGCTTTTTTGTAGGCAGGAATGTTGTGCTGCTAGGAGCTTCTCATCAGATTCAAATACCACAATAACAACGGTGAGAAAATAAGTGGGCCGTTGGTTTTGAGATTATTTTTCTAATGGAAGTCTGGATATTTCATTATGCAAATGAATTTCTTATTGCAGAGCTCACTACCCTGGCTCAGTGTAGTCTCTAAGTATACACAATACATATACAATACAGCTGTTATTTTTCTTTTTCTTACAATTTAAGTCCCTCTGATTTTGTTGTGTTCATGTTCATGTGTGGCCTTGATTTCTAATTTTCTTTATTTTTTAAGACAAATTAAAACAACTTCTGAAGTTTCTTAATTTTCTCCCCCCATTCATATAATACTGGGTATTTCCTTTTAGTCTTTAAGGTCCTGGAAGTGGAGATTATTTCTTCTTTTTTCTTTAAAAAATTTCCTGCCAAAGTGCTTAGTTTGTTATACTCAGAAAACAACATAGAAATATATAATCGTGTATATTAGTCATTTTGAAATGTACTTACTTTGGGCAAAGCAGCAACCTGGTAAGCAGCTCTTGCAGGAAAATTACTCTTGAAAACTAAATTTAGAAGAATTTCATTTTAGTTTTCAGACACTATTATGATGCACAGTCAAGACTCTGGTAAGTGCTTCACAGATCTGTCTGTTCTTAGATATAAGCAACACCAAAAAAAAGAAGCTCACATTCATATTTGTTAGGTAAACTATTTTGCCATAGGATTCCTATGATATTGAATACTTTTTAACATGTCTTACCTTCCTGGAAAAAAATGAAAATACATGCTTTGAGACTTTGATCTTGTTTGATATGAATGGGGTTTTATGTTTAAAGCAATACTTATTGTGGTATGAACTCATTTAAGCATTCCAACAACCCTATAAAGCTTTATCCCCATTTTGCATGTGAGGAAACCAAGGCATAAAAAATGTTAATTAACCAGCTAATGATTCTGAGAGCCTGAACAGAGATGGTGGTGAGGACATATCACAGCAGTAAAAAATACAATCTCTGTGTTAAAAAAAATTATGAGGAGGGCTTAAAAAACCAGAGACGAGTGTAACAATATTAAACTTTAGGCAAATGAATTCGTAGGATTGTAATATATTATCCTAGGGAGTGCCATAGAAATGTCTTGGATCTTTTTCATGGGGGCATGCTTATGTTCTCAATCAGACTATTCTTTTAGGACAGGACCTATAGCCATTTCTTTATCAGCTCCTATCATTCTTAATTCATAATGGACACTCAATAAGGTTAATAGATTCATTTCTTGTTAAAATGGAAGACAGTAATAAAGCCAAATTACTTACACTGTTTGTAGACTTCATTGACAGTGTTGAAATCATTCATGTCAGCCAGCAGAACAGTTGCTTTGACCACTAGAGGGCACAAACATTGTTATTAGCTTTAGCTGTTTGGTCTCACCCAAAATGTTACTTAGAAAAACATATGGTTCTGACTGTCTTGATTAAAATGGGACTGAAGTTAAAACAACTTTCAAAAGCAATGAAGATATGGCATGATGTATTACTGGATGCTCTATATTCTTCAAAAAGACCAGAGAAATATCAAACAGAAATATGAAGGACTATCAGGTTGCTCACCATTAGTGAAGTCACAGCCAGCAGCTTTCAGAATTTCACCCATGTTTTTAAGAGCCTATGAAGCAAGGCAAGAAAGGCCTAAGGCACTGATGTTATAGTAAAGTTTTAATTCAATTCAATTAATCAATTTTTGCTAATACCCCCTTTTCTACATTGCAGAAAAATTTTCCCTTTCTAGAAAGGAAATTCTACTCTTTCACGGCCATCTCTATAGAAGGGAATTGCTTCTTGGCTTTCTTGGTTTAATGGAAATGGATATTTTTGAAATGTAGTGAGACTGTCTCCTTTTGTGAGTACAAAGACTAGACTGAAGTCTCTTCTTCAGTGCTAGAATGTGCGAAGTTCTCAGCCGATGTCCACTCAGCTGAAACAGAGAAAGCTCCTGGAGTTCCTAACTCTCTCTCACTTGGAGGGTAAGTATGAGCAACGGAGAATGAAAACAGATTTTCTTTTAAATCAATAACTGACTTTAAAGAATAGGTCCCCCTCATTTCTAACTTTGGATAATACAAACGACTCAGTGAATGTATAAAATTATAATTTAATTCTATTTATTGGATTAGAATTGTACTCCTCATTCTTATTTGAAAAAACACACTACACATAATCTTTGATAGTTCTTACTAACGAATGTTGACTTTACTTTTGTGGTGTTTTTTTTTTGTGGGTCAGTGGCCCTGATAAGAAATTTCCCAATCCAGGGGTAGCTCAGTTGGTTAAGTGTCTGCCTTTGGCTCAGGTCATGATCACAGGGTCCTGGGATCGAGTCCTCCTTTGGGCTCCTTGCTCAGCAGGAAGCCTGCTTCTCCCTCTGCCTGCGCTGTCTCGCACTCTCTCTCTGACAAATAAATAAAATCTTAAAAAAAAAAAAAAAAAAGAAAGAAATTTCCCAATCCATGTAGAAGTGACAAGATGCTATCTGATTTCAATAATTTAATTGAGAGTTAAGTAACTTTTTTGAGATAACAGACACATAGTATTGTATCAGTTTTAGGAATATAACGTGATGATTCGATAATATGTATATACTGTAAAATGATTACCACAATTTAGTGAATATCCAATAATTCAGGTTTGAAGTCACCTTGGAAGGTAGACTTTTTTTTTGGCTTGTTAAATGATTCCTCAAATTTCGAACTTTCTACTGACATACAACTGTCTTAAATCAATCAGTAAGTAACTCTAAAAGCATTTATCTGATAATCTCTATAAAAAAATCAGCCAAGTGGATTCTTAATACCTTTCAGTATTAAAATGCAGAAAAGAAGGGAACTTCAGATGTGAAAAATTACTTACTTGTTTGGCTTCTTCTGCCACCCCTCCTGGCACAAGCTGTCCACTTACAGGGTCCATGCCTAGCTGTCCTGAAATGTAAATGGTCCTGTCGACTAATACGGCTTGACTGCAATAAACAGAAATTCAGTGTATATATAAGATACAAAATTCAATGCTAAAAGATTTCTTTGCTAAGACGCAAAAAGCACAAAATATAAAATAAAAATTAATAATTGGACTTCATTCAAATTAAAAAACTTGCTTTTTGAAAGAGATCCTTAAGAAAATGAAAATATAGGTCACAGGTTGGGAGAGAATATTTGCAAAACATATATCTAACAAAGAACTTGTACCCAGAATATATAAAGAACTCTTATAACTCAATAAGAGGTAGATAACCCAATAAAAAATGGGCAAGTGATTTGAACAGGTATTTCACAAAAGAAGACATATGAAGAGTAGGGAGTACATGAAAGATGCCCAACATTACTCATTAGAAAAAAAAAAAGCAAAACCATAATACATACCACTACACACAATAAGATGTCACTGATAATAGTAAATATTGGTGAAATTAGGAAGCAACCAGAACCCTATACATTGTTGGTGGGAATGCAAAAACAGTACCCGCTTTGGAAAACAGTTTAGCAAGTTTCTTAACAACTTGCCATATACTTAACATGCAACCCAGCAATTTCTTTCCTAGGCAACCACCCAAAAAATGAAAATTTATGTCCAAAGACCTTACATGAATGTTCAGAACAGTATTATCCAGGAGAGCAAAATGAAAAACAAAAAATAAAGAAACATTCACTGACACATCCAACTAAAGACCACATATTATTTGATTTCACTTATATGAAATTCTAGAAAAGACAGAATAGCAACAAAGTAGATTAGTGGCTTCCTGGGTCACTGGGGATTGACCACAAACAGGTATGAGGGAATTTTTTGGGGAGTGATGGAAATGTGCTAAAATATGACAGTGGTGGCAGGAACGTGGCTCTAGACATTTACAAAAACTCAGGGAATTCTACCCTTAAAAATGAGTGAATTTTAATGTAACTTACACCTCAACTGAGCTGTAAAATAACAACAAAAATGCAATGCCAAGACCACTTGAAGAAAAGGAGTAATTATTCTCAGACAAGATTTCATCTGGGAGGTTACACTCCATTTCTGCAAAATGCTTGTTCTTTGGAAATGACTTGTATTGTATTGAGGATACTAAATTTCAGAATTAGGATAAAATCACAAGAAACAAGAATAAGCCACATTGAGACCTGAAAAAGAGCCAAACAAATCAACTTATTTTTTATTATTATTATTTTTTTTTACTTTTTGGAAAAAGAAAACCCCTCTGTCTCTTTTTAATTGTGGTAAAATATATTTACCATTTTAATCATTTTTAGATACACAATTCAGTGGAAGTAAGTGCCACCATTTTAAACATGTTGATAAAGAAACCTTAGTATCAGTTTAAATTCAGAAGTAAAACTTGTTTTACCATTTCCATGCTTATTTAGAAATAGCATCTTCTCATTTATAATTTTACATTTCTAATATCACATTTTCATTCCTAATCTTTTAGATTTTATTTATTTATTTATTTATTTTATTTTATTTATTTATTTATTTGATAGAGAGAGAGAGACAGCGAGAGAGGGAACACAAGCAGGGGGAGTGGAGAGGAAGAAGCAGGCTCCCAGCAGAGGAGCCCGATNATTTTATTTTATTTATTTATTTATTTGATAGAGAGAGAGACACAGCGAGAGAGGGAACACAAGCAGGGGGAGTGGGAGAGGAAGAAGCAGGCTCCTAGCGGAGGAGCCCGATGTGGGGCTCGAACCCAGAACGCCGGGATCACGCCCTGAGCCGAAGGCAGACGCTTAACGACTGAGCCACCCAGGCGCCCCTCATTCCTAATCTTCTAGTTCCCTATAGTGTTTTCCAATATGCTCCAAGCTTTCCTATTTTTATTTCATGATATTTCCCGATTTTACTGACCACATCTTTTTTTCTTTATAATTTAAACTATGGCATTTATAAATTGTTATTTTTTTTTCAGGTAAGCTCTGCACCCAATATGGCGCTTGAACTCACAACCCTGAGATCAAGAGTCGCATGCCAAGTGCCCCCATAATTTTTTCTTCATAATTTTTTAAGAGAACGTTCACATGGTTAAAAAACCTAGAAATTATTCAAAGAATTTCAGTGAAAAGTCTCCTCCGCTCTCTGCTTCTCCTCCTCCTGCTGTTTCCAGTCCCTACAGATAACCAATGCTCTTCTCTACATATTCTTCCAAGTCTCTTCATGCATATATGAATAAAAATGAAAATATATCTTCTCCCGTTTATATACCATGTGGTATATTAAACGCTCTTCACCGTACAACATGTGTACGCAACTCTTCTACATCTGGCTTTCTCGGTCAAGTCTATCATGATCTTCCCGTAACTGTATGCAGGAGTCCTCCTTATTCTTTCAGCAGTTGTGTAGTATTTCACCGTATGGACACACTTTAACTAGTTACCTTTGGTTCCAGCATTTTGCTACTGTAAAAAAACTACACCAAAAACCATCACACAACACATTTTCCCTGGGCAAGTAACTAAGCCTTTTTTTCACCTGAACCTCAGAGGAGCTTTTCCCAAACCAGGTACAGGATCCTGCCTCACATCTCAGCTCGGTCTGTTCTTACCCTATCTCGGGTGTAGGCCAGACTGTAAACTCCCTGAACACAGGAGCTGTGTCTTACTCTTTCCAGCTGCACAGGGGCCAAGGCGACTCCTTGCACATAGTGGCTACACAATACCTTCTTGTTGGCTTTGCTCTCTAACGACTTACTAGCTTCAATGACTTTGGCTGTCGGTAAAGAATCTTTTTAGCAGGACCTATACTGGCTTATTGTGTGGGCTTTGAAGAATGGAAGAGGCTAGATTTAAACTTGGTAATAGTACTTAGAAAGTCTAGAAATTCTTCTCAACTATCTGGCTTTCACCCCAGCCCAGATAACTACTGAGTTTGTTAATGTGTAAGCTTTCCTCAGGCTGAAAAGTATCATCAGCTAACAAGGTTTCGTATTAACTGTCCTGTGTAGAACTAGGCTACCCTAGGCCCTTTGCAAAATAACTTTGGCTCTCCCCATATATGAAACATAGTTTCAGCCCATATGCACTACCATTGGTCAAAAAATTTGTGACAGTAAAAAGGAATTTATTTTCAGAAAATTAACAGATGTCTAAGACTATCTGACCTTTGTGAGTTATCTCTTACAGATTAGTAAAGAGATTGTTTACAAATGTAATTAGTTGACCCTTCGTGATCGTAGCATCCTACTATCCACAGACAAGTCATTAAACTCCAGAAATTTTAAAAGTACTATTCTATTTCCAGGTCAAAGGGTAATAACACTTTCAAAAGCATCTTAGTAATAATTCTCATATTGTAATCTATGCCACATGGACTATCACTTCCAAATTTCATGACTATTTGGGTGGTGTGCTAGCAAAATGGAAAGCAATGCAATGTGATGTTGAAATCTCTCAAGGTTCTGTCCTGAGGTATTCCTGAAATGTGCCGGGCTGATTAGCTAATTGGTGACAACACCCCATCCATCACAATGCCAGGGACTGAAAGTTCAACCCATTTGAATTCTTCCTGGAGAAGACCCAGAAGTTCCAGAAGTTTCAAAAACTGTGCTCACTACAAACTCCATGCACAAAAATTGGTTTTCAAATATGTCCAATTAACTTTATTAGGATATGATTAGTTAGAGTGTGGTTTTCTTCAAGATTAAATATTGAAAATTAGCACCCTTTTTAGTGGCCTCGTATGATCTTTGGATACAAAAAAGCACAAGAGGACGATGTCCTGGAAAGTCTCCACACAGTGAGGCTGGTTGATGTTTTGTCTTTTATCATACTGGTATATTGATTTGATTCCCTTCTTTTTTTCTTGCAGCTTTATAAAGGTAGTTGACTCTGAGTCAACCAGGAATATTACTGTCATGCTTGCTTTCTTGAACAAAGTACACACTTGAGGAAGGTGTATGCTCCAGGCTCTAAAATCACTTTGTGTTTGTTTGTGGTAAGGGTTGCTTTTGCTCTGAAGTAACACCACTGGGGGCTTGAGGAAGAGGGATCAGGGCAGAGGAGGAAAAAGAGGACTGATTTTTACTTTTATTGTAAAACCCCCTTTACTATTCTTAATGTCTTCTCCAAATAATTATCAGAGTACTTTTAAAAGAAATCTGATCACGTCACTTCCTCTTCCAAGACATTTGAAGGCTCCTCAGTGCATACAAAATACAAACTTTATTTTAGAGTTGGGAATGATCACAATCCAGACTTTGCTAAAAGCTAATTTTTAGCAAGTGGCAAAACAATTCAAAGTCCAACTCTGAACCAGTGTTTCCCAAAATGTAGGTCACATGCAAATTGAATCACAAGGAAAGGATTCTTTTCAATTCTCTTTGAGTTCTTCCATGGCAGGAGATAGCAAACTAAATGATGAAGATTGAGCTCTAGAGCTCTGCCTGAGTTTAAATTCTGTCACATCCCATCTTGGTGGTTGACCTTGGGCAACTTATTTAACCACGTGTATATCAGTTTCTTCATCTGGAAAATAAGTACTGTCATAATAACTGTCCATATAAAGCACTAAAGCACCTAGAATAGTGCCTTGTGCTGAGTGAGCATCAATAAATGTTAGCAATTATGACATTAAACCTCTGATTACATGAAGGACAAAAGGTACCAATTTTAGAAAACAAAGAAATCTATCACTTTTAACAAAGATAGCTGGCCTTGGGTTCTGAGCCAACTGTAGCCGCTTCCTAGAATTTAATTATACTTTTTATTTAATTGATTTTATTTTTTTACTGTTACCTTCCACTGGATTGTCTTCTATTTAGAGTACTGCTGTAAAATTTCCTTTTTAAATCTGTTAAAGTGAGCCTGCTTAAGTAAAACTGTTAAGGAGATTATGATATAGGTGGTACACAGATTTGGCAAATGGAAAAAAAAAAAAAAGAGTAAAAGTCGTAGTTGGATTACTAAAACTTCCTCCAAAATATCTTTATGCCATGTTCTTTCATGACCATGCTCTGACGTCCTGCTTAATTCCTTAACAAAGTAATTTAAAAATCACTTTACAAGAGTACTATACAGATGGCAAACACAACCTTCAAAACCCAGCTCAAGGACTACCTCTTGCAGGAGCCCTCCTAGATCTTTTTCTTCCTCTGCCCCAAGTTACATCAATTTCTTTCTTCTCTTTTGCCATCCCTCACCCCCCTGGCCCCTTACTCCCACTTCATTTTGTTTCTAACCCTGCTAGTAATTATTGTTCTGCACCTCTAAGTGTTATTTCTCATGGCAATGTGGTACAGAGGAGGGAGCTAGGGCTGGTTCAAATCAAGCTCTGCCACTTATGGACTGTCTGACCTTGGACAAGTTCACTTCCAGCTTGAGTTTTCTTTTTGTAAAATGAGGCTGGGACTTAGAGAAAAAGGTTAGTTTTCAGGGTGCATGCACAAAATGAAAATGTTTCTTTTTCTTTCCCCCACATGCCTGAATGTCTTTCACGATGCTTTAATTCTTACACATTTTTTGTAGCCTCTGCAGTGCTCGGCCTATAGTAGGTACTCAATATATGTCTATGGTAGTTGAAGTGCTTTAGTCGTAGAAGTTTTCCATCTGCGGTTCTTTTAATAGTGAACAGATATTACATTTTAAAAAGGAAAAATGAGAAGAGGTTTACATGGTATACTTTGGGGAAGAATTTAAAATAACAAAAATTATATTAAGGGAAAAAAGTCTCCAAGAATGCATACGGTAAGAGCTAATAGTTTTAAAGCTGAGATGTTTTAAGGGGGGGGGAAAAGGATTTTTAAAAAAGAAATTAACCTTTTTATATTTGCAGCACTTCTGACAGGTGGAAATGCATATACACAGGGTAGACTTTCTGGCCAGTACACATATATTTAGCCGGAGCATGTCGAGGCAACCTAAGCAACTGATTTTTGTTGTGATTTGTATTTGACTTTATTAGTGGGAAATGAACACGGGCAATGAATTCATAAACACCCCAGTGCATTTCTATACGGCGGTAAAAATCAGTGCCTTGGGTAAATGAGCATCTATTTGCTAAGCACTTCTGTGAAAAGAATTCAGCTCCCTCCAGATAGACACCCACATCTGTTCACGGAATTTACTCCTTTGAATTAAGAGAGGGTTAGACCAAACAGCATGCTACAGTGGAAGAAGTCAGTCACAAAGGACCACATATTGTAGGATTCCATGTACACAAGAAGTCCAGAACAGGGAAATCCACAGAACTTAAAATAGATTAGTAGTTGCCAGGGGTTAGGGAAAAAGAATGGGGAGTGACTACTAATGGGTATGTGGTTTCCTTTGGAGGCGATTAAAATATTCTGAGATTATATGGCTGCCCTATTTTGTGAGTGTAATAAAAAAAATCACTGAGTTGTACATTTTAAAGGGGTGAATTTTAAGGGTATGTGCATTATATCTCGATAAAATCGTTACCAAAAAAAAAAAAAAAATACAAAACCTGACCGCTTTTGGCCGGCGAAGCGCTCTGGCCCTCCAGGTCCGGGGCAGAGTCCCTGCGAGCACAGGCTCCCGCTCTATGGGTGCCCGGGGGCTTTGTCCCTTTCCCGGGTTGTCTCCCGGATTCAGCGAGTTCCAGCAGGTTGGACCGGATGAAGCCCGAGGCCTGCCCCAGCTCTGACCCGGAGTCAGAGCTCCAGCTTCGGAGTCAGAGCTCCAGCTCCGGACCCCCGACCCCACATGCCAAGAGTCCGTCCGCGCTCCCACACGCCTCCTTACCTGTAGGGACCAATGGCCCCTGGGGCTTTCGCAGTGCTGATCACCTTTCTGATCAGAGACGCCATGGCTAACCCTTTTATCTTGTCTCCCCTCCAAAAGAGCGGACCCGAACGCTACCTCCCTTAGCGTCTCACCAGACTAACCAGCCCAGGGACCAGTCCCGGCAGTAACTCTTCTGGCGGAGCGAGTTCGCTCGGTATTCTGGGAGTTGTAGTTTCAGCCAGGTTCCCGGCCACGTGGAGGCCGCGACTGCACTGGCGCATGCGCCCTGCAGATTGCTCGCCGCACACGTCTCCACGGAGTAGACTGTCGCAGAGCCTTGTCATTCTGACCCGGGGAGCCCTGGATTCCTCCCTCAAAGCTTCTGGCAGGTAGGTCGTGAGGGGCCGGTGTGCCCCAGGGTCCGCGAGTTTTGGGGGAGTGTGCGATCGCTCCCCGCCCCGCGCACCGGCCCGGCTCTCCTCCCAGTCTTCCTTCGCTCAGACCCCGCTGCCCTCTTCTTCCCTGGCAGCCGGCGCCTGGGCCCCGCTTGCCGCCCCGCGCCTCCTTCGGCCCCTGAGCTGGAGTCCCCTGCGTTTGTCATTTCCCCGTATTGTCCTGCCGGGCGGACGCCATCCTCGGAATGGGCTGCGCCCCGGTCCTGCCAGGCACTCTGAAGGAATGAGTTGGGTCATTAAGGGGACCACGCTGAGGTCTGGGCGTGGTCCACCTTCCGTCCCTCCCATGTTGCCATTCACGAGTGCTCCTCTAGCTTTACAAGGTCTCCACGCATTCCCCTTAGATCTGAACCAAGCCCTTGGCGTCTGATTCCAAAAAGGAAGATAGGCCGGGCTCTTGGCAGATACAGTCATGCCGTGTCAGAAGGCGTGGTACTTGGCCAAATATTTCTTACTCTGTTAATAAATGCATTGTAAGCACGATTCACTCCATTTATGCGTGCAGGTTTACATTCAACAAATATATAATGAGCCCTACCTTGTGCAAGACACATTGCTAGGTGCTGGAGGGACGACAGTGAAAAAGGTAAGATTCCTGTCCTGCCCTGGTTCTAAAACAATGTAAGAAAATCCTCATCATTCCTTCTCATTTGTCCTACATACTGCGAAGGTTTGGTTTTCCTACTTCCTGCTCAAGGGCTTCAGAGCTTTTTCATTGGTTTGGGGCTTCAAGCATGGAATAAAATAGAAATTCCAGTCTGGTTTCCCTGGCCTACTCAGCTTTATATAACCCCTCCTACTGTCACATCCCACTCAAGTCATCCAGAGTCCTCACTCCTGAAATCACACAGAAGATTCCTGAGTACTCTTTCTTCACTACCCAAATTCCAACCAACTGAAATGCTATTTTTTCATTGACTTTTCCTGTGGATCCACATTTTCCCTTCTTATTCAGTTTCCTGTTGTGCTATATTGCAAAATTTAGTCTTTTAATGGGTGTACTCTTGTTGTCTAATTGTTTTGTGTTTTAAAAATAGTGAATAGAGCCAGACTGCCTGGTTTGACTCACAGCACACTTACAATCTTATTGGCCTTGGTCAGGTTATGTTACGTCTCTGTGCTTCAGTTTCTTCATTTATAAAATGGAGGTAGACTGGTACCTCCCTCATAGAGCCTTGAGAATGGAAAGAGTAAGGCATGTAGAATAGTGCTTGACACATTAAGTTCTCCATAAATGTTAGCTGTTTAGGACAACCAAACTCTTTAAGGAAAGAGGCCACAACCTTATGCTACTTTCGTATACGCACAGCCTAAAACTAATAAACAAAGGATACCAAAAGGTTGTTAAATTTGATTAAACTGGACAATTAGGAGATGCTTTTTATTACAAAATAATTCACCATATGATTCTTTAAATAAGGAGCTCTCTTGGGGCATTACAAATAATTTAACTTGTGTAAAATATTTCTTGTGAAACAAGATACCCGTATTCTTTTTTTTATATAAGATTTTATTTATTTATTTGAGAGAGAGAGAGAGCGCATGCATGTGTGTAAGTGGGGGGGGAGGTGGAGCAGAGGGAAAGGGACAAACGGACTCCACACTGAGCATGGATCCAGATGAGGGGCTTGATCCCACGGCCCTGAGATCATGACCTGAGCTGAAACCAAGAGTCGGACACTTAACCAGCTAAGCCACCCAGGTGCCCCAAGATACCTGTATTCTTAAGGCAGATTTTATAGCAAGTCTAAATCACCAACTTTTTAGATCTGGAAGAAATCAGAGATCATCTGGTTAATTCCCAGGTTGTCAAACTGGAGTCCATTATAAAGGGGTGTATCTGGTCAACCAGGCGATAGTAAGCTGTGTGAGAAAACATGATATGTCCGATTTATTTAAAGATTTTGGGGAAAACACATTTATAAAGCTTGGCACATATTTAGTGCTCGTTAAAGCTAAATGAGTAAATGTGGAAACACATAAACTGAATAATATACTGAAACTCACCCGATTTTTCAGGGAAGACTTCAGATTTCCTCTGGAAGCTATTTTTAAGTAAAATCTTCAGACGGATATAGTCTATATTCATTCTCTTCTGCTGTTAGAACTGTTTGAGGACCACTGCTAGTTCAATCCACTAATTTTTTAGTCTGGTATCAAAGTTTACCTCAGTCCCCAAGTCCCAGCCTGCTCATGGCCTGTTCTTGTATTCTGGGAGTTGTAGTAGCGGACCAGGGTTCCCAGGTCGTGCTCTGTCTTGCTGGGTTAGTTCTGATTCAAGTAGATAATAGTAGGTGAACTGAATTGTTTTGTAAAACCATTCTCGATGGTTCTTAATGCAAACTGATCTGAACCATGTCATTCACTAGCCGACGGGTTCTGCAGAACTTAGTTACTTTACTTACTTCCTAAATATTTTTTAAATTTGAAAAATGTTTTTGGGTGTACATGTAATTATCTTTCATTTGGGTGAAAGCAGAATGGAATGAGAAAGTGAAATGACATAATCTCTGTTATTTCAGTCTGGCCTCCTGTGACCTGCTCAGTTTTCTCTCTCCTCTGGTTGAGAATAATAGCTACCATAAATCAAGCCCTTAGTTTTTGCAAAGCACCGTGCTCTGAGTGTTATGTTCATTACCTTATTCTCACAGCAGCTTGTGACCATTCCCATTCATAGAGGAGGGGACTGAGGCTCAAAGAGGGAAGGTAACTTTCCTAGGATTATGTAACTAAAAAGTGTTAAGGAAGGTATTTGATCCAGATCTTTCTAACTCCAGGGGAAGGGTTCTTAAGTACTACACAACACTGGTTACTCTTAATTTTGAATGAAGCCCTGCATTGGGAAAGAGGGAAGTGAGTGGGTGGTAGTTAATTCAGTGGCATTCAGTAGGAGTGGTGCAACTCTTGAGGTGGCAGTCTGTTAGTTTGTGCAGGTGTTTTTGGTTGGCATAACGAGTGGGGTGACACTGCTGGCACCTGTCGGGCAGGGCGCAGGGATGTCAGACATCCTGCAGTGTGCAGGAAAGCCCACAGTAGCCCAATACCTGTTTTACATAAAAGCACAAAATATCAGTTACATGGTTTTAATATACACTAAATCTTCCAGGAATGCAATGAATCAAAACAAGATTGTTCTCCTTCCCCCTCTCCTGCTTTTGCTACTTTACCAAGGGGTGTTCGCTAGTACGGAAAACTGTCACCAGTGGCCTTGCTGCCATCTCTTTGAGGCACAGGTACAACCCACCTGTATTTCTTTGCCTCTGTTGCTGTTGCATTCGTGGTAATTCTATGTATGGGTCCCAGTAAAGACTGTATTAAAACATTGAAATGCTTTGAGAACAGCTTGGCCCTGCTACTCTGAGCTGCTTCCTTCCTTCGCACAGGCCTCTTCAGATTTCCCTACAGTCAGTGAGAGGCGAGGCAATGACTGCGGCACGGGGGCCTGCAGGCCTCTTCTCCAGCTTTGCAGTGCCTTTACTGGGCCTGTGTTGTGGTGCTTATACCCCGGAGTCCAGAATATCTCCCTACTACATAACGTCACCCAGCAGTGGTGAAATACTTACATACAGAAAGTACGCGTTTTTATTAAAATTACTTTTTAGTTCTCCTTTACATAATAGGGCACATATTATAGGGTGTATATTGGTAAAAGTTATGTGTCTAGTAGGTTATGTTATTAATGAATTTCATTTCAAAAGAGAAAACGGGTTTCAAACCATTCAGAAAAAAAAGGGGGACGGGCCACCCGGGTGGTTCAGTCGGTTGAAGCATCCGACTCTTGATTTCGGCTCAGGTTCTGAACTCGGTCATGAGATCAAGCCTGGAGTTGGACTCCACGCGCAGCAGGGAGTCTGTCCAAGACTCTCTCTCCCTCTCTCTGCTTATTCCCCCCTGCTCTTTCTCTCTCTCAAATAAATAAATAAATCTAAAAAAAGAAAAAAGGGGATGTTGAGTTTGAGAGTTGAGAACTACAGAGTAAATCCATCAGGCTCCCCCAGGGTTTTGTCCTTTATCCTTATTTTAAATTGAAATCTTTTGGCTGTTCTAGATTACAGGTACAGCCTGGTCCGTCTCTATGGCGGAAATGAAAGCATCAGTAATTTATGTTCAGTTTTTGTAGGGGTGTCGTATCAGAATAGTGTGCGCTGTATCTCGTTGAGTGAGGTAGCTCTGGTTTCACCTGAGAATGTTTGCCACGGCAGAAGGATCTTTTCTCATACCTCATTTTTCATTCTTTCGATAGACTATGTAGTGTCAACATTGAGATATAATTGAATTACCTGGCGATGCATTCTGGAATATACTAATAACAGTCTCTTACACCAGTAGAATTATTTTTTCCCTATTGAATTGGGTTTTTGGTGTTAATACCATTCATGACTTCCTTAGAGATGGCCCTGCTGATGATCTCTGCTGGAGATGAGTACTGGGATCACATTTTGATATCAACCCACCTATAATAAATGAAGATTGGTTATATTGAAGAATCAAACTTTGAGTTACATGAATATTTATTTACTAGATGTATTTTTATTTTTTGTACGGAGGTTCCCTTTGCCTGTACTAAATTTATTACTTTCTTTCCAGAAATGTCTAATGCAAAAGAAAGAAAACATGCTAAGAAAATGAGAAACCAGCCCACTAATGTGACTTTATCTTCTGGCTTTGTGGCCGATAGGGGCACAAAGTACCATAATGGAGGTGGGAGAGCTTTCCAAGCTCAAAAACAAGGTAAGATACACACAGTACTCTCTCCACTCTGGATCAAAATGCTTTTGTGAGCTCTTTTTTTTTTTCTTTTTCTTTGCAAGATTAAGCAGGGGGAGGGGCAGAAGAAGATGGAGAAGCAAAGCAGACTCTCCTCTGAGCAGGGAACCCGACTTGGGGCTGGATCCCAGGACCCCGGGATCATGACCTGAGCCGAAGGCAGACGCCTAACTGACAGAGACACCTAGGTGCCCCTTGTCAGCTCTTCTTGATAGTTATTATTTAAATAGTAAACGACCTGCATTAAAAACAGATACAGTTGACCCTCATTATTCACACATTTTGTATTTGCAAATTCATCTAGTCGCTAAGTTGATTTGTAACCCCCAACTTAATACTCATGGTACTTTGGTGGTCGTTCGTGGACTTGCGAAGAGAGGGACAAAATTTGAGTCACCCCATGTGGACGTTCTCAGCTGAGGTTCCCAGCTCCCTTCTTGCTTCGGCTTTCTTACAGAGATGACCAGAGTGGGGAGGCTGTAGCGGGGCGGCGCAGCAGGGCCCAGGGAGCTCCCTCTCTGAATGGGGATGGCATGCCCGTCGTGGGCAGCCTCAGGCAGATCACTTGGCACTTCTGACTCTCTTTTTTCCTTCGTAAGTAAGGGAAACAGAATGTACCAGGATGAGTTGTTTTTATGATGTGAGATTGCAATCAGTGTGATATGTTTGTGTGTATATATATATTTCCTCTAGGAACAGTGGTTCAGTATTTGCCTATTCAGTGTTCTTTGTGACTTTATGGTGCATAACTACTGGGAATAAAAATTGGCTGTATGTATCTTAGAGCGGGTATATTGTATCTCTATCTTAACACAGTTACTATTAAATTACACTATTTTAGGGACACCTGCGTGGCTCAGTCGGTTAAGCGTCTGCCTTCAGCTCAGGTCATGATCCCAGGGTCTTGGGATCGAGTTCCGCATCAGGTTCCTTGCTTATCCGGCAGCCTGCTTCTCCCTCTGCCTGCTGCTCCCCCTGCTTGTGCTCGCGCTCTCTCTCTCTGACAAATAAATAAATTAAATCCTAAAAAAAAAAATTACAGTATTTTATTCCCTAAAAGAAGCACAGTGTGTTTATTGTATCTGTGTTTAACTTGTGTGCTGATTTTAGAACCTTATAAGGTGATATGAAGTTATAGTTATTCATTGGGTAACAATAGAAAATGCCAGTTTGGGAAGACAGCAAGCAGGTGACCAAGAACTCTTGGGGGACACTTTAAAGAAGAGTGTGCTTTGGATCTGATTAAGTAAGTTTTAGACTCATATTCGTAAGATTTAGATTTGGATCCAACAGTCGAGGCCTACCATGCCATGTAATAAGCCTTCACACATACTATCTCATTTAAATCTCCCAGTGACAAACTTTGTAACATGTTTCATGCTTTACAGGGGCTTAATAATTAACACTATGATGGAAATAAGCTGGAACACCCTAAAATCCTCTACTGATCTCTGCCTCCGTTTGCAGACAGGGATTCGCTGTTATCTTAAAGTCAGTGGTTTCAACGCCCAGACATTTGGATAGAGACTTTGCTTTTATTTCTTTCTTTAATTCAGCACAGGCACCCAACGTGATAAAAGATTGAATATACAAAATCATATAAATTGTAGCATTTAAGGGAGCTTAGATTTAAAATCTGTTTTGTACTATTTGGAGGAAAGGTCCCTTTATCAGATACCTGCAAGGTTAATTTGTCATGCTGACAAGATTAGCCAGTGTGCTGCCTGCTAGCAATGTCACCTTGGGCATATCTGAGGTTCCCTCCTCTTTAAAGCGAAGACTATGAAGATAGTCTCCCTACAGGGCGGTTGTAGGATTAGAAATGTGATTAGTGTTACCACCCAGGGAATGGTGTTCTTCACTGTAATCCAGATCCCTGGTAAGACTGACCTATTTCTTGTTTTTTTTTTGTTTTTGTTTTTGTTTTTTTTTAAATAAACTAGAGCATTTTCCTGGAACTGCACGACAGCGGCAAACCAAAATGACCCACCATTCCCTGATTGATCCTGATGTGAAGGAACAGTCTTCCTCTAAAATAATGTTTAAAAAAAAGGGAGGATGGAAAGCAGGTCCTGAGGGCACGTCTCAGGAGATTCCCAAGTATATAACTGGTAGGTGTTTGTGAAGAAGTGAAGTTTGGTTATACGATGAGCTCTCTGTTTCTAATGCAGCCGGATTTCCAGTGCTGTCTGTCTTGGCCCTGACTCCCCGTCTCTCTCCGTTCCTCCCCTCCTTCCACATTGGGCCCTTCTCACTTCCAGCCTGGACTTTGGCTGTAGCTTCCTTGAACCTGATTGCTCTCCCTTCTGCAGTTTCTTTTTTCTTCTTCTTCATGTTCTTATAAGTTCGTATCTGTGAACTGGTCCCTTTTGTCCTAAAGTCTTCTTTGCCCTTCCCCCACCTCTTTTTTAAAATCTCAAATGCCATCTACACTCCTCACCCATTCGCCAAAGATGAAACCAAATTTAACACACCCTGAGGGTAACTAAGACCTTTAAATACCTGTCTCTAGGCCCTTTCAGACCTTGTCTTCAGTCACCCCTGCTATCCCATAACCCTATATTCTTTAGGTGTGCCTTCTGGTCTCTGTGCCTTTGGGGACAAAATTTCTCCAGCTTAAATTTCTCCAGCTGTTTGTTTACACTTACAAAAAAATTCTGTTTTTCTGTAAGGAAAACTAGTAACAGCTATGGCTACGTATTTGGAAAAAGCAGAAAATATTAAAGAAAAAAATCCTTGACGTCACAACCATTATTAAAATCTTGCTTTTTCTTTGTTTTCTTGTGTGATTGTTGCACTTAAAAATGGTTGTGATTATATCGCACACAGGCCTCTGTTTGAAGAAATTCTTTGTAAACTTGCTTTGAAACTTTTTTTCTGGTTAGAAAAATAACACTGAATCCTTGTAGAAAACGGAAGTAAAAACAGAATAGTTTCATAATCTTATCATACAGAAATAACCAGCCTTGGTATTATGGTGGGTGAGTTGTAAGCTCATGTACTTCAAATCTGTCTTCCTTCTGAGATCTACCAGAAGTATGGGTTCAAGACTTGTCTTTAATGATGGTGCTGTTTTTGTCGACAGCTTCCACTTTTGCTCAAGCCCGAGCTGCTGAAATCAGTGCCATGTTGAAAGCAGTGACCCAGACGTCTTCTAACTCGCTCGTGTTCCAGACCCTGCCCCGGCACATGAGACGGAGAGCCATGAGCCACAATGTCAAGCGCCTTCCCAGACGGTTGCAGGAGACTGCCCGGAAGGAGGTAGGAGCTTCACTCAGTGTCGGTGTTTAAGTTAGTAGTTCTGGAAAGAAATTGAAGAGTGTTAACCTAATAGAATTAAAATGAAAACCAAAAGCAACATGCTCATCTTGAATATTTTTTTGGTTTAATCATGACTCCCCCCTACCCCCGTTGCTAATTAGCAGGCAGTTGGATATTACACAGTGTTTGGCTTTTTTTTTTTTTTAAAGATTTTATTTATTTATTTATTTATTTGTCAGGGAGAGAGAGAGAGCGCGCACAAGCAGGGGGAGTGGCAGGCAGAGGGAGAAGCAGGCCCCCCGCTGAGCAAGGAGCCCGATGTTGGACTCGCTCCTGGGACCCTGGGATCATGACCTGAGCTGAAGGCAGATGCTTAACCGACTGAGCCCCCCCAGGCATCCCTTGCACGTAGTGTTTGGACCCCTTTTCTTTCTTTTTTTTTCCCCCACTTCCTTTTTTTAAATTAGTTTTGGGTTGAAAGCCCTTTCTTTCAATGGCATTAAATAGTTGAAGTTCCCCTGCCAGATTTAAAATAAAATCCTGACCTTGCTACATAAGCGACTTTAACTCTGCATTTTGGGGGTGTGGCCAGCTGGAAGTTGGAAGGTTAAGGAAAAAAAAAGCAGCATTGATGCGTAGTATTTGCCTTTTGACTTTTTCAGCATTGAAAACTTGAAACTTGGATTTAATTTTTGTTCAAGTCTAGTTGTTTTTGGCTTCACCAAAATCCTTGGCTTGGGCATTCTCCGACTGTCTGAGCTACCAGTGTCTTTGCTAGTTGACTTCAAAGCTCTTCATGGAGTGCCTTCTGCGTACTGATACTACTCTGGTGGTGGGATTAGAGCTCGTCAACACAGAGTCTTTGTGCTTAGGGGCCCGCAGACTAAGGGGGAAGAGTGTTTGGGTTTTGTTTTTCTTTCCACAAAAGTTTTGCTCAGCTGTGGAGGAGATGAAGAGTGAAAACTGAACAGGAATTTTGTGCTTTCTAGATGTAATGTTTGTTTCCCAGTGATCAGGTTTGGCATTTGTCTCTCAGGACCTAACCAACATGAAATGTGTAGGTTTTCCTCGCTTTACATTTTCCATCCTATGTTTTGGGTTTAGTTCTAATCTCAGAGGTTAAAAAACCATTAAAACCAATAACAAAAAATCTAGCATCTGATTTATTTTCTTGCTCTCCAGTATGAATAGCCACAGTAAGCTTGTGTTTTATAAATATTCTAATCCTCATAGTCCATGAAGCTTGCCCAGTTAGTAAGTGACAGGACTGTGCTTCCTCTGTAAGTCTGCCCGTCTCTGAAATCTTCCTTGTTGCCTCCCCTTCTGCTCTTCCATTGGAGAGAGAACCAAGTTAAAAAAATTAAGCACACTGATGGAGTCCACTTAATCTATCGCTAGCTGTTTGAATTCCTCACATGAAACTTTGTTTGGAGACAGTTACAAACTAGGATCTGCCTTTCTTCTTGAAACCACAGGCCGAGAAAGCAGTACATCAGAAAAAAGAACATTCAAAGAATAAATGCCATAAAGCTCGAAGATGTCACAAAAACCGGGTGCTAGAATTCAACCGTAGACAAAAGAAGAACATATGGTTAGAAACTCACATCTGGCACGCCAAACGGTTTCACATGGTCAAGAAGTGGGGCTACTGTCTCGGGGAGAGGCCGACGCTGAAGAGCCACAGAGCCTGCTACCGAGCCATGACAAACCGTTGCCTCCTTCAGGTCTGTTTTCCCAGCTGGTTTTCTTTTTCTGTTCTTTTAGACAAAATGGAAGTGATGTCTGGGCTCAGCCTGGAGGGGTAAGACAATGGGAGAGTCGGGGAAGCGGAGGAAGGCAGGTGGAAGGAAGAATGGAAATAAATTCTGTGTGATAAAGACAGAGAGTGAGAACGAGGATCACGTGAAGGTGAGGTTAGTTCGCGAGAAATAAGTAGGAACCAGGTCCTGCAGGGTCTTGGTGGTCATGTTCGAGATTTCTTCAGCATTGATTCATTTAGAAGTCATTCATCCACAACAAATGTTTGTGTGCCCTTAGCTGTGTTCAAAATGCTGTCCTAGATGTTTATGATTCAGTGGGATGCTAGCAAGTTTGTTTTAAATTCTTTGAGAGGACAGTTTGCCTTAGAGCCTGGTAATAGTATCTATCTTGACCCTCTCCCCTCCCCCAATTGCTAAATCAATTGTTTTCTCTCTTCCAGTACACACTTAGAAATTTGCTCTTTGCAGAGGGTCTTTCAATGGCAGGATGACCTTGGCCAGATTTTTTTGTTTTTGTTTTTAACTTTTTTATCTGAGTATAGTTGACACACAATGTTTTATTAGTCACAGGTATACAACATAATGAATCAACCTTTCTATATGTTATGCCGTGCTCCCCACAGCATAGCTACCATCTGTCACCACACAACGCTATTACAGTATCATTGGCTGTGTTCCCAATGCTGTGCCTTTTATCCCCATGACTTATTCATTCCATACCTGGAAGCCATGGCCAAGCTTTAAAAGCCACTGATATTAATATTCTCTGATACCAAGATCTTGAGAGCAACATAGCAGAATAATCAGTATAACAACCTTTAAAAAAATTGTGGTAAAATGTACATAACATCAAATTTTACCTCTTTAATTATTTTCTTTTTTAAGATTTTGTCTTTAAGTAATCTCTACAGTCAGCGTGGGGCTTGAACTTACCACCCTGAGATCAAGAGTTGGATGCTGTATGGAGTGAGGCAGCTGGGCACCCCCTTTAATTATTTTTAAGTGCACAGTTCTGTGGCATTAACTGTGGTCATGTTGTTGTATAACTGTTATTACCATACATCTCCAGATCTTTTTCATCTTCCCAAACTGAAACTATCTCCATTAAACAATAACTCCCCGTTGCCCACTCTCTTGCTCCCAGAAACCACCATTCTGCTTTCTGTCTCTAGGGATTTGACCATTGCAGATGCCTCATATAAGTAGAATGACATAATATTTATCCTTTTGAGGCTGGCTTATTTCACTTAACATAATGTCTTCAAGGTTCAGCCATGTTGTATCATGTGTTGGAATTCCCCTCATTTTGAGGCTGAATAGTACTCCATGATATGTGATACCCCATCTTGTTTATCTGTTTATCCAACAATGGACATTTGGGTTGCTCCCAGCAAGCTCTGAGCCAGCCAGACATACCCATAGATTTTCTTTTTTTTTTTTTTTTTTTTA